>NW_022589705.1:63291660-63533807 GCF_004348235.1 Phoca vitulina
AGAATAATCCTGGGATCTGGCAGGTGGCAAGGGGGGCTCAGTGGCCTCAGTGGAAGGGATGGGCATCTGGAGTGTCTTGGTCCTGGAACCAAGTAGGTCATCACTGCCTGTTCAGCTTCAAAATCCAACAGTAGGTTTCTCTGTAAAATCCTTCATTTGTTCTCAAATATGGTCCCTGAATCACTTGTTAACAAAGTTATCCACTGTCTTATTTGATGTTTTAGCTGGTTAGCCCACTGAACTCTAGACGAGGGGCCGCTGGGAGAGTGTTCTAACTATAGGAGGGGGCTATAGTGCCAAAAGGTAAATATAAAAAAGTGTTTTAAAGAATTATGAAGTGATTGAACCAGAAAAGAGGGTCCTGTGTGATTATCAGTCTGGAATAGTGGGGGTCAGTGAAGGTGAGGAATGGCAGGTAAACCTGGGCAAACAAATGAGGGGTAGCCAGAGCAGTTCTACTCAAAGCATTGTCCACAGATGGGTGGCAGGGTGTAAACTGTCCACAGTGAGATAAATATAGAAATCAAGAGAAAGCATTTAGAAACTTTAATAGCAATTTGACATTGCTACAGCATCCATGTTCACGATCAGTGGATTTTTCCAAAATGTCAGTTTGTGATGGATTTGAAATAGGGAAGCCCTGGTATAGGCGAATTCGGGAAACATCAGCCCCCAAGTTTATACAAGTGGTGTAGGTCCGTCAAAAATGATAAAGGCCAGTTTTTTAAAAAGATATTCTGTATTTATTTATTTTAGAGGGAGAGAGAGAGCATGTGAGTGGGGGAAGGGGTGGAGGGAGAAGGAGAGAGAGAATCCCACGCAGACTCTGCACTGAGCACAGAGCCTGACAAGGGCTCCATCCCACGACTCTGAGATCATGACCTGAGCTGAAACCAAGAGTCAGATGCCTAACTGACTGAGCCACCCAGGTGCCCTGATAAAGGCCAGTTTTTAATCACAAGACCTGCCACATAGTAAGGACCTAAAAATGATTTAGAAATGAACTTCATAAGAAGGCCGTTTTCCTCCTAGTTAGCTATCAACCTGTGTAAGTCTTGTGAAGACTTCCCATCCACCAGCCGTAAGTCTTAAGTACCGCTCCCGCCTGCTTCATTGCTTTCCTTCAACATCTGGCTGCGCTGGGCGGGCTCAGCCTTTGTAGAAGCTGGGGTTCCCTCCCAGCCTACCTGGAGCCTAAGTGGTGTTTGGTAAAGTTTAAACAACCCCATGTAGGGTGGTTGAAAAGCAATCTCCATTTCTTTTGAATAAAAAGAAAGAAAGGGAAAAAAGACACCTCCCCCTTTCCTATGCTTGCTCATTAGGATTCCAGGTTACAGCGGTGGGGCCTGGCCACTCTAATTGGATCTGTGCGCACACAGGTCTGTGCGGCTCCATTGAACGCTGACATTTCTAACTAACTGACCTTTTCAGGACCACTGGTACGCCCATAATGAGTGTGCAGCGGCATTGTGTGGACACAATACAGCAGACTTCACAGTGCCCAAAGAATGCGGGATTGAAAACTACTCAGAATTCCCAATCTCGAGTTAGCAAAATGAGAAAATTGGGTCCCAACATTCATCAGCGTGTTATTGTGCTGGTATCGATTTCAATGCCCTTTTATTTCTTTCAGAAAAAGAAAATGTTGTATTATAGAGGTCTGAATTAACTTTTGTTCTGTTATTTTTCCCCTGTACCTGTAAAAAGGTCAAATACATTCATAAGGCTGAGATAGATTTGCTGGATGGATATAAGCACTGAGCTATCAATCAACCTTCAAATAACCTTTAAGGAGACATGGACTCTTCCATGAACAATAATTGATGTACTCATTAAGGCCACAAAATTCTTCCGGACTCACCTAAAGGAGAACAGTTATAGGTCCAGTGGCAAAAATATGTCATTTAGAACAATGAGATAATGACCCAGATATTTAAAATTATTGTGGTCCGTTCAGTGTCACTGGGACAGGAGGGGGACTTCAAAGGGCAGCGGACAAGATGGGGAAGGAGGGAAGTGGTTTTTATACCATCCGGCAAGGACAACCTAGGCTGGGCCCAGACAAGAGAGGGCATGATTTCCGAGTGCCCCCTGGGTCCACAGCAGAAAATTAGAATCCTGCTCTCCCTATAAATGCAGAAAGAGCATAAAAGGGGGCCGCTTTCTTCCCTCTGAGAGGCAGAGTATGGAGCAGGGAGTAGCTGTAAGTAGCAGCTTTTCTGATGAGACAGTACCAGCAGTGGGGGGCGGTGTGGCCCTTCCTCCAGAGCCCCTCTGAAAATTACACACTTTTCCATTACTGTGTCTAATCCTGGAATCAGGCCACCATATTCTATATTCGGCCAGTATTCACAAGCACAGCTGACGTGCCAGGTTCTGTGCTTGGTACCGAGAGGAATCTAAAAGACCATCTAGTTTCATTTCTATTGAATTTGATTCAATTCAAGCCAGTAAATATTTCTTAAACATTTATTTTGTGTCAAGAATTAGGTATAAAGAGACAAATAAGACACAATCTCTATCCCTAAGGCATTAATTGTCCAGAACTCCGTGTATTCACTTTGAGGATGAGAGAGAGAACTAGTATTGAGGGTCTGGCAGACAGAGTGTACTTTACTGTGCCAGGTGCTATATATTTTATAATTGTCTAACTCCTAATTACCATCCTGTGATGGTAAATATTCTTACCCCATTGTGAAGAAGTAGCAGCTAAGGTTTAGACAGGTTGTACAATTCACTCCAAATCCCCTGGGTTGTATGTGGCTAAGCATGCTGGCTACAGTCTGGGCTTTTTTGCCTCCTTCCTTTGTGGAAGGGTCCTCTTTGACCTCATTTCATCTACTCACACTTGAGTGGAGAAGTTTCTGGTAGAGTAAGTCTTTTTACTGGTAACTTGCCTGTGCAAAAGCATAACTACTTTTTACAATTAGGAGAAAAACACGGCACCATAATTGATGTGCTCGTTCAGTCTGGGTAATTCTTTAGGAATACTCGAAAGCAAATGAGTGTAGAGTATATTATCTATTTCAAGAGTAAAAAAAAAAAAATACATGACACACAGACTGCCATTCACTTATCTCATACCCATGACATTGCTAAATCATCATGCTCAGCTTCAACTCAGTTTCAAAATGTCTCTATGCAGTACTCTACCCAACCACTATTCAAACACTGAGATCTGCACAGGAGGTAAAACCTACTTGCTATACCTGAACCAGTCTAACTGCTTCATTCTGCATATGAAGTAACCTGGACACAGAAAGGAGAAAGGATTTGCCTAAAGTCAGGAAGTGAATGAGTGGCAGTTAAAGGAGTTGCAGACCCCAGCACTTACAAGTGCTGGTAGAATATTAGCCTAAAGCCCGGGACAGAATGCCAAGGTCAGTGGGGAAGTAGGCAGGACTTAGTACTTGCTTCCTCTGATCTGTATCTGCTACTTGTGTCCTGCCACCCACCATTCATTTGACCTACAAATTTATTGAGCACTTGCCATGTGCCAGCATTGGGGAGATTCACAATAACCCAAATACAGCCGGCCCTCCTTTTGTTAAGTACAAATTGGCATCTTCCATCACTTCCTAATGGGAAACGGTCAAAAGTTTAGTCTAAATAATGTGCTTTGGGCTTGGGGTCCTCTGGTATCTCCCAGGCTGTGGGTCTCACACTGCTGAAACCAATACTATAATTATTACCATTTAGCAGATGAATAAACTTAGCCACAGAAAGGGCAAGTAACTTACTCAAGGTTTCACAGCTAGTAGGTAACAAAGGTGATATTTGATCCCAGGCAGTTCAGCTCCAGAGTCTACTCTTAACCACCAGGCTCTACTATTTCTCATATAGATGCTCTTTACTTAAGAATCAAGAAACTCTCAAAAGGTTGTTGTAGAAAATAAAGGGTATAGTGCTAGCTGATCCAGCTACTCCTGTACATCTCAAAGGGCGGGAGATGAAGAATTCCACACTTAGGCTTTCACAAGGAGGGTGATCAGTTCCTCCTGGACTTCACTTCAGACTTTCTTACCTTCTCTGACTCCCACGCATGCAGGCACCTCTCCAATTCTCTCAGCCTGGTAACCATACCCTATTCCCTCAAAACAAATTTGCACTCCACTAGATTCCTACCAGTGTAACTGTGTGCATTCCTTCAGGCTTCAGCTTATGGCCACTGCTATTCATGTTTGCTCAGTCCTTCCAGGCTCTGGAGGCAGACTAGGTCCCAGGTTGATGAATAAAGGTAAATGAAGGTCATTCTATTCCAGGTAGAGCCATGATCGCTAGGAATTATATGAACTAGGCATCCCTGACAGTAACAAGCACTTTTCTCTGAGATGATACAGCCTTATCCCCTGCCTGAGAAAGATTATTTCTTTTATTAGCATAGTTTTAGCCTTACTCTTTAGGACCAATCTACTACTCTCCTCATTATTGTTCTGAGAAATATTCAGGTTCTTCTACCTCTTCTAGAGACCAGTCCTTACTACAAGAAAAAAACACTAGCTATCAAGGGTTACATCTTTACTACCCAAGGAGAGTCTCATACAATAGTTCTCGTGTATTTATTTGTTCACAAAGAGATTATTTGTTTGTTTGCTTTAGTCTGAGTCTCCCTCTGATAGGAACGCAGAGGGAAGAGGGCACAAATGGGGGAAGGGATCATAAAGTGCCAACTCATCTTACTACACAGAGACATGTCAAACATGCCCCTGCCTGCCTGCCCCGAGAAGAATGCAATCCACATTAGGTACAAATGTGTAAATGCATATAGGATGATAAAGGTGACAAATGACTTAAATATAAGATACAGTACAAGTGAAGAGGCAAGGGATCAACTCTTTTTAAAGGCAGGCAGAGAAAGCTTCAAGAGGAGGAAATACCAGTTGGGTCTTAAAGGATGCACAGAAATTAACACAGGTGAAAACACGGGCAGGAGGGGTGAAGAGAGGTTATTCAAAGCAAAGAGGCCAGCAAAGGCATAGAGACACGCTGAAAATGGCTGGAGTAGTAAGGTGTTTATCAATCTTCGTCTTTCCTGATATAAGGCATACTACTTTGAACATGAGAGATGTAGAGGTTTCAAAAAAAAGAGAGTGATCACTGGTGTCAAATGAGATAAGATTTTTTAAAGTGTCCATTGATTTAAACCAAACAGAAGTCACTGTGGAGAGGGGTCAGGGCTGGGGGGTTGGGAATCGGAAGGAGGGGGTTGGATACAGATTGCAGGTAGGTAAGAGAGAAGTCAGTGGAAAATGAAGAAGGAGAGATTGCAAGTGTACACTCTACTCTCATAAAGCTTGGCTGGGAAAGAAAGGAAAGAGGAGACATAGGACTGAAGGATAGCTCTTTCAAGTGGAGAGGGACTTGAACATGTTGATTAACTGTGGGGTAGGATTTGGAGGTGGTGTTGAAGGAGAGGTTGAAGACCCTGCATTGAGAAGGTGTAAGGGTAGAACGAGGGCCCTGAGAGACTGCAGCAGGTGGGAGCCAGAAGACAGGATTCACGATAGGTGGGTGGATATCCTGACAAAGACCTCATGACTGGTGCATAGGGCAGAAGGAGAACAGTGAGCTCTGCAGGTTAGGGAGAATACAACGTCTCTCCTAGGTCATTTGTGAGGACAAAATGCACTAACACTGTAAGGTGTGCATAGTTTATAATAAATATAGTATTCGGTGTAGGTTACCCAAATATGGGGATCAGAAAGAAGCAGAAAAGAATAGTGCATCATAGTTTGACACATTGGATTTGGTCAGCAAGAGAGAGAAGTACTTAGCACAGAGATTTCCAGCTCTGTGTTAACTCAGTAGAACCCAAGGCAAGTCATTTCACCTCTCCTACTGTTTCCTTATCTGTAAAATGAGAGATTTATACTTGATCATTCCAGAGTGTCTTTTCGACTAAAACATCCTGTGAATCTATCCTTTTATGAAAATCAGAATATGGGATATTCAACTTTTACTTTGTATATGTTGGCGGGGGGGACAATACAATTTTATAATGAACACTGAAAATGGAATATTACACAGTTGTATGTATCACAAAATGTTGTTCTTCTTTTGATTATTTTCCAACCATTTAAAAATACAAAAGCTATTTTAGCTCATGGGCCATATAAAAACAGATGGCAGCAGGCCAGATTTACTTATGGACCACATTTTGCCTCAAGTCTCAAAAGTCTACAATTGTTTAAATCTGATTTCTATTAGAAGCAAAAAGAAGACCCTTTGAACTTAACCTAAAACCTCCACTTGAACAATATATTTATATTAAAACACCATTTTTAGAAATTTGTATATCCTGTGAGCAGAATATCACCTCTTGAAAATTTCAGAAATTGTAAAAAAAAAAAATTTGAAATATTTTATTTGAGAGAGAGTGTGTGTATGCACATGCGTGCATGAGTATGTGGAGGAACAGAGAGAGAGGAAGAGGGAGAGAAGCGGACTCCCCACTGATCGGGGAGCCCTAAGCAGGGCTCAATCTCATGACCCTAAGATCATGACCTGAGCGAAAATCAAGAGTCGGACGCTTAACTGACTGAGCCATCCAGGTGCCCCAGAAATTGTAAAAATTTTTTAACCACCCATAGTTCACAACCCTAACTCCACACTATTGTCCAACATAAGGTCATTTTATTATACATAAAACTTTTTTTTCTAAGGTACTCCTGTCCTGGGCAGCGTTTGAGGGTTTGTTTGTTTGTTAAGCATCTTAATTTTAAAGTATACAGTTCAATAGTGTTAAGTATATTCTCAATGTTGTAAAACAGATCCCCAGAACTTTTTCATCTTGTACATCTGAAATGCTATAACCATTAAAGAACAACTTCCCTTTTCCCCTTCCCCCCAGCCCCTGAGAACTACCATTCTACTTCCTGTTTCTATGAATTTGACTATTTTTGATACCTCACGTAAGTAGAATCATATAGTATTTGTCTTTTTGTAAGTGGCTTATTTCACTTAACATAATACCCTCAAGGTTCATCCATGTTGTAGAATGTGACAGGATCTCCTTGCTCAAAGGCTGAATAATATTCCATTGTATATATACACCACATTTTGTTTATCCTTTAATCCATCAATGGACATCTGAGTTGTTTCCACCTCGTGGCAGTTGTAAATAGTGCTTCAATGAACATGGGTATGCAAATATCTCTTCAAGACCCAGCTTTTTGTTCCTTTGGATATATGCTCAGAAATGGTATTGTTAGATCATATGGTCGTTTTATTTTTAATGTTTTGAGGAACCTCCATTCCATTTTGTTTTATGGTTCTGTTTACTTTCCTCTGAAAGCTCTGGCAGAATATAATCCCACTTTCTCTTCTCTTTCTTATGTCCTTTTACAAATCAGATTTGTGGCTGCTCATAGCTTTCTTGAGAGGGTCAGTCATCCATGGGAAGACTTTAGCACCCACCGGAGAAGTGGGTCAGCCATAATATAAGAAACCTGAATGAAAGTCCTGATCATGCTAATTCTGTTAGTTTTCATTTCATTGATCACTCTGACTTTAGTTTTTGAAAATGCTGCACCAAGGACAATGACTTGATGAGATCATCCTCAGTGAAATCCACTCTTATGTCTTCCCCCAGAAAAAAACGAAAGTCATTTCACATGATGGGTTTGCAGGAATGATGGGAAATGGGGTGGTAGAGTGAGGGGAGTGCAGGCTGGTAGGGAGAGGGTTTGAGCTAGGAAAATGAAACCTTGAATGCAGAAAAAAGATGTAAATGTTGTTTCCCAGATTTTATAGCTCCCAGATGCCTCCTCTAATTGCATAGCTAACCCCGAGTTTATTAAGTTATTTTCCAGAGTCAAACTCATTTGTATACATGTCAGAATGTAAACTGAATTTAAAAAGTAAGGTCCTTGGATTAGAATTCAGGAATGATAAACAAACTCATTTAGAATGTAAGATTTGCATGTCATTTGCATGTGCCCAAATGCAATTACATGTGCTCTGTAAATATGCATTTCACATTTATTTGTCACGATAGAACAGTATGGAAGAAATTAATTGCCACAGATTTTTTTTCAATATTTAAAGAAAAAAATGATGGCTCTTAAAATAGACTCTGCTAGTGCATGATTCAATGTGCAGAAACTGGCAAGAAGAGATAAGGATCCATTGAAAACCATAAATTCCCACTGCAACATCTGTACTAGTTCAAATCACATGGTTTATGAAGCCCCTTTTGCCTTCTCCATGGGTATTACCATGGCGTTCTGTAGATTTATCACTGGCCCAGTGCAAGGACAGTTTTACTAGCAAAGCTTTACAAGGGTGGTGGGGGGTGCTTCCTCTTTGAAAGTTCAGGATTGAATTGAAATGACATAGCTGCTCTAGCTTTAGAAATTTCCAGACAAGACAGTCTCCCACGTACTTCTACACCCTCTACAACTTTCTCCTTCTCTCTCATCTTTTACATTTTGTAATGAGACGTAGCTTGAATAACCAAGATACTATCCTTATATTAAAAACAAACACCTTTGAACTGAGAGTCCTCAGATACCAGGTGTTAACGCCAATATGAGAAAGATTTTTATTTTATTTAATTCTTTAGATTAACACACAGTTAAACTGGCTTTTTCGTGTGTAGCTCCATGAAGTTTAACACAGGTATGTATCTGCGTATCCACCACCATGATCAGGACATAGGACAGTTCCATCACCCCAAGGACTCCCTTGCTACGTCCTTTGTAGCAGAGCCTTCCCCCAGCCCTGGCAAGCAGGGACCACTGTAGTTGTCTCCTCTAGAATGTCACGAAAATGGAATCATACAACAGGTAAACTTTGGAGACTGGCTTCCTTCACTTAGCTTAATACTTTTGCAGTTCCTCAGAGCTTTGTGTTTATCAAGAGTTCATTCTTTGTCTTTGCTGAGTACTATTCAGTTGCACAGATGTACCACTGTTTGTTTATGCATTCACCATCGAAGGACATTTGGGTTGTTTCCAACCCAAATGTTTGGGCAATCATGAGTAGAGAGGCTATGAACATTCATTTACAGGCTTTTGTGTGAACCTAGTTTTCATTTCTCTAAGTAACTACCTAACAGTGGATTTCTGGGTCATATGACAGGTTTGATTCCGACTGGCAATGTATGAGGGTTCCCCTTGCTCTGCATCCACACCAGTCCTTGAAATCATCAGTATTAAAAAAAAAAAATTAGCCAGTCTAATAAATCTGTAGTGATATCTTGTTATGGTTTTAGTTTGCATTCCCTAATATCTAGTGAGGTTGAGCAAGGGAAGGCTTCTGATATATAGCTAATAGATGAACTCATTTCTCAGGCTCCTACACTGTGTTAGCTACCTTACATGCATATTAACTCATTTAAACTTCACAGTCTTATAAGATAGCTATGAATTATTCCACTTTAGAAGTTGGGGAAACCAAGGCTGAGTGAGGGTAACTGCGTTATCCCCTCAGTAAACAGTTCCAGAATATATATTCTGTGCCGGTTGCTCTGCCAGGCAGGGCTTCACACAAAGGTGTCTCTGTCTTTGGCAGTCTTGTAGTTTAATAAGATACAAAATATAAACAAAGAAGTATTCTGTGTGAATAGGACACAAGAGTAGAAGAGTGAGGGGTGAGCCAGGGGAGGTGGGCTTTAGTGGACATGGTTCCAAAATATCCTGATGAAAATACAAAAACTGAGAGACCAAAGGTAACATGACCCTGGGGAGGAGTCTGGGCTCAGACGGACATAGATCCATCTCTTCATCTGTGAAGCTGGGAAGCCACAAAGCACACTCACCATCTGCCCACTTCTCTCTCCTGGATCAGCAGAGAGCAGCCATATGCCCTCATCAGGGTTGGAGGCCATCTCCCTTTCCTGATCCCAGCCCTGGGCGGGGAGGACTAGCAGTTGGCAAGTGGGGAATGAAGCAAATGCAGGACTCCTATTCGAATACAAATACACAGAGGCCTAGAAGCCTCCCTGCCCTACACCAACTTGGCACCTGTTAAGAGTTATTAAGAGTTATATGTCCCAACTCAACTGAGCACCCTCCACCCACCATATGCTGGGTGTCACTTGGACCGGAGATGTATGGTGCACTGGGTAGAGCACTGTATGTGGACTTCGAAGTTTTGAGTTCAAGTTCTATTTCAGTTATTTCCCGTCTCTGTTCTTTCCTGGGCCTCAGCCTGCCCACATACAAAGATAAAGAGGTTAGAACAATGTCCTTTAACCAAAATCCAAATTCGTCACCCACTCCTGTCTGTTCTACTCCCCTAATGTATCTTCAATTTACCCATTGCTTTTCATCTCCACTCTGTTTCTCTTTCAGCCACCAAACCCCCACTCTCACCTGGACTACTTACTTCAGTAGCCTCCTACTTGGTCTGGCTGCTGGCTAATTTTAACTCTTGCCACCATATGGTCCAGTATCCACACATCAGCCAGAGTGACCTTCTAAGAACTAAAATCAGATCATTTCACCCTCCTGGTTAAAATTCTTGAATCGCTTCCCATCACTTAAAATCCAAACTCCTTTCCATGCTCCACACCCACCTCTTCTCATCTCACTCTCTCTATCTCATTCATTGTGTCCAGACAAGCTGTTGTCCATTTCATTCTTAAGACAAATCAAACCTGGAATGTCTGGGTGGCTCAGTCTTTTAAGCATCTGTCTTCAGCCCAGGTCATGATCCCAGGGTCCTGGGATCTAGTCCCACATTGGGCTCCTTTCTCAGAAGGGAGCCTGCTTCTCCTTCTGCCTGCTGTTCCCCTTGTTTGTGCACTCTCTCTCTCTCTCTCTCTCTTTCTCTCTCTCTCTCTGACAAATAAATAAATAAAATCTTAAAAAAAAAAAAAAAAGACAAATCAAGCCCTTTCCCATAACTGGCTTTCAATGTTACTGTTCTTTTTGTCCATGATGCCACCTTGCCAAGAATGTTTTCTGGCTGCTCTGTTAAAAACAGCCTTCTCTGTTCACTTGCTAACTCACCATCCTACTAATTTCCCTTCATAAAAACTTATTATAAACAGTAACTATTATTTTATTATATTTTTTATATATTATGCATTATTATATAATATTATCATATCTTATAGATTAGTATATATTTTATTATCTTTTAACTTAAGAACAGAGACCTCACCTGGCACATAGTAGGGGTTTGATAAACATTTGTCAAATGAACACCTAAAGCACTGACATTTCTTTTCTTTTCTCCTGAGCTCATTCTACTCATCTCAATGAACTGGCATACCTCACAAGGTTGTTGTGTCAAATGAGACAAGGCATATTGAGACACTAAATGAAGTTAAGGAATTATTATGAGCATCATCATCATTATCATCAGCCAAGGCATTTCCCCATCTGACATTGATTTTTTTTTTTTTTTTTTTTTTTGGTCTCTAGGGGAAACTTCCAATGAGAGATTCTTTTTCTTTTCTTTTGTGCAGCGGACACCTGGCAATGTTTGGTTCATAGCCTGATACAAGGTGTCACAACTATTTATCATCAAGCTACAGGCTTGGATATTATCCCAGCAAGTAAGTTTTCAGAAACGATAGTCTTTGGCATTTTGAGGGAGAGAGGAGAAATGAATTAGAATCGCAAAATCATTGAACTACAATTCATCAGCACCAGGCAATCTCTGAAAGATTCCAGAATCCTATGATTTGAAGATTACTACCATTTCTTGAAGGAGGCTTGAGGGCTTCTCTGGTGGTTGAGGGGGATTCTGAGGTCCCAAGAAAGAATTTGTTCAAGGTCTTACAGAAATTTGTAACAGAACTGGGACAGGTATCTGGGTCACCTATCCTTTATCCCTGCTCTTCTGTTGCATCTCCTAAAGATCTAAATCCATCCACTTTTCTCCACTGCCACCACCTTGGTCCAAAATATCATGGTCTCTCATCTGAACTACAGAAACCCCCTAACTGGTCTCCCTGAACCTACTTGTCAAACAGCACATATGATCATTTCAGTACCCCACTTTTTCCATCTCCATTGGCTTAAACCTTTCCATTGGCTTTCCAGAACTTTTGGTATAATCTCTCCAGGCTTGTCTCAGACCCCTCTCCTCCTCCAACATTCTTTCTACACTGGCTTCTTCCAATTCCTAGAACCTACATATTCCCTCTGATCACAAGAATTCTGCACATATTATTTCCTCTGCCTATGTTGTGCTCTTGTAGGTGATGGTCAGTCAAGGGGTGGGGGGCACAAGAGAGGACACAAGGAGAGGTACAGGGAAACAAAGTTTATTATACTTACAGGTCCTAGAGAGAAAGAGTCACCACAGGCCAAGAAGGGGTCATATGGGAGGCATTGCCAAGGGAGTGGGCTCACCCAAGCAGGTGGGGAGTAGAGAGTGAAAACCATGGGCAAGTACCTTTATTGGGGCCACAGGAGAGTACACATGAAAAGATGCGAGGGGATTTCATTGGCGCATTTGGATCTTACTAGGTCATGGTCAGGGGAGGATAAGAAACGAAAACTAGTGACAAAGGCCAGCCTTTCACACTGGTGCATCTGGTTACCTGGGCAGGGTGCTTATAGTCTGTTTGTGAGGATGTTGAGACAGCAGGAAAATACAAAGTTTTAAAATTTACAATATAGCCTGGATCAGTGTTGGCCCCATATTTCTTTATTGGAGGAACTTAAAAATAGCATCCTAGTTAGAAAGAGAATTCTAGGGTCCTGAAGCTGCATTTTTGTATAGCAGCCAATTATTTTTACTAAGATTGTATTTTATTTTAAATTGTTTATTTGGAGTTGATGGGGTCATCATTAACATTAGGGACCCCTAAACTACC
Organism: Phoca vitulina; assembly: GCF_004348235.1. Lineage (NCBI taxonomy): Eukaryota > Metazoa > Chordata > Mammalia > Carnivora > Phocidae > Phoca > Phoca vitulina. Next base: position 63,304,436 of record NW_022589705.1, read on the forward strand.
TTGGTGCAACCACTTTCCTGTGGTGTTCTTGCTGCCCCCTTCATTCCAGTACTACCTACACATCGTTCATATCTTAGCACAAGCTTACTGACTCAGGAGAACCCTCATCCTGGCCAGATTCCTCTCCTACATGCACTCTTGGCTGCCTTCTCTCTGTGTATTCACATGGCAGAGAGAGCACATTCTGGTTCTCCCTTCCTCATCTTATAATGGTACTAATCTAAACATGGAGGCCCCACCCCCATGATCTCATCTATATCTAATTACCTCCCAAAGATCTCAAGATCCCACCTCCAAATACCATCACATTGGGGGTTAGGGTTTCAACGTATGAATTTTGGGGAACAGACATTCAGTCCATAATATTCTGCCTCTGCCCTCCCCACCACCTGGCCCAAGTTTATGTCCTTCTACATGCAAAATATATTCATTCCATCCCAATAGGCCCAAAAGATTTAATTCATTCCAACATAACTATAAAGTGTAAAGTCTAAAATCTCATCTAAATATCCATCTAACTCAGATATGAATGAAACTTGAGGTATGATTTATCCTGAGGCAAAATTCCTCTCCAGCTGTGAATCCATGAAACCAGGGAAGTTATGTGCTTTCAAAATACAACGGTGAGACAGGCATAGGGTAGATATTCCCATTGCAAAGGGAGAAACTGGAAAGAAGAAAAAGTGGCAGGTCCTAAGCAAGTCCAAAACTTAGCAAAGCAAACTCCATTAGATTTTAAGGCTTGACAGTAATCCTCTTTGGTTCAGTGTTGTGCTTTCAGGCCCACTGGGGTGACAGTGTCATCTTCAGGGCAACCCCACTTTTTCAGCTCCATGGGGCCCAACTCCATGGCTCTCTATGAGGGCCCTGTACCCAAGGTATTGGGCAGGGGCATCTTGGCCTGCCAAAACTGGAAAGGTGGCATCAACCTTTTAAACCAAGGAGAAATAGGCCTGTCCCCTAGACCTGTGGTGGGAATGGCAGCCCTTATGACCTCTGGATCGCCTTTGGTGTCATTCTTCCCTTTTCTTGAGGAATAGAGCACATTCACAGCCAAATAACTCTATGGTTCTATCTTGTAGAATCCAAGAAGTCTGTCAGTCTTCCTTCATTCCACCCACTTCTCTGTCTCCTTTTTGTCCCAGCTGGTAGTCTTTCTGCTGGTATAATCTCACCTGTATTCCTAGCTTCTACTGAGTGACTGATTAAGTTTGTGAGTTGTACCCATGATCTCTTTATCAAGTGATGGTCTAGCTACATCCTTGGTGTTCTCTTCCAGAAATACTTTCTTACTTTTTGTTAATATGAACAGGCTGAGAATTTTCCAAATCTTTAATCTATGGTTCTTTTTTGCTTAATAATGCCTTTTTCAATTCATCTCTCTATGTTTTACTATAAGCAGTCAAGAGGAACCAGGCCATTCTTTTAATACTTTGCTTAGAAATCTCCTCAGCTAAGCATCCAGGTTCATTGCACACAAGTTCTACCTCCCATAAAAGACTAGAACACAGTTCAGCCAAGTTATTTGCCACTTTATAACAGGATCACCTTTCCTCCAGTTTCTAATAATGTCTTCCTCATTTCTGTCTGAGACCTCACTAGAATCCCCTTTAATGTTCATATTTCATAATGTTCATACACCCCAGATTTCTCTCTCTCCATCCATTACCCAGTTCTAAAGCTGCCTTCACATTTTAAGGTATTCATTACACCAGCACCCCACTTCTCAGTACCAATATATTTGTATTAGAAACAGAACTGACTGACTCTGGGGGGGGAGGTGTATGTGTGTATATATTGGTGTGTGTGTGTATGTATGTGTGTGTACACACACACATACATAAACACACAGAAGAGATTTTAAGTAATTGGCTCACGTGATTATGGAGTCTGAGAAGGAAATCCCAGGGTCTGCAGTCAGAAAGCTGAAGACTCAGGAAAGTCAATGGTATAGTGCCAGTCTGAGTTAAAAGGCCTGAGAACCAGAAGAGCAGATGGCATAAGTCCCAATCGGGGGAAAAACCAATGTTTCAGCTCAGCAGTCAAGCCTAGAGATAGAAAATTTTCCCTTCACTCAAACTTTCTGTTCTATTCAGGCCCTCAACAAACTAGATGATGTCCACCCTCATTGAGGAGGGCAATCTACTTTACTCAGTTTACTATTCAAGTGATAATCTCATCCAAATGATAATCTCATCCAGAAACATCCTCACAGACATACCCAGAAATAATGTTTAACCAAATATCTGGCTACCCCATGGCCCAATAAATTGACACATAAAATTAACTGTCACAGTCTTGTTCCTTTTACCTACAATAATTTAAGGTCTTCTTTATGCCAGGCTCTGGGGTAGGAACAGGAGAGGTGGGAAAACCCAGCCCTGGATCTCAAAATGCTTACAATTTAGTAGGGGAAATTTGTTGGCTACAATATAAAACAGAAGTAATTGATACCGTTAAAGCAGAACAAACATGGCAACCTGGGAAAGTTCTCTAATTACCTGAGATGGAGTCTGGGCTATACAGAATGCATGCTGTAGATCCTTCAACTTACTAAAGCACCAAAATGTTTACTTGTGTGACTGTGGGTCTATAAGTGCCTTCTAAAAACAGCAACCATCTCCTCATATAAGAGCCAGTGAGCCGATGCAGCTCTAGGAGAAAAAAACCAGCATAACATCCAGAGCTCTCTTGAAGCCTTTTATAGTCTCTCCTCAACCACCTGCCATTGCAAGAGCTCAAGAGAGCAAGGACATTAGTATCAGACACTCCTTCCTTCTTAGTCCTCCTGCTTCCTTTTAACTTTGTGCATGAAAGTAATGCCTTAATTTCTCTGATGCACTTTTCTTCACTTATGAGTATAATAACTACCTTCAGGATTTGTCTCAATTAGGAATAATGATTCAATGGTCTTCCTAACACATTGCCTGCCATATAGTAAACGCTTAGCAACTGTGAATACTTCTCACATCTCTCCACTTGTCCCCACTCTGCATCCCTGTATTACCATGTCTGACTGTTGTCAAAACAAGGATTTTCTTGCAGGAATGAGATAATCCTCACTCACCAAAAAGAAACTACTTTTTACTGCATAAGTTTATTCATTCAGTGAGCCTCTCTTATATGCCTACTATGTATAAGGGAATAGATTTGAATTATAACTAAAAACCATACACAACTCATGTCAAAATCTTGTCTAACCTCCAAATGCCTTTTCAAGTCAATGTACCTATTTCATCCAAATCAAAACCTCAATGAGATACCACCTCACACCAGTCAGAATGGCTAAAATTAACAAGTCAGGAAATGACAGATGTTGGCAGGGATGCGGAGAAAGGGGAACCCTCCTACCCTGTTGGTGGGAATGCAAGCTGGTGCAACCACTCTGGAAAACAGTATGGAGGTTCCTCAAAAAGTTGAAAATAGAGCTACCCTACGATCCAGCAATTGCACTACTGGGTATTTACCCCAAAGATACAAATGTAGGGATCTGAAGGGGTACGTGCACCCCGATGTTTATAGCAGCAATGTCCACAATAGCCAAACTGTGGAAGGAGCCAAGATGTCCATTGACAGATGAATGGATAAAGAAGAGGTGGTATATATATACAATGGAATATTATGCAGCCATCAAAAGGAATGAGATCTTGCCATTTGCAACAACGTGGTTGGAAGTGGAGGGTGTTATGCTGAGCGAAACAAGTCAATCAGAGAAAGACATGTATCATATGACCTCACTGATATGAGGAATTCTTAATCTCAGGAAACAAACTGAGGGTTGCTGGAGTGGGGGGTGGGATGGGAGGGATGGGGTGGCTGGGTGATAGACACTGGGGAGGGTATGTGCTATGGTGAGCGCTGTGAATTGTGCAAGACTGTTGAATCACAGATCTGTACCGCTGAAACAAATAATGCAATATATGTTAAGAAAAAAAAAAAAAGAAGAAGATAGCAGGAGGGGAAGAATGAAGGGGGGGAAATCAGAGGGGGAGACGAACCATGAGAGACGATGGACTCTGAAAAACAAACTGAGGGTTCTAGAGGGGAGGGGGGTGGGAGGATGGGTTAGCCTGGTGATGGGTATTAAAGAGGGCACGTTCTGCATGGAGCACTGGGTGTTATGCACAAACAATGAATCATGGAACACTACATCAAAAACTAATGATATAATGTATGGTGATTAACATAACAATAAAAAATTTTTTAAAAAATTAGCTATTTCATATTAAGTGCTACCATGTTCCAGGCACTGAGTTAGGGACTATGATTTAGAAATAGATGAGACATTTTCCTTGTCTCAAAAATTAAAAAATCAGGCCCTATAAAAAACTAAATGGTACAGTAGAGGTATGTAAAAAGTATAAAGGGGACTCCAGAAACATCCACCCTGACAAAGTAAGGAAAGGCTTTAGAGAAGAAGTAATAGTTGAGCTGGGCTTCAGCAGAGTGGTAGGATTGATTTATCTTTGTGTAGCACTTGGGATTTTGCAAAATATTTTGGTAAGGGGAGACTCTCTCAGATACAATTCGTCTTGTTCTGGGCCCCAGTGGGAGGGGGGAGCTCCTGGAACACAGGTGGAAGGATAGAGGAGAGGTGATTGCTCTGTACCAGCCCAGGATGCTAGAGAGCTGAGGTGATTTGCCTGACATCACAAAGAAAACTGGTTTATAAATTGCACTTTTGCTCTACACCAGTCATTCATGTGGCTCACTATCTCATGTCATTAAGATCTGTACTCAAATCCCCCCCCCCAAGACACTTTTGCTGAGCCCCAAACCCTTACCCTACCCTGCTTCATTTGAGTTCTTAGCTCTTATCACTACCTGACATCGTATATCCATTTGGTTTTTGTCTGTCTGCCCCACAAGCTTGGGATTTACATGAAGGCAGGGATTTTTTTTTTTTTTTCTAGCCTCATTCAATGGGAGTGCCTAGAACAATGCTTAGTACACAGGAGGCTCTCAACAAATATTTGTTGCGTGTATGAATGAATGAATGAATGCTGTGATGAACACCCTGTTTATCTATCTTTATACAATTATCCAATATTTCCTTAGGATCAGTCCCCAAAAGCAAAATTGCTGAGTGTCCAAGGTATTCATTGATTAGTGCAGTGATTGGCATACATTGGATATTTTATTAACATTTGCTGAATGACTGAAATTGAATATTTTTTCTTTTCTTTTTTTTTTTTTAAAGATTTTATTTATTTATTTGAGAGAGAGAGAATGGGAGAGAGAGAGAGAGCACAAGAGGGGGGAGGGTCAGAGGGAGAAGCAGACTCCCTGCTGAGCAGGGAGCCGGATGTGAGACTCGATCCCGGGACTCCAGGATCATGACCTGAGCTGAAGGCAGTCGCTTAACCAACTGAGCCACCCAGGCGCCCTGAATATTTTTTTCTTGAACTGCACCAAATTAACTGATTCCAGGTTTAAATTCTGCCAATATTTAACTGAGCATCTAAACCATTTGTTCGTTCATTTATTTATTTATCAGACATTAACTGCATTATGGATGCAAAATCAATTGGAAAATGATCCCCTGACCTTGAGATGCTCTCAGTCAAAGGAGGAAGGCATACAAGTTAACCAGTAGTTGGGAACGAGGCCTCTTTTTCTCTACAGTGGACTTTTCTGGCCTCTGCCACTCATCTCATGTGAAATGTTAGGCAATCTGCATGACTTCCCTGAACCTGTTTTCTCATCTGTAAAATGGAGAAAGTTGCAATAACTGTTTCATATGGCGCTGGGGAAGAATCACATATCAATGTGCCTGAAAGCTTAGGATCCTGCCTGGCACATAGCAAGAGTTCTGTAAATGTCAACAATATACTATATGTCAACCATATACATTTTACAAAAATGACTGAGGCTCACAAAGGCTCATCTGTTTGTCTAAGGTAATAGAGATGGAATTTGGATTCAAATCCCCCAACTTCATACCCAGGCACTGCCCGCATTATGAATCTGCCTGCACTGCACCATTTAGACCTCTTTTCCTGGGGACACAACTTTTTCCTGGACTTTGAAATGTGGGGACCAGGCCTTGAGTTGGGTCCCTAGGCCTTCTGTTGCCCATCCAACCCCTCTGCCTCCCCATTCTCCTCTTGCCCTTCACACTATGCTGACAAACCCCCAATTGCAAGCCCACATTTAATAGTTTTAGAAAAAAAATGTCTTTTGATAATTAAGCTGGTGGAATTTAGAAATCAACAGAACAGTACATTTTCCCAGCAGAGCCAAGAAATTAATTAGGAGCAATTTGCTGTCAGAAACAATTTCCATAATTTTAAGTTAAAAAAAAGCAGAAAATCATTTTTGTGGGTGTTTATTTTTTTTTTTTCTTATGCTTACCATCCTAAACTGAGTTAACTCCTGGAAAGACGACTCCTTCCAAATACCCTATTTTCTGTTCCTCAAACTCTTCCCTTGAGGGTTATATTTAAGGGTGAAGAGAAATTGTATGAGACAGAGCCCTTTGATCCCCTCTGCCACCCCATAGAGCAGAACTCATACTTTTTCAATGGAGTGATTATGAAATGTGCTCATTCCTGTCCTAAAAGTGTGGGTGAAGGAGGGAGGAATGTGATGCTTTAGGAAAAGAGTCTGAGAGGAGAGGAACAGAGGTCAGGCTACAATGAGCGGGCCACTAGGTAGACAAGCCTGCTCTGTAGGGAGGCGCTAAGACACTGTGGCTAACAGTTAATAGGCTCTAATTCTGGAGCCAAACTGCTTGGGATCACATCCAAACTCTGTATCCATGTGATCTTGGGCAAGTTTTTTAATTTCTTTGTGATTCAGTTTCCTCATAATGTAGTCATGACGGCTCACTGAGCTCATATGTCAACACGAAGACCACGCACCTGGTGTAGAGCAGGTGCTTGGGACTGTCTGCTGTGGTGATGATGATGCTGCTGATGGGTGGCAGGTACCAAAGTCCCTAAAGGAGAGTTCTGTTAGGGGGCCCATCTTAGACTTGGGGGTTCTGGTTCCAGACTCCCAGTTGGCCAACACTAAAGAGCTCTTCTATCTCAATAGCCCTTTGTTTTATAAGGCATCATAGCAAAGAGCAGTGCTTATGAGATGCCTCATACACACACACATACACACACACACACACGTGTAACTAACAACACTAAAAACACTAAGGTTTACAAATGATTTACTTTTTTTGTATCAGGTAGAATAAAATTTAAGGTTACCCCCGCAGTTTTGTCATTTTTAATTTTCTTACCATTCAGATATGCGAGGAAAAGAAAGGAGTGGAGCTAAACTGGAGCGGGAGAGTGGATTGTAACTGGCAGGCTGGAAGTACCTAAGGCATGCCCTGTCATTAGTGGCCATTACTACTGCACGGTTAATCAGTTCATAATTCAAGCTAATTATAACTTATTGTTATGCATCATTGCCATTTTTTTTTAGTTTTCTCTGTATCTGAGTATATTAGTAAGTGTATAACCAAGAAAAACAAACCACTCCAAATATTTAAAACAAAGAGGATTCAATGCATAGAATAGGTATCAGTTAAGAAGCCAAACAGAATGGTGAACAAACTCAGAGGTTAGCAACAGCAGGGGGGTCTAGGGAGGACAGGTGGTATTGGAGCCCAGGAGCTAGAGTTACCCAGCCAAAGCCAGAACCACAACCATGTGTCCAGCAGAACCTGGAGCCATGTGGGAGACACAGCCACTTCTAGAGACACCTCCATGTGGATGGGGGGATGCCTGGTTTCTCTCTTCCACTGTCTGAGTCATCCTGACTTTGAACTTAAGCTTCAACACTTACCAGCAGTGCAACCTCCCTGCTGCTCCCCAGCCTCTCTGAAACTTGTGGCTCCATTTGTAAAGAGATTACGCCCCATATGAGGTTTGTCTCATCCCTTAGTCTATGAAAATCTCTCAGCTGTTGTGATTCCGTGCAGCTAAGACTATCTTCCCTGCAGCTGCACCTAAGAGGCCTTCCCAAATAGGAAAGCATGGAGAACAACATATCTGTACATAATGGTTACTCAAGAGAGGATTATTAGCTCAAGTAGAAGTTGATAACTGCATGGGGCCATTATTAAGAGCCAGAACTTGGAGTCAGACAATCCAAAAGCCAGAGCAGAGAGCAAAGTGGACAGTGGCAGAGAACACGAAGGCAAGAAAGCAGAGCTTTCACTCCATGGGGCTTCGAGGGCTTTTCTGCAGTGTAGGCAAGGGATGCTGGACTGTATTTAAAGGCCCTTAGCCTGTGAAGCTGGGGAGAGCCAGGATTATAAGAGTCAATATCTACAAAGTGCTTGACGTTTTATATAATATACAATAAAAAAATTAATTCCCTCCTTACCCCTCTTTGATTTGCTTCAACACGTATTTATCAAGCACCTCAGCTATATGAAGACCAGCACTAGGCAGTAGGGGTGGGGATACAATATAATGGAGGAGGACATAGAAGCGACCTACTAAAATTCAAATACAACAGACTTTCTACCAAAAAAGAGTACAGTACAATAATATCTTCTGGGAGGCAATAAAAGAAGAGAGATTAATTCCATATAAGAAATCAAAACAAGTTTCAGAGAAGAAATCGCATTTGACAAAGACCCCGAAGCACAAGCGAGTCTTGATTGGTAAAGAAGGGAGAGAGAGTGCATTAGGGCAGTGGGAAAAGCATGTAAAGAGATCTGGAGGTGAAAGCATGCTGGGCATATTGGGGGACAGGTAAACAGTCCAGTGTGCCTAGATTTGGGGCCATGGGAATAGGACAGGGTATAAAGTTATGCAGTAGAAGGTGAGGGTGGGCAAGACACTGGAGCAGCATCCTTGAGGGCCTCCTATGGACCAGAAAACCTCAGCATTTGTGGAGTCTTTTAGGGTTCAGAAGGTTGGGCTCAAATAGGCTATTTTCTGGCAGCAACTCAGTGAAACACTTAATTCAGAGGAGCAGGACAAAGCTTGAGTTGCAAATTATTCTTCTTCTGCCTAGGCCTTTATTCAGCCTGTTAGCTAGAGAGATTTATAACCGCCAAGTCCCTGGTCTCCTTTTGCTTGATGTCTTCTTTCCCCGGCTGTGGGGCTATTTCTAGAAATTTCTTAGCCAGTTCCTCTGATCCTTGGACTCTGGAGTCTCACTGAATGAAGCTTATGTCTCTCACCACAGACTTGTTCTTGGTAGGGGTTTGGGGTAGTGGACTGGGATTGGAGCCCAGATTTCTGTTTTGCTAATGTATGCCTGTGTTCCAGCCCCGAGTACCAGCTTTGGTACTTCACGGCGACAGCGTGTGGCTTTGACAGTGTTATGCAATTCAGCAAATTTTCACATCCTTTATCAGGCTTCATTCTCCTCCCAACCCTGAGAGAATAGGTGCAATTTCCACCAATCCCATTTTCCAGAATGAGAGGTTGAGGTGTATGATGGGAGCTGAGGGTGGCCTGGAGCAAGTTAAGGGCTTGGTTGTGCCGAGAAGGGTTAGCTAAGGAATGACGGGAACTCTCATTATCTGGGACTATGAGGAAAGAATTGTTCCTTAAAGCTTGCGGCTTGAACACAGTAAAGGGATCTGTCATAAGAGAGAGAGTCTCTATCAAATTAAATTGTAGGCAGTGGTGGGAGAAGGAAGAAGGGCTCTGAGATCCAAAACAAATGTCCTGAACAGAACAGAGGACGAAGCCACAGACTCTAGAAGCAGGGAAGAAGCCTATCCAGTCTCTCCCCTACTAAGTGTGCCAGCACAGGGACTTCCCTGCTTTTGTACCTTAAATGTCTCCCTATCACCCACAGGACACAGCTCAATGTCCGTAGCAGGGCATTGGAGAATTTGCAGTCTGGCCCAAAAGACTTTTCCATCTTTATCTTTTAGACATGCTCATCTTGTCACCCGACACTTGTGTAAATAATATGTTTTGCCACATGTATGCCTTTGCTCAGAGTTTCCTCTGCCAAAAATGCCCTGTCCCCTTGGTTCTTACTTGTTAATTTATTCATGCACTTCTTCCTTTATTTTTTTTTAAGATTTTATTTATTTATTTGACAGAGAGAGAGAGAGCACAAGTAAGGGAAGCGGCAGGCAGAGGGAGAGGGAGAAGCAGGCTCCTTGCCCAGGCGGGAAGCCCAATGCTGGGCTCGATCCCAGGACTCTGGGATCATGACCTGAGCTGAAGGCAGGCGCTTAACCGACTGAGCCATCTTTAGTCAGTCAGTGAATAAAGTGCCTACCGTGTGCTGGGCTCTGCTCCAGGCACTGCTCCAGGCACCGAGAATATGATAGAGAAAATAAAAAACCACCTCTGCCTCTTTGGGCAAGGAGAAAAGCATCGAACAATCACACAAGTATATAAGACCAATCTATAATAAGGGGAAAATACGTGCTGTAATAAGATAATCCACCAGGAGGTTCTGGATAGGTTCCCTCATCAGGGAGGGCTTTTCTGAAGCAGGATATTTAAGCTGATCCTTGAAGGAAGTCTCGGATGCTCCTTAGGTCAGTTCAGTGACCAAATCTTTTATAAAGTTGATTCGAGAGTCAGGTTGGAGTACTGGAAGTCACAGCCCCAGTGAGAAGGCGGGTTGCACTAAAATGGGATCCTTCCTTCCCTCCTGGCCTCCGCAGCAATTCCCAAAATAGGAAGCAAACGGAATTGTTTTTGTGTTCGAAGCTGAAAGTATTTTTGTTTCCCTCCTCCCTCTGTGCTCCCCCTGCCAACGTGCTTCTCACCCGATCGCAGTATTTATGTTTAGAGTCATGAGGCGCTTCACATGCGCATCTCCCATGTGCCAAACATGTGCTGGACACTTGATGTGCATCTTCACGTTAAATCCTGACAGCAGTGTGCTGAAGTCAGCATGACAGTTCTCATTTTACAAATGAGGAAACTGAGGCTCGGTGAGGTTAAGCCAGTTGCCAGGTTGACACAGGTAGTAAGTGGCAGGGCTAAGATTCCAAGGCAGCCAGTCACACCCACTGGTCCTAGCTGTGTCGGAGCACACACGCACATGTAGTTTTCTCTCCACCCGCAGCCCCTCAGACATGAAGACAGCAACCTGGCTGACCTCCAAGTCTTCCCTTCTCTAGGCCAGGCTCCCCAGCCTTTCACTTTTACCCCAAAGATGGCAAGTCCAGAGCCTCCCCCCACCAGTTGTCCCCTTCCCATGGCGTTCCTGCTTCATTCCTTTGGGAGCAATTCTGGGCATGTTACTTCCTGAGGTAACTGAGCCCATGTGAGATTCATCCCCCAGCCCCACTGACCAGCAGGTGAAGGCCAGTACCACACCACAGCTACTAGAGCCCGTGTGACTGGCCCTGTCTGCTCCTCCAGGGTTCTCTTTTACCACGTACCCAACCACCGTCTCCTCTATTAGCACTTCACCTCACCTAACACTTCACACCGTGAGCTTCCCGGCATCTTCCATTCTCTCTCATCTCTACTCTTCCAAACGGGTCTATCCTAAGTCTAGAACAATCTTCAATTAACTACCTCCTATTTATATGGGAGGTTAAGTCGTCCTGAGGGAAGTCTGCTCTGACCATGGGGGCTCTGGTGAATGCTCTTCTTCCATGCTCTACCCAGCCCCCGTGTTTTCTGGGTCCCAGCTCTTGGAATGCTGGACTGGGATTACCATTTTATATCTGACACCCTCGCTGTGAGCCCTGAAAAGCAGAAAATAGGTTTGACTTTCCTGTCATTGTATCCTAAGTGCCTGACATATCCTAGGTGTTCAGTAAAAATAGGAGGACAGAAAGAAAGAAAGGAAAAAGGGACAAGAGAGGGAGAAAGGAAGGGAAGGATGGAGGGACAAAACAGAAACATAGGGGTCTTGGAAGGCTCACAGTCTTGACACATCTTGGGAGAAGGTAACTAACTACCTCATGGCTGACAGGTGCGCTCCCCTGCATACACACAACTTTTCTGAGTGACCACATAGTCCCACCACCCCCTTTCTTTCATATATTCTTCATAAAAAGTTCTGTAAAGCAGATAGTCCCATTCTATAGATGCCAAAACTAAGGTCTAACAATGGTGCCTTGGTTCAGAGATGAAATAAGCACACCTGAAATTCAAATTATTAATCACTTATTCACTCATTCAATTATTCATTCATGCCTTATATACACTTTGGTGCATCTTCTGTTGCTGGGCATTGAGACACAAAAGAATCAGACTTGATTCTTGACCTAGACAAAGTCCAAAGGAAGAAAAGGAGAAGTGAAGAAATACAGTCGTCATGCTTAGGGAGAAATGTGTGCGCGTGCTGCATGAATACCTAAGAGGGAGCAGGAAGCTCTGCCTAGAGTCTCAGGCATTGGACCTGGGCATCAAGCAGCCAAGGAAGGGGAAGTACATTATAAGCAGAGGCCTTGGGGAGTGGAGAAGGACAGAACTAGAAAAGGTGATAGGCAGTGACCTGTACCTTTGATCACCAGAGTCCTCAGTCTGCCCCCGCTGACCTTTGCCCTGGTGCAGAGTCTAGCCAACCTCTAGTGGGTGTTGGTCTTCAGGTAGGGCTGGCTTACTTAGCAGGGCAGGTTGGTTAATTATTTGGCACTGTGTTCCAGCCTGCTGAGCAGGGTTGGACATAACAGAGGGCACCAGAGGTGATAGTCAGTGATGGGAAAGCAAAATTGCCTCTTAGGATTTGTCTCCAACTGTGCTTACTGAAAAACACACTATCGGAAGGAAGGAAATCTTTGCTCTATTAATGGATAACCAGGTAGTGAATAGTTAGATGTGTTCAAAAACCAAGACTTTGCCCTTCTAGAATGTTGGAAAGTCTGGTATCAGAAGAGCTGGTATAGGCAATAAGGGACTTGCCACTGGTTGTGCTATAACTCTGGTGCCAGTGAGGTAAGGCGTATATTAAGAGGACCAGTGTGAGCACAGGCTGTATTGCTAGAAGTCTAATTATAAGAACAGAACCAATACCAATAGATAGATTGATCAATCTATCTATCATCTATCTATCTGTCGTTGGAGATATTTGTTATAAGGAACTGGCTCATGTGATTATGGAGACTGACAACTGCCAAGATCTTCAGCAGGCAAGCTGCAGACCCAGCAGAGCTGATGGTGTAGTTCTAGTCCAAGGCAGGCAGGGCAGGCAGCCTGCAGACCCAGGAAGAGCCAATGTCAGTTAGAGTCCAAAGGCAGGGAAAAACGGATGTCCCAACTCAAAAGCAGTCAAGCAGGAAGAGTTCTCTCTTATTTGGGAGACGGGGGTGGGAGGAGTCAGGCTTTTGTTCTATTTAGACCTTCAAATGATTGGATAAGGCCCACCCACATTAGGGAAAACACAGTCTGCTTTACTTGGTCTATTGATTTAAATGTTAAATTCATCCAAAAACATGCTCTTTTTTCAATGTCAAACAAATGCAGGCATGGGACTAGAAGATTTCTAAGAGCTCTTGTAAGTCCAGCATTCTTTGGTTCACGTTTTTGTATCTTTCACCAGAACTACTGCTGTAGTCCCTGTATTGGTCTCTCTACCTTCAATCTCTACCTCTATCCCCCACAAATCTATCCCCCAAATCTGTTCCCAAGTTCATGCTGCAGCCAGAGAGACATTCTTAGTACACAGCTCGGACCCATTCCTGCCCCTACTTAACTCTCAATGGCTCCTTACTGCCCTCAGGATAAACCCTCATCTCTCCATCCTTTCTTAGAGAAGAGCTGCTTTAGACTGGCATCCAAGGCCCTTCAGAATCTGGCCTGAGGATCCCTTTCTATTTCTCTTTTCCTGTGCACCCAGCACTTCAGCCATAATGAAGTACCACTTATTCCCCAGATGGGTTCTTTCACATATCTTTTTGACCATTTTCTTTGTTTAGAATGTTCTTTCTCTGCTTCTCTGCCTCTATTTTGAATGTTACCACCTCCAAGAAGTCCTCACTGATCACTCAGGCTGGTTTAGGAGCCTGCTCTGTACTCACCCAACACTCCATATTAAGCTCTTTGACATAGTAGGGCAGCTGTCCTTTGCCTCAAAGGCAAAGACAAGCCTTTAGTAGTGGGGCTTGCCATATGGATTTGTCATACTTATGTCCTGACCAAATGAAAATATATTTCTGTGATGGAAGTTGTCTCCCTCACTCCAGGATGTAGAATACAGTGAGTGTGTGAGGTTGCCAGTATGACCGACCGCTCCTCTGCTTGCCTTTTTAAATGATTTTTTAATTGTAAAATTAATACATGTTCATTCAAGAAAAATAGGTGAAATGCTCAAAGACTATCACCATTGCCATACTAATGTATTTCCTTCCAGGCTTTTTTTCTAAATATTTATTTATTTATTGGAGAGAGAGGGTGGCGGGAGGGACAGAGGGGGAGGGAGAGAGAATTGCAAGCAGACTCTGGGCTGAGCATGGAGCCCCACACGGGGCTCTATCTCACAACCCTGAGATCATGACCTGAACCAAAAGAAGAGTCGGATGCTTAACTGACTGAGCCACCCAGGTGCCACACCAGGTTTTTTTGGTATGCATTTATTTAAGAAGATGTTGAACACCTACCTCATTTTGTTTCCTACCCTTTTTTTTTAAACACCACAATGTAAGAATTCTCCATTTTTAGTATGCATTTCTTCATTACCATTATTCTTAATGGCTGGATAATATTCCATCAAGTTAATGCATAATAGCTTATTTACCCCTTTCTACTGAACACTTAAGTTACTATTTTTTCACCATTATATATAAAAAAAAATCTATGTCAGGCATCTTTGTGCATAAAGCATTTCTCTGTGTTCAGAATTTATTCCTTGAGATCAGTGCCTGTGGTTGTTTTTATCTTGTGAAAATCAGGGCCTTGATCTAGGATCTGCCTGTGTTTTCTCCCCCAAATCTTCCAGAACAAAAAAGCAAAAACTGACATCAGTGCCAGAAGAGTCACTTAGCCCAGTGTTCAGTGTATGTCCCCTGATTAAGACAATGTGCCCTTTCTCAAATGTGGCCATAAATATTTGCCTTCAATGAAGTAGATGCCAAGGAGATAATATTGATTGCAAATTACAGCCCTTGTAATTAACCAATTTGCACAGCTGGAAGATGGAGCTGGTGAAATCATTTGCTTCTGAAGAAGGATGATATCCTTTCCAAGTCTGTCTCTCAGATATGAATTTGGCCTAATCTCTGAAACATTCCTGGTGTGGCTGCAGACTATCAGGTGCTCAAGGAGTTGCCAAGGCTCTGGACAGAAAAGGAATGCCTTGGCCTTTTGCCTGCTACCCACCCAAAATGGGCCTACGTCTCCCAGGTGCCTCTGAAAACACACATAAATACACACTGGGAAGAGTTATGGGCTGAGGTTGGCACCTGGATGCTGCCATCTCTGTGTAAAAGGAGGCCCAAGCAACCCCAAGCTGGGCTTCTGGTCCTAGGACTGCAGTGGGATCCTGGCTCTAGCCGGGTGGGGGCAGCAGAGAGCCAGTCAGTTTGGTCAGCTGGCATTCTAGCTGACCACGGCTGGTGGGAGAGCCCAAGCAGAGCAGTGCTAGAAAGGGAAGAACTTGATCCAGACACATGCATAAGTGGAATAGGGGTCCAGGTGAATTAGAAATGAATCCTAATTATTAATAATAGACTCTTTCCCTTAGGCAGCATGCCTCAATTTACAAATAGAATGATAGCAAATGATTTTGTTGAATCTCTCCGTAATCATACTCATTTGATAAATGAAGAAACTGAAGTTCAGGAAATTAAATAACTTTCCCAAGTTCACACAGCCCTAAGTGGCAAATCTGGGCAATAAACCAGGTCTTCTGACTCTATGGAGTGACAGGAGTATTTTGAGTTCTTTATACCCACTATTTTTTTTCTTTATTCTGGAAATTGCTCATGTCAACCAAACTCCCTTTTAAATAGACAAGTTGAAACAGAGTACTATGCCAGGTGACCAAGAATCCTTAGGGGCAGGAAATAGCAGCATTCAAAATGTCACATATATGTTAGGGGCCAAGTGAGGAAGGGACGCTGGTCTCCGGCTTCCATGAAGGACTTGGGCAAATACCTTTCCAGCCTCAGTTTTTCTATCTGCCACTCAGTTTTTTTCTCTGTGCTCAAACTATTCCCAAGTATTTGCAGTTCCTAGAATAGACCAAGTTCTCTCTCATTTTCAGGATTTTGCATATGTTGGTCCCTCCGCCTTGAATGATTTCCCTCACACCTGCTGGTCTGGTTAATTCCTCTTCATCCTGACAACCTCTGCGGGCATTCCCTGAGCACACATCTGTGCTCCTCCAGCGGTTTCCCCAAACCTCCATCTTAGCATGTATCACACTATATTACAATGTCTTTTTCCTGCATTAGACTGTGGGCTCTTTACTGACAGAACCATATTTTATTAATCTCTCTGTTGGGTACATAGTTGGTGTTCAAATACGTGTTGAATGAATGAATGCATGCATGAAGAAACATCTTCCATGGTGCAAGAGTTGAAAGGTGCCAGAGGTTTCATGCTTATTGATTATAGTGACCAGCTCTTATAATCCACTAGGGAAATGAATGCTGATTCCTAGACCCAAAGGTGGACCACCTTGCCTTCTTTTCAGAAGCAGTTTCCTGCCTGCGTGGCCATATGATTAGAAGGTACTTAAAGCCCTATTACACCTCATGTAACAGAGACACAATCCTTATCTCATTCCCACAAATGCCTGAAGGTGAAGTTCAGGCCCCTCCACAGTTCTATTTGAGCTCCCTTTTAGATTGACTTTGCAGAGCGAAATCTGGTTGTTCAGCCACAAAGAGATGGTCTCAGATTTGATCAAGGCACTTCAAATTTTCCCTGTCCACCCAAAAAGCAGCTATTTCAAAGGTTGCCTCCATTGCTTAACTTAATGCGCAAACTTCCCCTACCCAACCATTGCTACCCTGACACAAGCATTTAACATAGCAAATTCCATAAATCAACAGAACTGACATTCTCTCTCTCTCCCTCCCTCTTTCCCCATCCCCCTTCCTTCCTCCATCCCTCCCTCCCTCTCATTCTCTGTTTCTTGTTCTCTCTCTGTCTCTCTTTCTCTCTCTCTCCCTCCCCACCATATATACATACTACAGCTCTTCAATGAGTGGCTGAAACCTACCCATGTTTTATTTAGTTTGAGCAGCTAATGCCAGAACAAAGGTAATGAAATATATTAATTATATTAAAGATGTTTTAGAGAACCAGTATTTGCTTTCAGAAAGACAGAGCATATCTGATTCTGAGCAGAGATGATAGCAACAGGCAGATGATTAACAGCTAATAATATTAGTGTTGTAATTAGAATCGCCTTGAATTCTTAACCTATCTGCTTCTCTGATTTCTAGGTCCATACAGTGAACAATAAGATGATTATTTTCTTTTTTTTTCCTACTATTGATTTGCCTGGATGTTCAGAATATACTATTTCTCAAATAAATATTACTAACTGCTCTCATTTATTATTCACCTATTGTATGGCAGGTGCACTGTAGGTACTAAGGGTACAAGGAAGAACATAGCCATGGATTCAACCCTTGAGGAATTAAATACAGTTTATTTTCTCAAAGGTCTTATCTGGTGGAATTATTACCCTTATCTTTACAGATGAGGAAACTGAGGCTGAGGAGGGTGAGGTGACTTGTTGAAAGCCACTCAGCTTTTAAGTAGCTAAGCACAGATTCAAAATTAATTCTGTCTGACTCCAGTTGATATTCTTTTTAGTATGCCACAGTGCTCTACAAATGACCATTATTGCTGTTACCTTGGTAGTTCACCCCCCTCACCCCACTGACTCTCTGCAACTCAGCTTACAGTTCTGTTCAAGAGTGGAGGAAAAGGGAAAGGAAGAATGTGATCGAACAAGAGGTCAAGTACTCCACCTGGCTGTTTGGGAAATCACCATTATCATTTAAGTAAGTGGTCTGCATCTAGAGTCCCAATAAAAGGAGCAAACTAGCAGCGATCAGTGATGGGAAAAAAAATCAAGCAGGTAGTTCTTAGATATCCACACTAGCAAGTAAATGGCATCAAGGAACTAGACTCTTAGCTGGGGTTCAAGAGAAGAGCAAAGAGATTCTAAATCCCAAGGAGGAGGTTGACAGGGAACTGGGGATAATCAGTCTTTGGCTAAAACTAGTAGACAACAATGTTCCTGAGATAATATCATGATAGCATTTGACCAGGGGACTCAAAATACCCAGATCTAACCTCATCACAGCCAATTCTCCCTGAAGCAAATATATTCACAAGGAAGAAGTTAGTTATTATTACCTGAGACTTTGGCTCCAAATCTCAGTGCAGAACTCCCCTGAGCTGCACTGAACAAAAATGTGAGTTCTTTTATCCCAAGCTTAAGAGGTTCAAATTGTCTAGGGAAAAAAAAAAAGCAACAACAACTCCCAGGTCCTCTTCTATTTTCTTTAGTGCCCTGAGCCTTGGCTTCTAGAAAAAGCTGCCCA
This sequence comes from Phoca vitulina, assembly GCF_004348235.1. Taxonomy (NCBI): domain Eukaryota; kingdom Metazoa; phylum Chordata; class Mammalia; order Carnivora; family Phocidae; genus Phoca; species Phoca vitulina. Next base: position 63,322,827 of record NW_022589705.1, read on the forward strand.
AAGTGTCTCCATCAGAGCCAAAAGGAAAGGAGCAAAGAAGTCCATACAAGGAAGGGTAATAACTCTAGTGCTAGGACACACCTCTCCCAATTCTGCTCCATAACCAGTTATTCTTTTCCACCAAGGCTCCAAGGGAGGGAAATACATAAAGTCTGACCCATCAGAAGTAAAACAGGACCTTATTCTTAGCTGGAGTTTTGGGCCCAAACCCTAATGCAGAGAGCCCTGGAAACTAGATTGTGGATCTGGTAAAGAGTAAATGAAATAATATATGAAGCTTCTACCATCAAACCTTGGCTTCCTTTAAATGGGGCCAACCTCTTCTTTGGGTCCTAGAATCTCTTCTCTCTTCTCTTGAACCCCAGCCAAGAGTCCAGATCCTCCCAATGCCATGTGCTTGTTAATGTGGACATCTGAGAACTATCTGCTCAGTCTCATCATCACTGAACTCTGCTTGTGAACTGAGGGGGTTTTGATATTTTTATTTTATTTTGGTTTTCTGCCAGTTCATCTCCCAAGCCTGCCTGTGTCTCTCTATAACAATCTGACACTATCCCTTCTTTACATACCTAATTCCTTTTCTTCTTCAGCTGACATTACCTTCTTCTGGCAATATTTACTGCTGCACTCCTTCCTCTTCCTACCTGTACTCTGCTTCCAGGCTGGGTTAGGTGCCTCCTCTCTGCTTCCACTGCCCCTTGGCTTCCGTCTCTCACAAAACTTACCACTCCATATTATTTTTGAGTTTACATGAATGTTTTTCCCAAAAAAAATCCTTAGTGGCAGGGAATGTATATGATTCATTTTGTTTCCTCAGTTTCTAATCCAAAATCTGGCACCGATCAGGGAGTGTTTGATGAATGAGTAAATTAAGAAATTATAAATTTGTCTGGTCCAGTGTAGTGTTATCCAGGAGGGAGGGAATAAAAATTAATGTCTGATCCAGAGTCTTATTGTGAATTAATATGAGCCTCCTAACCTACCTCTTCCTTCTGTTCATCAAATCCATAGCCACCAAAATTGCTGTTCATTCTAAAATCATACCCAACCTCTTCCCCCCTGGTTCCATGTGCATTCCCATTCCTGATTCCAGCTTTGTTGCTTCCTCTGGGCAACTCTTAGCCTTGGGAAACCCTACTTCTGTGCTAACTCATCCCTTTGAAACATCCTTCCATTTTGATGCCCTCAAAAGCAATTCTTCTCCTACAAGGTTCCAGCCACACTAGAGGACCCACACTTATTTTCTGACTGAGCTTCAGATAGTAGCCTCTCACCACTTTCCCTGGCCATGCTGCCCTCACTTCCAGACAGAGTTTCCTCAGTTTCTGCCTGAGCTTCCAAGTTATCTCCAAGTTACCCAGCCCTTGTATGAGCCTTTGTTGAAGGGCTCCTTGTCTTTAATTGCAGACCATATTGGCATCTGTCCTCAGGTGTCAGAAACAGCCATGCCCTGGACACTAAGTCAACCCCTCTAGTAGAAGTCTCTAAGATCAGATCCCACCCACTCCCCCGCTGCTTCACCTGACACAGCATACTGTGCCCTTCTAAATAAGCCTCTAAAGGGCACCGTAAGGAAGAAAGCTGAACCTCAGCCAGAGACCGAAGTGGTCAGGACAGGATAGAACCAAGAAGACACTATGTAACAACAAAGGATCCCAGAACAAAAACCAGAGAAGAACGGTATTTAAACAAAAGTAGAGGAAAATTTGAATCAAATTCTCAAGAGCAGGAAGTAGCAGTCCGAGCTATCCATTGAGTTTTCAATAAACGTAGAAAAGTAGAGTGAGGATCAGGTCTCTTAGACATTGAATGCCAGACCAGAACATTTTAATCTGATACGGTTGAAAATAGAAAGCCATTGTAGATGCTTGAACAAAGTTGCCCAGGAACATGGAGAAGGCACAGACTGGAATTTAGGAGACCTGAATCTGAGGTTCTGGCATTGTCACTGGAGGGCTGATGGCTGTAAACACGTCTCTTCCCCAGCCTGTCCCAGAAAAATTATGTACCAGTGTTGAGTGGTCTCAGAAGTCCCTCTCAGCTCTTGGACTTCATAGCACAGATGGGTTTGACCCGAAGAACTTGAGCTTTCCTCCATCGTCCAGCCCCCATTGCCCATCTCCAGTATGCTAATGATCAGGGCTCTAGAGGGTTACCTCTTGTGTCTCATCTGTTGGAACACAGCTCAAGAGAGAGGAATGCTCCTGCCACATGTGCTCTTGTTTATTCTTGATGCTTTCCAGAGAGCTGAGGAGAAGAGGGAGGGAAGGAGGGCCTCCTTGCAGGATCAGTTACAAGTGTTATTGGCCTAGCGCATATGTAGGGACTGGGCACAGGCACAGCAGACAATCAGCATAGGGGAAAATTTGGGCTTTTTGCCAACTAGAATCCTCCAAAGGTCAAATTAGCATCTTGGAATTTAAAAGAGAAACAAATAAAATGAACTGAGTAAGCAGATCTGAACTGGTTGCGTCAGATGGGTGAATATAACAAGGCCGTATCTTGGCCATTTGTGTTAGTCATATAGGTTGGACTGGGCTGTTGGAACAGATAAACTCTAAAATTTCAGTAGCTCATCATAGTAAAGTTCATTCATTTGTTGAACACTAACAAACTTTACAAACCTGAAATTTGGGATAAGATGAAAATGGCTTCTGTTTACTGAGTACCTATCACATGCCCAGGACTATTCTATATGCTTTCTATAAATGATGCCCTTCTTACATTTGAAGAAATGGGAAACTCAGAGAGGTGACATGACTAAAGTCAGATAACTACCAAGGGGCAGAACTGGGTACTGAAAACCATGGCTATCTAGCCGCATGGCTCGTGCTCTTTCCCTGACTCCACACTGCCTCCCCAACAGCCCTCTCCCTCACCCACATCATTCAGGCACATCTTCCGAGGAAGAGAATGAGGAAAGGAAATCATCTGGCAAATGACCTAAGGAATGTCTTTTCACAGAAATGATCCGCATTGTTCTTTCAGCTTGGCCACTGTCAACTGTGCAACTTCCTGCGCAGCCCTCTGTTGTGTGCTCGTCTCCCTAGATCATAAGGATCTTAAGGCCTCAGGACCCGAGGGCCATGTGTCCCCAGCTGCTAACACCACACCTGGCACAGTGCCTGGAGAATGTTTGTTCATTGGTTAAATGAATGAGTGAGTGAATTCATTCAATTTTTGACAGTTTTGAGGAGTCTTCCAATGAATAGTTGAAATCAGCTCACGAATCCTTAAGGAAAAAGTCCATGCTCTATTGCTTCTTATATTTCCTGCATTTAACATAATAACAGGCATAGATTGCTCTTGTTACCACCCTCAGTCACTGAAAAGTGGACCCTATTCCTCATGCACCGAGAATAAAGCTGGAGCAATAGGGAGGAAGTGAATTTGGGGGATATTTGTAGGGTTGCAACAAGGGGACTTATTAACCATCAAGATGTCAGAGGTAAGGGAAGAAATACATAGAAGAGGTGTAAGCATACCTATCTTCAGTAATGACCTCAGACCCGGGGGAGCTATTTGGATTATGAGCAGAGAGTATGTAACTGATGTTTCCCCCAGACCACCTCAGCCTGTGGGCACAAATGGGATCCCATTTATGGTAATCACCTGTGATTTGCTGGCCCCTACCTGCTAATGCAGGACTCTAGCCTCCTTCAAAGTCTTGCTCAGTTATTTCTGGAAGTCTCCAAGTGGCATCACACATAAGCTCACAAAGGATGTGTTCTGCTTCTACATGCTATCTACCATGTTGCTTCTTTTCCTGCTCAGCCCCTCCCATGAGGTTCCCTGCTTCCTGCTTCCTGTAACTGAGAGTGCTCCACCCTAGTCAGTCCCAACACCCACCAGGAGAAATCTGATGACCCCACCAAAGGTATTTCCTGCTTACAATACCATGCATGCTTCCAGGACAAGAAATACTATAGCAACGGAAGCTGCAACCTCTCAGTCCAAAAATTGGGAAGTGTTCCTTTCCCCCATTCTGCATTCTACCTGCAACCTTCTCTCCCTGGGACCCACATGGGTCCATAGGTCACATACCCCACCGTCAAACTCCTCCTTCCCTAAAGTAGGGCTGGGACACGTCCCCTTTGTGCTAATGGAGGCATCCAAGGATCTTCCTGTGATCAGACCTCTGTAAGAGTCTGCTCCAACCCTCCTTCATAATAGACTAAAGCTGGGACCCCTCCTCTAAAGGATGAATAAAATGACCTCTGTTACTCTTTCTGAAATTGTATTGTGCAAATGCCAGTCTGGATATTTTCCTCCAGATGCTTTTGTTAAACACTTGCCGGACTCCAAACATTACGAAAAGAGCTTCCTGTGCAGGGCTTCATTTAGTCCTTACCTCAGCCCTGTGATCTAAGAGCTATTACCCCCTTCTTCAGGTCCAGGAAGGGAAAGCGCCTAACCTAACCCGGCCAGCCAGCTCTGGCATACTTACTCACTCCCCTTTACCCTGACTCCCTGGCCGCGGCCTCCCGGGGGAGCCTGTACTGTCTGCTTTCTTGTCCTTCCTGATGGCCACCCGCACCATTCATTCTCCCTCTTCTTCTTCTGCTTCACCTATCAGATCTGACATCCAGCACATCTTCCCAGCTGTGCTCTTGGCCACTCTGGACAAGAATCTGATTTCCTTCTCTCCCCTGGTCCATATACAGGCTTAGGCCTCCTTTCCCTGGGACTCTCCAACTCTGGAGTGACATTTGCATCCGGCTTTCCATGGCCCTGAAAGTTAAATCTGGTAGCTGTTTTATGTGCTGTGTGGTCTTGAGAATTATCTTAACGTCTCTGGGCCTCAATGTAGTTGATTGCAAATCAGGGGTAATAATACCTATCTCGGAGGTTTATTGTGGGAAGTAAGTACGACAAAATCTTTAAAGTACCCGGGATGATGCCTGACACGTAGTAAATGTAAAGTAAACGAAGTGCTCAAAAAGAATTTATTCAAAAAAAAAAACAAAACACTTAACACTTGCTCTGCTAAGTGCCTTACTGGGTTTATGTCATTTACTCCTCCCCTCAACCTTATGCAGTAGGTACAGTTTTCATTCCAGTTTACAGATGTGGAAACATACCAGGACAGGTTAAAGGACTTACCCAAGGTCTTGAAAGTGGCAGGTCTCAGAGGTGAAGTAGACCCTCATATTTAAAGACGCCTTGTCTTGTGCTGCTTGACACAAAGCAGACCCTCTGCAAATGGGGTTGTTGGGCTCCTCTCTTGAATCAATAGCTAAATGAATGCATTTCCCTTCTCTTGCCTTTCTGCCATTGCCTGAGACACCCGTTCTCTGCCCCAAGACTTGTCCACTGATTTTCTTAGTCTCCTCAGAGAAGGCTAAGATGTTACAGTTTCCTCTACCCCCGGAAATGTACCATATTGCAGCCTTCCCTCTGTAGGACAAAACCCAGCCCTGACCAGCCCAGTCCCCGGCTGAGTTCCTTGGCCAAGAACAGTGCAGAGAGAGATCTTTTCACAACCACGGCTTGCCAACAGAGCACTCCTGCTGAGCCAGGGCCTCTTGCCAAGCAACTTTCTCTGCCCCTCTGATATGCAGATGCGTGCAAGAACGCTGCACATCTGCATAGGGAGCATCCAAAAGCTGTGACTTGGCTGAAAAGAAGGAAAATGTGAGTGTCAACTCTGGAGGAAAGACTCCTCCAGAGGGGCCGCACAAGGGAGGACAGCAGATCAGGGCTCAGAACAGTGAGCTCAGAGTCGACGAAGGGTGGAGAAACAGCACTATCCAGCCCAACTTGCACCTCTCACGGGAAGGCTGGTGCACTTTCAGAAGCATGGATAGCACTGGCTCATCCAAGTGATCCCCCTGCAGATGTCCCCACCTTGTGAGGGTTTTCTTCTACTTAATTTGTGTCATATTAGCCTCTCCTAAGTAAGAAAAGAGAAACATGGCCCCAAAGGCAGTGTGGTAAGAGCCCCGGAAGAGGACTCAGACACTTTTCCACAAAACGTTCCTGCAGCCAACATGTATGAAGCATCGATGCTGTGCCAGGCCCAGGGGGACAGAGATGAATCGGACACAGTCAGCACCCTCAAGAAGGTGCCACCGTCCAAAGGGGCAGACAGGCAAGGAACTGGACAGTATAGAGGAAAAGTGCAGACAGCTTCGTGGGGGTGCAGTGTTGGTTAAGGTAAGGAGGGCATGTCGGGGACCACTTCCGAGAAGAGGTGACGTCTGAGTGAATCTTGAAGACATGTGACAGTTGCCCAAATGAAGAACTGATTCTGCACTGACACCACCAGGGCACTGCTGAGTAGATGGGTAGGTGCTCACACACCTGTGTACACACACCTTCTGAGAGGGGTGCCATGCTGGTTGGGAACAGTTTCCAGGTAACACTCTGTGCCTCCTGATACAATCTAAGATCTTCCTTCCCCAGTGGTGTTTTCTGTTTCCTGAAAAGCCTTGGCAAAAGCTTCCTCAGAATCAGCTACTTTGCCCATGTTACTTTAAAAGCTTCACTCTATCTTACCGAATGGCATGGGAAGCCAGAGAAAAGGGAAGTCACCAGGGTGTCTTGAGCTCACCTTTGCTCTTGGTGTTCTTGGCGAATCCCTACAGAGCCTTGTGCTGGGGACAAAGGAAGAGCAGGCTTCTGGTTGGAGGGAGTGAGGATTCAGCTCAGGGAAAGGCTGACTTGGTGAAAGGAATAGTGTCATTACCTTCAATCTCTGCAGGAACATCTGAAGGCAGAGGGCAGAACGAGGATTAACGTAAAAACACCAGGAGTAGGCAGACTGCTCAACGTGTGAGGCTATTTGCCCAAGTCAAAGCTGCCCACAAGTGGAATTAGCTGCTTTGAGAAGTAGTGAGCTCCCTGTCCCTGTTGGAGTATGAGGGGAATAGATCACAGCTTATTGGGTGGAGAGGATATTGTAGCAGAGCCTCAAACTCCAGATGAGAGGTCACATCTTTTTGCCTTGCTCTACCATCTTCACATGGGAATTGCCTTAGCACGGCAGGGCTGCTCAGGCCTCTAAGAGTACAGGGATTTGCATTTCCAAGGTTATGAAGAAAGACGTGTAGTAAGTATGTGTATAGGCGTCCAAGATGTGAAAGATGTGATTATTTGCAGAACCTAATCTCATACCTCCCTATCCTTGTTGAACTGAATATTGCAAAAATATTCTCATTCGTATTTGGAATGGTATGTTTCTAAGCAATCATCATTCTGAATACTCATTCCAGCCAGGAGACGACCTGAATATTGAATAGAATAAAAATGTATATATTAGATTACTTATTCAAATGCCTATCTGGCAGTTTGGATAGAATTAAGCAACAGTCCAATCTGGCTGTTGTTTTATGCATGGGATGTCAAAGCTAAACAGCCCTTAGAGAATATTTTCTCATTCTTTCTCTGCACACAGCCTCACCATCCTGCCTTGTTCACAGATGGGGAAATAGGCTGAGACAGGGGGACATACAGCACGGAAATGAGAGACCTGGGACCAGTAGCTACCATTTAGTGCCCAGGCAAGGTAATATTGTCCCCACTGGACGAAGGAGGCAACTGAAGCTCAGTGGGGTTAATTGGCCTGTGCAGAGTCACACGGCTAGTCAGTGGCAGAGTTGTCTGCATCCCAGGCCACTGTCCTTTTGCATTACCTCACTGGGTCCCGAATATGGCCAGAGAGAGTGTTTCTCCTTTCATGCGACCTGCAGACTCTCTGCCAGGCTATGAAATCTTGGGAAGCGATGATGTTATCCCTGGTCTATAGTTGGGGAAATTTCACTGAATATTTGGAACTACATATTAGGTCCCCTGAACCAGGACGTGTACCACACCACTGTTCTCCCCTGCAGGCTCTGAAAGCTCTGTATGACACCAGGCAAGAACATATTGTTCTGCAATTACAATCACAAAAAGCCATAACCCAAATTTGCCTTTCAAAATGAACCCAAGTAATCCTCTTAAAGGAATATGCTCACTCCGAAGCTTGAGCAGGTATATCACCCCTGAGAAGACTTCCCTATGTCTTTAGACTCCAGACCCCAGGGCACTTTTCACGCAGTATTGTCACTATATGTGGGATATTCTCCCCACTAAATCATGAGTACTTTAAAGCCAGAAACCACCTCTGATTGTTTTCTGCATTTCCAGTGTGGGGCCTGGTGCCCCATAGGTGTCTGGGAAGGTTTGCTGAGCAAATGGATGGATATTTGAGCAGTATCACTGCAGGGTAAGAACTCGAGAGGGAGGGACTCTCCTCCCCTCCCCAGCCAACCTAGAGTTCATTAATCTGCAGATAACAAAGAGGCCCTGGCAAGCCCTCCAACCAAACATAGTACTTCCAACCCCACTAACAGTGAAACTCGACTAAAACCGAGAAGCAAACCTCAGAGCTTCCTGGGGTTCTGCCAGTGTCAGGGAAGAAGAGAGCAGCATCTGAAGCACATGTTTCCACTCAAACTTGAATCTCACTTCATCTCACCAGACAGTTCTGGAATCACAGCTTCAGCGTTTTCTCCAGTATCACCCCTGCTACCCTGCCCCTCCAGGTCCCCAGAGCTCTAGCCTCTCCAGGAAGCCTTCCTCAGTCAGGCAGCCCACCGGGATGTCTCCACACCAGCTCCTCTTTCCCATCTCAGTGCCCTTCCTTTCCTGCTTCTCCAAGGCTTATCGTCAGTTTGTGGGTGGTCAGCGTGGGGAGAGGCAGCGTGGCCAAAATACAGAGCACAGCTCTGGCTCAGAAGACGGGTGCAGATCTCAACTGGACCAGTGAATAACTGTAGGTCCTTGAGACATTTACTTAGCCACTCTGAGGCCATAAGATGGGGGGTAAAATTTCCTTCTCAGGATTGTTGGGAGGTACACAGGGAACCCTGATAATGGAGGGCCTTATTTGCAAAGCTAGGGACAATCTTTATCCTATGGACGATGGGGCACCACCACAGGACTTCTTTTTTTTTTTTTTTTTTAAAGATTTTATTGAGAGAGAGAACAAGCGTATGGGAGAGGCAGAGCAAGATGGAGAAGCAGGATCCCCGCTGAGCAGGGAGCCCGATGCGGGGCTCGATCCCAGGACCCTGGGATCATGACCTGAGCCAAAGGCAGACGCTTAACGACTGAGCCACCCAGGTGCCCCACCACCATAGGACTTCTTGTCTGCAAATCACATGATCAAATCTGCCTTTTAGAGAGAACAGTCTGGCAATGGCACAGAGAATGGATTGGAGAAGAGGCACTAGAGAAGAGAAACCAGGCAGGAGACCTTGTAGGGCTGGTCGGAGTTGAAGGAAGAAAGGAGCAAGGGGAGCAAGGGGCAGAGGGGAGTGTGGAGTTGAAGATGATAATGTCCTGAACAAAGGAGGTAATAAGAGATAATAAGAAGAGGTAATGTTTACGGGTGCTGACTCTGGGCCAGGAATTATGCTTGTACTTGACAGGGATTATTTTATTGAATCTTGTTAGCAACCCAAGATTTTTAATCCTTGTTTTACAGATGAGGAAAGAGACATTGAGACATTAAGTAAATTGCCCAGGATGGCATAGTAAATAAGAAAACTGGGATTCAAGTCCAGACAGTTTCACTCCAGAGCCTAAGTGCTTCATCACTGGACTAGCTCACAGTTGAGGTAGAGATTGGAGAAGAGCCATTCAGAAAGAGAAACTGGCAGGACATGTTGAGAGACTGGCTGGAGTGAGTAAGGAAGAGGGTAGAGCATAGAATGACTCTCGGGTTTCTTTCCTAAGGTCCACAGCTCCTGGGAGGCAAAGCCAGGATTTCAACCTAACTTTATGTAACTCCATAACATTTCCTCTTTTCACAGCCTCAGAACATTTCATCTGAGAGCTTGATGTCCTCAGGACAGAAGGGGTAAGGTAGAGATTGGTACTTTCCCCCAGATTTCACAATTCCTTTATTTAAACTATTATACCAGGACTAGCTTTCCTTAAGATACTGAGGGTGTGTGTTTCTTATCAATTACAAAAAATTGACAAGAAAATGCATTTTGGGGGCAGCATTAGAGAAGCTTTGCTTCTTTGGTGCCAACCAAAAGCAAGGGAAGATTCCAAGATTCATGCCTTTCCCGTGCCTTTCCCAAGGCTCTTTCTCTATGCCAGGCTGGACACCAGGGGCTGGTGCTAGGTAACAGCCCTGGCTTGGGTATCTCACAACCAAGGTGTGAAATGGACATACAGGCAGGCATTCGAAGGGCTACAGAAGGGGGCTGTTTGAAAGAAGAGGGAGTGTGCCCTCTGCTCACAAGGAGATGCTATGTCTGGGTCTTGGCACTAGGCAGAAGCCAGGCCATGTGATCTTGGGCACATTCCTTAACTGAGCTTCCTTGTTGTCCTTGGAATAGTCATGTAATCAATCCCACAGTGATCTACTTTTTCTTCTCATATAATCAAGGACCTGGAAAGCCGGATTGGGGACGCAAGGTCTAGAGCCTTGGCTGTCCCCTGGAGTGGAACAGGTTAGGTATGCAGACTGCAGAGCTTGATCCTGAGGGGACCCGGCGTCTGAAGTGGATGTGAAAACAAAGGACAGGCAAAGAGTCTGACCCTGAATCCTATCTGAAAGGGCTGGGTAGAGAAGCAAGTCCAGGTGTGAGGCGAGAGGGCAGACTTGAGTCGGGTGGCCGTGGGTTGCAATAGAGGGTGGGGCTAGGGCCAGGGCCTAGGGACTATCTTTGGGTATTCCTGGAGCCTGGATGGGACACTCCCAATCACTACTCTGGTTTTTGGAGGGCTTTGTTCAGAGTACTGAGTGGTCCTGGTGCTATGAGGAGAATGAAGTGACATGATCCATGTGGAGCACCTAGCGGCCGGGCCCCACGGTTACCCCTCAGTGAAGGTTAATCACGAACTAGCTTTCCCTTTCCATCAGACTACCATGTGCCAGGTCCTGTGGTAGGCACGGAGAGGGATGAGGAAGATGCAGTTCCTGTCCTGCAGAAGCCCAGGCATCTGGAGATGCAGCTTCACAAATAACATGTCCCCATCAAAGGTTCTAAGTGGCATAATGGGGCGGCGGGGTGGGGCGTGGGAGGCAAGGTGAGAAGACAGGGTGAGAGGACAGTAACCCAACTCAAGAGTTCCAGGAAGGCTCTCTGGAAGAAATAATGGCTAAGGTGGAGCTTGAAGGTTAAGAAACAGTTAACCAGGCAAATATTGGTGAGAAAAACATTCTGGGAAGAGGCGCAGCTTCAAAGCTTCAACAGCAGCATAAAACACCATGGTGTACTCAGTAAAGTGGGGTGTGAGGAGAGGCCAGAGAGAAGGCTGGAGGGAAGCAGGGCTGTGCTCAGTCTGGAGACTAAGGAACCTGGACTCCATCCTGAAGGTGATGGGAGGCTACTGAAAGGTTTCAGGCAAGAGAGTAACCTAGCCAGCTTTGTGCTTTAAATGGATCACTCAGGCTGATGGGGGAGAGTATAATGGAGAGGGCTAGCTGGAGGCCAGGTGAAATCTTCAGTTTGATGTTTCTGAGTCAAAGGTCAGTTATGATTTGGTAAAATTAATTAGAGAAGACTTGGAAATGAGAACAAAGGCTTTTGCGTCTAAAGCTAGATGGGAAATGTTAACATCTGTACTCCTATATACAATGAGCTCAACCCCCATTCCCTGTGCTGTAAAAGGTGATGTGAGGGGGCATAATGCCTTCAAGGGCCCTTCCAGCTTGAATGCTTCAGGACTCAATAATTCTATTTCTCTTCTTAGGGTATGAAATGGATGTTTATGCCGGTGACCCCCTAGCAGGACATATGCTTTGGATTCTGCCTTCCTTGTGTCAGAGTGTGTTTGCCCTGAAAGTTTGCCATTACCTGTGTGCCTTACCTGTTCTTGTGGAAGATGCTATATTTATCACATGGTTGGCTAGTGTCAGGATCTGTGCCAAGATCAGGGCTCATCCTGTGGCTAACATCAGGACTCAGTCTGTGACCATGATTGCTACTCCATCTACGGTTATAAGGCTGAGAAAATTGTCCAGTGGAGGTCTTTGAAATCAGGCCTCTGGGCTTATTACCACAGTGTCTGCTCCACTTAGCTGACCTGCCAGACTGTGCCAAAGGGTTCTGGGCACATGTATTCGAGGACTTCTGGTCCTGGGTGCCCGATTCTATATACCTAGAAGCTGGAAGGAAAACACATACTCCGGATCCCCACAACCTTCACTGTTTCACTGTAAGACAGCACTGATTTGCTTTTTGGAGTTGCCTGGTTCATGACTAAGAGCTCCTTGAGGGAGGGAGCTCCCCCCGACTCATCAGTTTTCATGAATTTCTTATCCCTGTCCATTTTAATTGAGGAATGATCTTGTTGCAGGTACTGTGCTCAGTAGCAGAGATACAGACGTGAACTAGGTACACACAACCTCTGCCCTCATGCAGGTTCCTAACTCTCAAGTGATAACATAGGTGCTATGATGGGAGAGAAGGAGTACAGGGTGTTAATGGAACAGAGAGCGAGTGTCCTAACCAAGTGTGTGATCAGAGAAAGTCTTTTTGAGGAATTGATATTTAAGTTGAGGCCTGAAAGATAACTAATAATTAACCAAATGAAGGATATCAGGGGAACAGCTTGTGTGAAGACCTGGAAGTAAAAGAAAGTTGGCTCACTGAAGGAACCACAAGAAGGCTAGTTTGAGCCTCCTGTTGGATGTGTTCTATATCTTCACTGCAGTGGTGGTCACATGAATCTACACATGTGCTAAAATTGCATGGTACTGAATATCTAAATATACACACACACATGCACAGATGAGTACATGTAAAAGTGGTAAAATACGCATAAGGTGAATGGATTGTATCAATGTCAATTCCGGCTGTGATATCGTACTATAGTATACAAGATGTTACCCTTGGTGGAAACTGGGTGAAGAGCTCATAAGATCTCTCTGGATTATTTCTTAGAACTGTATGTGAATCTACAATGATCTCAAAATGAAAAGTTAAGAAGGAGGAGAACCAGGTGGCGACCAGTTTGGTTGCAGCAGAGAATGGAGGAATATGTAGCCTAAGCTGTACCCAGAGAGTTGGTAGAGGACAGACCATACAGGATTAAAATCATGTGGGACTTTGTGTGGAGATAGATGAGAAGGCTTTGGAAAGTTTTATTCAAGCAGTGGCAGGATCAGATTGGCATTTGGGCAAGATCACAATGGTTTGGAGAATGCATTGGGAAGGGGTAAGATTAAGAGCAGAAAAAAATTAAACTAGAATGTAGTGGATGAGAAGGGACATAGGAAGATTTGGGAGATATTTATGGGGTCAGAATCAATAGGATTTGATGACTGAGAGGTGAGAAGACAGGAGGAATCAAGAAGGACTCAAGTTTCTAACCTGGTTGTGGTGGATGATGGTCTTCCTTACTAAAATGCAGAACATCTGAGAAGAAATGGGCTTAGGAGAAAGGTTTGCCGAAATGGCTTTGGAATATTTGAGATGCCATTCAGTTCTCCAAGTCTAGGTGGCTAGTAAGCAGCTGTATGCACACGTGTTGGGAGCTCAGGAGAGAAGTCTGCACTAAGTGTGTGAGCATGTAGAATAAGAAGGCCAGAATTCTGAGAGAGACTGACATCTAAAATGTGGGTCAAAGAGGAGGAGCCTACCACGACGACTGAGGATTATTAAAGAGGTAAGAAGGAAATCAAGACTACTGAAGGCCAGGTCAACAGTGTGAATGCTGCTGAGACTAGATGAAGGAACATGCCCTAGAACCCGGTAGGTCATTGGTAACTTTGGAGAGCTTCTAACCAGTAGAAGCAAAGGTCAGGGCTGAGGAGTGAATGGGAGGTGAGTGAATGCTGGTAAGTGTAGACTGTACTTTCTTTCAGAAAGTTCTGCTTGTAAGGAAAAGGAGAGAGGAAGTAACTAAAGGTGAGGCAGAGATGAGTGAGGGCTCTGAGGTGGCTGTTGTCATGTTTTGAGGTTGGGACAGACTTGAGCATGTGTAAGCACATAGAGGAAGGGACCCTCCAAAGAGGGAGAGGTTGAAGATCCAGGACAGAGCACAGGACCTGGCCTGGGGCAGGTGCTTGCTCCGTGAACACCCAAGTATTTTCAGAAGCAACACTTTCTGAAGGGGGGAGAGTTTCTGTGGGTACAGTCCCTGGGTTCTGTTGCACCCCACTAACTATTCTAAAAATGTTGCTGTGCTTCCTCTTTTAGGAACAGCTGGGCCATTAAGAACTGCACAAAAACCACCTTTCAAACTCCCTAGAGGAGGCCCAATTTCAGATCTAACCCAAGGTGCTTCCTCTCTGAAGGGCCTATGTGGCTGGATTGGCCCTCCCACAGCAGCACCCAACACTGACTCCCAGCAGGAGGGCAGAGCCCCCACGCAGCAGCAAATAAAAAAGTTTCCACCGCGGCTTCTTGCCCACCAAGCTCGGGGTACCCACCCACTCAGGGAATCAGCATGTCTGGGCAGAAGGCATACTCTCTGACTCAGGACTTCTTATCTACTCTGAAAAGGCAATATGGCTGACTAGATAACTCAAGCAGCTTGAAAGGATGTGCCGAGAGACAATAATCTCATTACATCGAGTCCAGGCACCCCCTTCAATCTCAGCCATTCCCCCTGACTAGCTGCCACTAGCTTGGGCAAGGTGCTTCACTTTCTTATTTATACAATGGATAGCAGTTCATGGGGGTGTTGTGAAGAAGAAAATGAGAGAACATAAATAAAAGAGGCAGGCATATGTTAGATTCTTAATAAATCCACTTTTTTTTTTTTTTGCCTGCTTGCCAGGAGCCAAAATTTCTTTTCTCTTAGCAAATGCCCAAGTCTTGAGTCTAAGGGCCAAGTCTAAAGAAAAGAATGTCTCAGGAAGGAAGCACCTGACACGTCTGCACCTCAGGATGATACCATCTGTCCCTTGAGCAAGTTTTTGTTCTTTTGTTTTATGGATTCTGCTGTAAAAGAGGTTTAGATTTAATACATGAGACAAAAATGCAGACTAAATGATAAGTCGAGGGGGGGGAGAGTTTGTGAGAGAAATGTTCTTCATGTTATAAAAAGGATTCTTTGCTTTATCACAAAGTTTCTTTAAATATGTGCTCCCCTGGTGCAATTAAGCATTTGTTTACAGATCATTAATTATCTGGCAGAGAGGCTTGGCTGGAAGGAATATGGCCGAGAGACACAGCTGGAGAGGTGGGAGCTCGTGCCAAGTGAGAATCCATTAGAACCAGAGATAGTAAAGCTCAGAAATGATGGTGTAAATCAGAGACGAAAAGGAAGTCAACTTCCAAGAGTGGAGTACGCAGGCACTCTGAGACCTCTAGCTAGGCTGGACGGGCAGGTGGCGGGCCACTCACCAAATAAGGGCAGGCAGGAGAACAGGCAGGAAGAGATATGGGTAGGGATAGAAAGCAGGGTCTAGTTCAATTTGGAACATTTTGTGTAAGAGGTGTCTGTGGGATATCAAGGTGGAGAAGAAACTCTAGAAGGCAGATCAATATCAGCACAGAACTCCCGCAGTGATGACATATTTGTAGTTTCCCCCAAATTCTAAAACCAGTTCACACTTTTCTGCTTCTGCACACACTGGGCTCTCTACAAATGGTGTCCCCTCTCCCTAACCCCGTACCTGCTGAGCTTCTGGCCATCCTTCAGATACCAGCTCTCACTTTCCTTTCTGGGAGGTTTTCCCTAGCTTTCTCAAGCAGACACAGGCTGTCCCATCTCCTGGACAAACTGCCTCCACTTACACAGACCTCCATTAACACTGAGCCTCACTGAGTCTTCCTGGTTTGACCAAGATTACATAATTAAATAAAGGTACCAGGCTCAGCTCAATGAACTCAATCCATGTTATTCCACTTCTGTCATAATTACTGCATTTGTTACCTTGCATATCTCCCCAAGTATATTGGTTTCCTCGGGCTGCTGGGGGGGGAAAAAAAAAAGTACCACAAACTGGGTGGCTTAAAACAACAGGAACTGAGGGGCGCCTGGGTGGCTCAGACGGTTGAGCTTCTGCCTTCAGCTCAGGTCATGATCCCGGCGTCCTGGGATCGAGCCCCGCATCGGGCTCCCTGCTCCGCGGGAAGCCTGCTTCTCCCTCTCCCACCCCCCCTGTGTTCCCTCTCTCTATGTCAAATAAATTTAAAAAAAAAAAAAATTTTTTAAAAAAAAAAAAAAAAAAAAAAACAACAGGAACTGATCCCCTCACTCTTCTGAAGGCCAGAAGTCCAAAAGCGAGGTGTCAGCAGAGCCAGGCTCCCTCTTTCTTCGCTTCTTCCTAGCTTCTGGTGGTGGCCATCCATCTTTGGCATTCCTTCGCTTACAGCTGCATCACTCCCATCTCTGCCTCTGCAGGCATGTGGCCTTATCTCTGTACAAAGATCTGGGCTAAATGCTTTCTGTTTGCTCTCTCATTTAATTGTACCAAATATCCTGGGGGGTAAGTCTCCCAGCCTTACAGGTCGGGAAACCAAACTTCAAAGAACTCAACTGACTTGCTCAGGTCTGTACAGCTAATGCACTGTGCAGCTGGGATTTGAACTCAGGTTTGTCTGATTTCAAAGCTCAGATCACTCTGCTACATTCTGCTGCCTCTTCTTTCATCCTGGTTTCAGTTAAGCTTCTTTGGGAGTCAACACTGCCTCCGCTAGGCTTAGGGCAACCCCCTAAAACAGGTTGGGATCATGCTTTGGACGGTGTGTTAGAGAATCCACAGCAGCCCTTGATGGGGGTGTGGGAATAGAATATGGTACGGAGGGGGCAGCATGGGAAGGGCAGCAGGACTGGAGAGACACTTCAGGGCAAGCTGACACGTAAAGGGAGAGAGTTGGGAGGTTTCCTCACCATGCCTTTCCCCACCCAGGAGAGGCTTCTTCTTGAGGCAAAACCTTGAAAATGATGAATTATGTTTCTCTAGGACTAGGTAAGCTGATGCCACGGACACAGATAAGATCACCTTCCACTGAAGCCTGTCCCCTGTAATCAAGAGAAAGCATGGGAATGTAGGGCAAAGGAAAGGCCCACCAGGACCTTGGTTCCAGGAATGACTTGGTCAAAGACAAGCTCTTGGGCTTTGGGTACCCATTGTCCTTCTATCAGTTTCATCATTTCTAGAATGAGAGCTTTGGGCTATAAGTTCTCTGAAGTCACTATTCTTGGTTTCCTGCTTCTATAGAATCTGTTTCCGTTTTATAACTCTATTTTAAGGTGTTTATTACATTGCCAAGAAAAGAAAAAAAAAAAAGAACCTTCAGGATGAAATTTCTCCATGCCAAGGAAAAAGATTTTTTTTTTCTCTTCCCTTTTTTGCATGCAAAGCTCTGCTCTGTTTCTTCTGTGTCTGTCTTTTCGTTCTGATAACCCTCACAAGTTTTCTCAGTGGCAACAGCGCTCTCTGGCATGGCCCTTCCTTTTCTTAATACCAAAGATTAAGTATTTGGTCAAAAAGTTAAAGCCATGTGGACAGAGCTTATCTGGCTCCTATGCTGGCTCCTCCATGGTGTGCTTTTGCTGTGACCCATCCAAACAGAGAGATGGAAGAGAGAAGGGTGCAGAGGTCCAGCTTTCTGAGCTTGGGGCAGTTTTGCAGCCCCTTTGCCAAGTGTAAGCACAATGATTTCATTTCCTACTCTGCTTTCTGCCTCTTGAAAGTGTGCAGCCCCTAAGTGAACATTTCCTGGCCGATTCTTTTTTCCATGGACATTGAGCATCTCACGTGGAAAAGCGCACCTTGCTGTCTGCGCAGTGGAGGCCTGCCTCCACCTGGGGAGCCGTAGGAGTCGGAGGGATAGAGTTTTGAGCACTTCATCTTTAAAGGTCATAGCAGCAGAAATGGGTTGGCTTGGGAAAAAGAATGTTCCTCTTGCCAAGAGTCCGTGTCCCATCTGTCTCCTAAGCTGATGAGTCTGGCTGCCAGAGGACCAGAGTTCTTCCCCTGGTGACTTGGAGTTGTTGATCACTGTTTGCATATTCTAATGGAAAATTTGAATTTGTAATGTACATGTCTTGTTCCCTAAGGAACTAGGGAATAGGATTTACTCCACCCAAACCACAGTTGGCGCTATCAGATGTATCAGCTAGCAGGAAGAGGGGTACAAACCCTCACATTCTGCATGGAGCTGGTGATGGGGATTGACATACCTATCGAATGGCAAGTAGCATACCAGGGCCCAGGGAGCACTGGAGGCAACATAGCAGAGTGAACTTCATACCAGGTTTGAATCCAGGGTGTGATTCGGGCCCTCAGTTTTCCTTTCTGAACTTCAGTTGATGTATCTGTAAAAAGAGGATAAGAACTGTTTTCCAAGGTTATTATGGGGATTGTAGGTGAAGCATGTAGTATTACTGGGGACAGAGTAGGGAGCTCAATAAAGTTCAGTCCTTTTCTTTGCCTCTTCCTCTCTTTTACATATATTATCTCATTCACTCCTTTCAACAGTCCTAATAGGTAATTTAGTTTCCCATTTTATAGACAAAGCTCAGTCTGTCTGCTTCTCTACTGTATCCCAAGTATTTTTAAAGATTTTATTTATTTATTTGACAGAGAGAGACACAGCGAGAGAGGGAACACAAGCAGGGGGAGTGGGAGAGGGAGGAGCAGGCTTCCCACTGAGCAGGGAGCCCGATGCGGGGCTCAATCCCAGGACCCTGGGATCATGACCTGAGCCGAAGGCAGACGCTTAACGACTGAGCCACCCATGCGCCCCTACCGTATCCCAAGTATTAAGCAATGTTTCTGGTATATAAGTCTTCAACAAGTAGTTCATTAGTGAATGAATGAATGAATGAATGAATGAAACGGTTTTACAGGAGTTAAGAATCTTGCCCAAATTTTCACAGCAAGTATCCCAGATGAGTTAAGACATAAGGCAGGGCATCACAGAAAAATTCATACAAGCAGACAAAAAAAGAACCCAGAAATGGGAACAGAAAGGCATAACATAATTCATCCTTTTTTATGATTGAGAACACTGCGTTTCACAATTCCAAAGTCGTGTTTTAAATATACAAAATCTGAACATAATTTTAAAAGCAGACAATAAAACCCCAAGCTCAGCTTAAGTCCCAAAACTTCATAAAAGTACAGATCTCACTAAGGTCCCAGCTTTGAAAGAAGGCATACTGCCCCAGCGTGGGCCAGGAAGGGATGGATGGTGGGTGGCATCTCTGCAGTAATACTGCCCAGTCTTCGGGGGGAGAGGGGGGTATGTTCCTTCATCCAAAAATAGCTGGCTTCTGGGGATCCATTCTTGTCATTACCCTGTGACCTCCTAAAAGGAAAAGTCAATAGAGACTGTCTCAGAAGAGGAGAATGAAAAGACAACTGATAGTTTGGGGAACCTACCATGGATAAGGCATTGTGCCTGCCCGGCACTTGACATGCATAAGCTGTTAGAGCCTGTGACAGCCTTATACAACTCTGTTTGACAGTGGAAAACACGGAGAGTCAGACATTTGCCTGAGGTCCCAAAGTACCTTGGTGATAGATTATTAATTGAACCCAAATCTGAGTTCCAACGCTGTGCACTTTTTACTTTTATTATTGCCTCCTCATTTATTCTGGGCCATGTTACCTCTCCAGAATGGGTCCCAGAGCCAGGAGCGGAGCGCAGTAATCAGAAACCATTTGATGGCCCAGCAGCGTGGCAGGACTTGTCAACAGGGTGGAGGTGGGGTCCTGGTGTGGCTTACTGTGCCTACCAGCTGAGTTAAATGTCTCCCTAACCAATTCATCTAGAGTCTCATAAGTCTCTGTGTGTCTTGCTCCTCTCCATTCCATGTTTTAGAAAAAATGTCTCTCCCTTAATGGATTATCATTTCTTCCTCTCTTCTTGCCGTTTTTTTCCCATGATAATAAGGGTATGCCTGGTGGTAAAAAAGGTAGGATTTTGATATTCTGCACTCCAGCTCACCTACCTCCAGCACAAAAGAAATATATGATAAAGAACTGTTAACAGAAAATGTGTTGTATATTGTATACATAAGCCATTTTTCCATCATAATATAAAAGCTCAGAGGTCAATGACTTTTTTTTTTCTGGTTAGCATGAGTAGGTGACCTTATTGTGCTACCAAATAAAGAAACTGGTTTTGAGTAAATAAAGGAAAGCCTTCTTTATGCCGTGGATTGAATCTAGTATACTCCCACGCACAACAACATAGAATGAAAATATCAATGAAGTCCAGGGTCCTTTTTGAGATAGTGCCAGCCAAGGTCTCACTTGGACCAAACAAGGTGGTCTGGACATCCCTAGAAAACCATCAAGTGACCCTTTGAGGATGGATGCTCCGTCATCTATCTTCCCATACTAGCTAGAAGGGCACAGATCACCCTCACTGAGGCAAGAGTCAGACTCAGGGGGAGCCAGAATTGGAGTGGAAGTCTGTGGTTGGGGCTCTAGAGTCAAGCAGCCTGAGTCATAAATCCTGGCTCCCCCACTTACTTCTGTGTGACCTTGGGCAAGTTACCTAACATCCTTATGCTTCAGTTTCCCTAACTTTAAAAATGAGCCTATCTAATTGTACCTACTACCCAGGATTATTCTGAGGATTAAATGAGAAATGTATGTAAAGCTTGGCATGAGGGAAGCATTCCACAAAGGTTCACTGCTGTAATTCCTATTTTTATTCTTACCCCAAACAACAGCAGGGTAAGAATGGGTTTGGGCAAGGTGACACTTCTTCAGCCAGAGATATCTCTGACCAGAGCTCTTTGATCCTCTTTTCTCCTGGCTCAGAGGAGCCTCCACCTAGACCATGAAGTAACAGGGGATTCCCAGGAGGTTCAAACTCCTTCAAACATAATATAGGAATCTGCTTGATCAGTTAGAAAACTCAGAGTACTTGAGAAATTCAGGGTCTCTGGAGTGAGGAGGCCATGATTTAAGAAGCCCCAGACATTGATATCAAATTATCAGTATTCACAGATGATTCTGTGAATAATCATTAGCTACTCAAGTTAGGGATGCTTGGAATGATAGTTGTTGGACTTTCCCATAAGGCCCTGTTCTCAGATTTCTAAGTGGAGATTCAAGCCTCTCAGAAAAGGGGATTAAGCTCCACAGGCACTTTAGCTCCTGTTGCCTCAGGAACCTCTGAGGCAAGGCCTACCTCAAAACGTGCCCTGAAACCCAAGCTTTGCATGAAGAAACTGAGGTTCGAGCCTTCTCCAAGTGACTGTAAACAACTTCTGTCACCTCTCTAAGACTTAGTTTCCTCCTCAGAAAAACAGAGATAATAATATTATCAACCTTATGGGTCATTTTGAAAAGATGAAAGGAGTTAAAATGCAAAGCAACCAGGACAGCGCCTATCATGGAAATCAATAGATGTTAGTTCCATTTTCATTCCTTTCCTCTGATTTCATACCGAATTTATGGTCTGGTTAGGAGACATTCTTAAGAAGAAGAGTTGTTCATGATTTGCTGTGTGCTTTGGAGATGAGTTAACTTTCTGAATGAATGTTCTCTTTTGTGCTTCTGACCAGAATGGCAGCCCAGGGTTACCAAACAGAAGCCTAAGAGTGAATGACAATGTGGGCTACACTCTGACCCCATGAGGACCTGTGAAGGGCAGACATTCTGAGCCACGGGGTGCTCAAGATGAACAGAGATGGTAACCAGGGAACTAGCATATGGTCTTTGAAGGAAGGTTGCCCCATTTCCTCCCAAATAATGTTGGACTCATCGGAAGACTAGGATGCGGCGGTGATCACCCTGAGTAGGGGGTTAGACAGTCAGTGACTTCAGCCAACAGCAGGGTATGAAGGAAGTCTAGCCTTGTAGGATAAAGCAGAATCACCATCTTGTTTCCAAGGAGGCACACGGACTGTGCCAGTGAGGTTCCCGATACCATTATATTAGTATTGCTATTAGCCTATGTCAAGTATGTGTGATTGTCAACTTGACCATTTTTCCACTATGTGCATTTTTCTGTAATTATTCCCATTTTGTTTCCTCTTTATATTTAGAGACAACCTTTTGAAAATGTCAGCCTATCTAGTGGCACTAAAAGAAAACTACAAAAGGCACTTTTATGGTTTTTTTGGACCACACTTGGGAGCCAGACATGGTAGGGGCCCAGAAACAGAGACACACTCACTGAGGAAAGGTGAGATTCAGAAGGACAGAATAAAGCCCTTGGGAACACGTCTCCTTCCTCACCTTTGGGGGCTTTCCTCTCCTCTAGGGTCTATATTTCAGACTTGCACTTATGCAACAAGTATTTGTTTAGGGTCTCCCATGGGCCAGGCTAGGTGCTAGGATACAACAGTGAAAAAAACAGATAATGTCTCTTCTCTAGTGGAGCTTTTGGTCTACTGGCAGAGACTGACAATAATAGAATAAATATATATTACACACTACAGTAAACCCCATGAAGAAAAATACAAGGGTCTGTAAAAATAGGTAAAAGGGACCTGAGCTAGTCTGTGGAGGGTGATGGGAGGAACAAGTCAGGGAGGACTTTCCTGAGGAAGTGACATTGCAGCTGAAAAATAATAGAATGAGTTAATCTGATAAGCAAAACCAGAGGCAGCTTCTAAAACTAATGGGCCCCTAACTGAAATCCATCATTGAGGCAAGTTGCATTCTTCCAAGGTAAGCCAACTTTTTTGTTTCTTTTTCAAAACCAATTCAAATATTGTTCCCTTGTGACAATCTCTTCTATTCATAAACTTCTTTTGGTCTTTGACCATTGGGCATCTGTTTGCTTAGTGCTGCTTGTGTGGGGTATATACTCCTGAAGTAAAATGCCAGAATTCAGGTCATCTGTGTGACCAGCTCCTGTGTGTGACCCACATGAGGTCACAACATAGCTGAGATCTAAGTGGTTGAACTTGACCATTAGCTGCTTGATCTGAACATCAAGCCAAGATGCAAACTCACAAGGCTTTCAATTGCTATAAATGCTTCTGCATTTTACATTTTATATAACGCACACACGTTTTTATTTATTCTAAGAAAATACTTCACAAAGTCAGTTTGAAAGAATGCGTGGCTCCAAACACAATCTCTTGGAAGTGTGTGCTGCAAATGTGGGCAAGGCCCCGAGCCTCAGAGACTCGAACATGTGAGATCAGAGCTTCTGTGGTGGCCAACCGTGCCCACAGGCTCTGGTGGAAAGGGCACTCACTGGGTAATTACCAGCATGGTTCAACTCATTATATTCAATCTGATACAAGAAATGTTCGTTGGGCACCTGACTCTCAGCACAAGGATAAGAGCTCTGATAATAAATATAGTAACACTCATGACAATAAGAGCAACTATCATTTGTGTGGGCACTCACTATGTGTTGGGCACTGTGCCAAGCATTTTACATAAACATTTACGTCTACATATCTCATTTAATCCTCATAACAACCCTATGAAGCAGTATTAATATTCTCTTGGAAAAAATGAGGCTTGGAGAGATTCAGAAACGTGTCCATGACCACACAGTGAGGCTAGGCCTTACTTATTGGCCAGGATTTGGATCTAGAGCCTAAGACTATAATACCCTGCCTTGTTTTCACATTGTTATCTCATTTTTTCAGATGAAGAAATTATTGTTCCTCAGAGAGGTTGCATACACATTTCAGAGCCCTGGACATTTTCCCTGAAAATAAGATCTACAACTTGAGCAATTCCTATGTGACTGGCATGTCACCTTAAAATTTTCCAACTCAGAAGTACTCAACCTTGTCTGCTGTTAGAATAATCTGGGAATTAAAAAAAAAAAAAAATTAAGGCCCTATCCCCAGACCAACTGAATCAAGATCTTGGGGGATAGGAGCTGGGAGCTTCCCAGGTGTTCCTGATACACAGAGAGGGTGAAAAACTCTTGCCCCTATTCTCACAACACCTTCCGAAGATAGCCTAATTTTCCAGATAAGAAAACTGAGGCTCAGGGAGGTGAACTGTCTTGCCCAAAGTCACAGCAAAGATGGGGCAAAGTCAGGATTTAACCCCTGGGCCGATTCCAAAGCCCATACTCCTTCGGCCCTCCAAGCTGTCACCTACATGGCAAATTGGCATTCCCTCTAACTGTAGGCAGTGTTCACTGGCTTTTGAGTTTGTTCTTGGCAGCAACTCCTCTCTTTCCTTCCTTCCCTCTCTCTACTGCCACTCTCTTCCCTGGCCCCAAACCCACAACCAGGTCCAGCCAGACTTCACGATCAGGAGTTCACGTGGATGCACTGGCTTGATGCCCCTGCTTTGGGGTGACAGTCCCTAACTCAAGACAGTGCCCACCATGGGCCTCCCAGCAGGTCCAGAGCCTCCTGGATACCTATCCACTTCTTTGAGTCTACCTGAGAAGACAGTGGCCCTGAGATCACAGCCCAGCAAGTTACTTTTCTGGGGGGCAGGAGTGGGAATTGTAAAGCGGAGACTTTAAAAGTCAAATTAAATATCCCAGGAAAATAGAAAAAGCAAAATCATGAAAAAAAATGTGGTCAATCATTAGTGGAGAGGTTGAAAAGACACGCTCCAATGGCTTTTAAAATTCACAGAACCCAGGTCTCCTTAAAATAGTTTTGCAAAGTACACTGAGAATTCCATGCAGTAATATGAAACATAAGGCCTGCTGCTGCCACTGAACATGCTTCAGCTGGCTAAACTGAAGGAGCTTGACATTAACCCAAGACGCTGCAAAACGCAACAGGAAGGCACAATGGAGACGCGGTTGCAAAGCTGCCCCAGATGTGTACATTTTCTGCTCCATTAAAATGACTTGGACGAAAGGCAAAGTACATTTGGCCCCAGCATGAGGGAGTTGGGGAGGGGCAGGCACAGGACATCCAGCCTCATCAGAGGCCTCCCACTCCCCAGTCTTGCCTCCCTTCCAGTCTTTCCCCCACACTGCTTCCAGAGCAGACTGTCTCTAATGCAAATGGGACTGCAGCTCTCCAGGGCTGCCAGAGCCAAACTGCTTTGCTCTAAGTCTCCGTTTTCCCAACTCTGTCATGGGGTTAATCATACCCACTTCAAGGGTTTGGCGTGAAATTAATTGAGATGTATACATGGTGCTTGGCATGCACAGGTTATAGTAACCTTCGGAGGAAAAGTAGATATCACAATTATCATCACTGAAACCAGGTCATATGAGGAGAGACGGGTGAAGGAAGTGAAGATGTCTGAGCAGAAGATAGATAAGATCCTAAGGAGACAGGATCCCAAGTTTAACATATTTGAAGAGCTGACATGTATGTAGTATGACAGCTACAAGGTGAAAGTTTCTGTCTCCATGTAAGTAAGAAGGACCTTTCTCTCAGTCAGTAGTGTCCAAAAGTTAAGGGGTGGTAGTAAACTTCCTGACATTAGAATTGTGTAAGAGGCATCTGGATGGCCATTAGAGATAGGGATATTGAAGAGGGGATTCAGCCTTGATTTAGCTGAAGCATTTTAACCACCTCTTTAAGTTTGAAATCTATACTTTTGAATGGTCTTTGCTTGCTAATCAAGGAATCAGCTTGCTAATCAATGAATCAGCACCGTCTTGGGTTTCTGGTATGTGTAAAGCCCCAGGCTACCGCCTCCAAGTCAAAGAGGTAGTTTGACTCCATTTTCATTAGGGCAGAGGAAGTACCTAGTAGGTTCTCCATGGAGCTGGTTTAAAGACTGTGCGGGCCACATGGGAAGCAGAAACACGGGGTCTTTCTGTTGCCCTCAGGCTGTCCAGCGGTGTCTCTGTGAGCATCCCATACCTGTGGTTCTTCTCTAGAATCTGTGCACCTACATGCAAAATGTATTTGAGTCTGTGTTTACTCTGCTGGCACCCATGTCAGCTGGTTCTTTTCTTCATGCTGGGTTCTTGGGACATGGAACTACCTCCTTATGAGAATTATTTACATTGACTTGGATGGGGAATTTGTTTGAACTGAGGGTACAGTGATATTTAATAACATTTACAAATCTGTCGCACAAGGAGCAGAAGCAGTGCCTGCCCTTTGGTCACTGGGAATGAGACAGAGCCGGATTCGGCTACAACTCGGGAGAAAGGGGGCAATTTTCAGAAAAGACGTGCAGGAGGTTTGCTATTCATGCTCTCAGGGTCTTTCTTTAACACGTTTGTTTTATAAGCATTTAAATATGCTAGGAACCTGCGATGCTGAGGTCACTCAGCATTTTTGTCCCCTCTCAAGGAGCTCATTCTAATGAGGGAAGATAAAAGGTGCTGGCACAAAATAGGAGACAGAGACCACCTGTGCTTGAGGAGTGCAGGTGGTTGGGAAAGGCTTCACAAAGGAGGTGACATTGGAGCTGGTCTTCGGGGGAAGTTGATGCCAGCATGCGCTGTGGGAGGAAGAACTTCCCAGAAAGAGGGCAGAAGCATAAAGGCTTGGGATCTGATAAAGCATGCTACCTTGGGAAATGTCAAATAGTTTAATGTGTCTGGCATGTACTATGTCCAGGAAGGTGGTAAGAAAGATGAGACTGGTGGGGTACTTGAGGGTCACCTTCATTGAGATGGTGGAGGACGTTGGCCATGGTACTACTTGAAATTATTTTGCCAACACAGTTTGGAGCTTCATGGAATTTCATTAAATATGGCCAACTCTGCATGATCCATCTTGTGGATTATCAGAAGTCTTGCTACACATTACTTCCCCTTGACCACCATAGGAATGTATTCTTAAGATAAAAACTCATTTAAGATCAGTCCAAAGAAATCATAATCACGAAGGTAAATCTTCTGGAACGACTCAGTGTGGCACCTCTTTTTTTCCACAAGTGTGTGGGGCAACGCCAGACCAACATCTGCATCAGGAAACTCGTGGTCATATCTGGCTACAACCACATATATCACCGGCTTACGGGAACTTAATCTGACCTGTGCATTTGGATCAGGGAGATGTGTGTTAATGGGGTTTGCCTGTATAACATTATCCCCAAATCACGATGAAATAATTTGCGGGTTTTGGTTTATCGACTTCATCATTAGTGTAGCTGATCTGAAATGCGAGTACAGTGCTTTTTAAAAAATAATATGTAAGACTTTCTGATCATAAAGTAATACCTACTTATTGTGGAAAATAGCTAAATATAAATATATGACTGTAAAACACAAAGGAAAACAAAATCACTCACCACTACTATGAAACAACATTTTGGTGCATTTATTTTGTTTTTTCTTACAGCTTGAGTTCATTTAAATGAATTTTTTTTCTTAAATACAACATTTAATTAAGTCCGCCACCTCCAACAAGCATTCCTCTATGAGAACACTTTTCTCACTATAACATAATTCCTCACTTACACATTTTTAATACTCCTGCATGGGACCCTAAGGGTTTCCAGGCCAGGGAAGGTGTTACTCATTTAGTAACCTAATTTTGGCACAGGTATCCAAAACCGAGACTCAATTTCTGATAACATTATCTAACACTGCAAGGAATCTAGGTGTTTTGTCCGTTCTGTTCATCTCTCTGCAACTAGTGCCTAGCCAGAGTGTGGCATATAGTGCTTACCCAAACAATGTTCGGTTGCTTGAATCCAAGAATGAATTACTGGATAGCTGGATGAATGCGGATTTCTATTTATTATTATTCTTCACCAAAAATTTGAGTCCCTACCAAGTGCCAGGCCCGGGGCTGAGAATTGGGGATATAAGTAGCCATACTTGATATAAAAGCCCACCCCTTCGGGGGCATCAGTGTGAGAGTGCTGGCCCCCTCTGATGCGGGATGTGGTTCCTGTGAGCAGAGCCCAGTCAGCCCCTTTTTAGTTGTTCGTGGCTTGTCTGGGGGCACCCAAGCCCCTCCAGGCTCTCTTCTGCCTATGATACTGGGGACAGAGCAAAGACTGGTATTCCACGGAGTCCCATTCCTGAACTCAAGGTGCTCCAAAATGCCCAGCTAATCCTGGGGTTGCCTCCCTTAGAGCACCCCTCCACTCCCTGCTTCGTTCCAACTGGTCCCAGCTCAAAGAAAAGCATGTGATGGAGAGGTGCTTCAGTGCAGGAAGACTACAGGGCAGAGGGGCGTCCCCCTGCTCCCTCCGGCTGAGAGCTGCCCTCGACTAACCCTCCACCCCACCAACCCCCAGCCAGCTGGTCCGACTGGAAATCCCAGATAAGCCCCAGTTCTGGTCAGAACTAGTTTGGCAGCTCTGGGGGAACGTTTCTGGCTGACTGACCCTCCCCTTAGCAGGAGCTGGTAGTTTTGCAAAAAAAAGAAGAAAAAAAAAAAAAGATACGCGAACTAAAGGAGCTAAGAGGAGTGGCTACAATTATTTGAAACACTCCAAAATTCTGCTCGCTTGCAAGTGCAAGTTTACGGATCCCAACAAGATTGCCCCCCCACCCCCACCCCGGCCCTGCGTTCTTTCTCTCACACTCTTCTCTCCTTTGCAATGCAGTTTTGTTGCGATTCAATTTGTTTTGCAGCGCGATTGTTGAAACAGTGTAATACTCCCCGCACGCAGCGCGACTTTTAGTCAATGCATTTTTCCTTCTCCCGCAATGCTATTGTTATTATTATTATTATTGCAATTCAATCTCCCTGCCCTTTCCTCTCCCTACGCGAATCGCGCTCCGGCTGTGATTGCTCGGGTCTGACTTTGCGAGTGGCGGTGCGTTTCCAAACCCCCCTCACCCGCCCCCCCCCCCCCCCCCCCCCCCCCTTTTCCGCGCCCAGGCGAGAGCAGCCGATTGGCAGAGCGGTGCTTTCAGGAACAATAACAGTGGGGGGAGCCCGGGTCCCGGGGAGCCGCCCCCCGCCCCCCGGCCCGGCCGCGCGGCTCGCGCCCCCCGCCGGGTCCCCACCTCCGCGCCCGCCCCGCGGGCTGACCGGCCCGACCGGGGCCCGCCCCCGGCGCCCACCATGTACGCCTTTGTGCGGTTCCTGGAGGACAACGTCTGCTACGCGCTGCCAGTGTCGTGCGTGCGCGACTTCAGCCCCCGCTCGCGGCTGGATTTTGACAACCAGAAGGTGTACGCCGTGTACCGGGGCCCGGAGGAGCTGGGCGCCGGGCCCGAGAGCCCCCCGCGCGCCCCCCGCGACTGGGGCGCGCTGCTGCTCCACAAGGCCCAGATCCTGGCGCTGGCAGGTGAGCGAGCGGGCCGGGAGGGACGGCGGGACCCCGCGCGGGGGCAGGGACCCGGGGCGGAGGGGGTCGGGGGGAGCCTCTGCCCGCTCCGGCCTCCTCCTCCCACCCCCTAGGCTTTTCTTTTGGGGATGGGGTGTCTCGAAAAGGCCAGACCAGTTAAAAACACAGGATGGTCCCCTTTGTCTTCCCCGCCTCCCCGACACTCCCGCGCTGTCAGTCTGTCTCCATCGCTCTTTATCTGTCTGTCGTCCTCTTTCTGTTTCTGTCTGTTCTCCTGGCCCCGTCACTTTTCTTTTCTCGCCCCGCCTTTGCACTCTTATTTCTCTGTCTCTCACCTCCTCTTTGGTCCTTACCCTCTCTGCTCCTTCTGTCTCCTTAAGTTTCTCTGTCTCTCTTCCTTTAAGGCCCTTGGTGCCTCCTGGACCTGAGGAGGCAAGGTGGATACTGTCAGACTCTTCGAGGTGTGAGTTCCTCTTCACAGAAGGAAGCTCTGACATCCTTGTCCCATCCGGGTCATCACTGGACAGGATGAGGAGGCCTTGATCACTGGGTGCCACTCTCCTGCCCCTTCCTGGCTAGGTGGCAGAGGTAAAGAGATAGTGGCACTCAGCATCCCTCAGCCTCCACACCCCTTTTGAATCTCCCAGAAGGCTCTCTGAGTGAGAGCTGAGGGCAAGGAAAGAGTTTCTGGTCAGGATAAGACCAGACCTCCCATTCCTGCTTTCTCAGGGCCCTGACAAATAGGCGAGGCAGGTGGTCTCATCCCCATTTTGTCAGATGAGGACACTGAGGTTCAGCTGGTGATAGGACAAGAAACCAGCCCTTCAGCCTCCTACGCCAAGTTCTTTCTGCTACATTGAGGCACCCTTTCCTTTGTAAAGAGAAGCCAGTGGACCCTCTTTCCCAGCTAGTAGTAGGAGACATGGGTACAGACGTGAGAGGAAGAAGAAAGTATCACTTCCGTTTTGGGGAGCAGCCTTTTAGCTGATGCTGAGGGGTGGGGGTACCCCAGAGTGGGCAGAGACAGCCAGCCTGCTCTCTGCTTGGAAGGGAAGACCAGGGTTAGGAGCTGAATGAAGATGGTGTAGTTTTAAGACCTTTCCCAATTTTTCCAGCTTCCTTTGCTTTCTCACATTTAGCCTGAAAGATGAAGCCAGCATGTTATCGTATTTCAATGTGGCAGATAGAGAAACTGGCTTGAAACCAAGAAGTGACCTGCCTAGGATCCCGTGGCAAATGAGCAGTGGATTAGAGCTCTGGCCCATGACTGTAGTTCCTTTCCAGCACCTCCTGTGGCCTCTGGAAAGTGGGTTTGCACTTGAGGAGTGGAAGAAGAACTAAAAACCCCCCGGCACCGCAGGGTCTTTTTGTCAGACAGCATCCTCACCACCCCTCTGACAAGCCCTAGGGTACAGTGGTGTAGACCCATTCACAATACCTGGTGACAGCTGGGTCCAGAAAAACAGAATGAGGAGAAGTATGTAGAAAAGGGAAACCTGTGTAGCTGATGAGGTTTTATTTTGTTTGCTTGCTTTTAATTACCTGAGGGAGGGGACTAGGTGATTATTCCCCAAGGGTATAGGCCTGAGGAAGTTGTAACTAGGTTGTAACCTCAGCTTGGCTTGGGCTAGAAGAAAAGAAAGTGTGCTTCTTGATGATTGTATTATACTCCTAGATCTGGAAGGGCCTCAGGAGAGGGGAAGCCATGTATGTCAGAAGGAGTCAGTGGTATGTATGTGACTTGGTGTGTAATGACTGTTTTCCTCTCTTAGAGATTGTTCATTCATCCATTTATTCATTCAGCAAACATAAACACTGCTTGGCTCTTCAAGCACTGCAGAGAGGCTGTGAGGCGGAGGCAGCCCTCGCTGACTCTGATTTTAAAAATCGATGAAAGTCCTCATAAGTAAGACATGGAGTTCTTGGTCTGAGAACCATGGATCTTGAATCTACAGACTAGTCATCCTACAAGTTGGAATGTTGATAAATCTCTGGGGTTATTAAAAACAACAACACAAAAAGATCTAGGCAACATCTGGAAATTGGCAGAGCAGATCCAGAGAAGAACCATGGCGCCAGTTTGAGTAAAGTGAGTTGAAAAACGCTCTCCCCCACCTCTTCACTTCTTTTTTGGGAGGAGACAGGGAAGAAAAAAGAAAAAACAACAAAACCCAACTTGAGGTTGGCTAGACCACATTTCGAATTCCAATCAGCTGGTTAATTTTTAAATTGGAGCTGCAGCTCTGGCTGGAAGGGCCAGGGTGGGTTTGGGGATTCATTTACCCTGAGAGAACTCTCCTGTGTGGCTTGAAACTCCGTCTTGACTTGAATGTGGCGGCACTGAATTGCTCGCAGTGACTTCCTCTTAAAGAGCTAGTCTTCTGGCATCTCCCAGCTATAAATACCACTGTGTTGTGGCACCAAATGGGAGGAGGTGAGCTCTCCAGGGGGAGGCAGAGATGGCTTTGTGTTTGTGAATTAGCCACGAGTAGCTGCTCCCTCTCTGGCACCAACAGCATGGGCTCAAGGGGCAGTTTTCGGGCTGCTCCCGGGCTGTGGGTGAGAAGCGTGTTACTTTACTGAGTATTTGCCCAGGCCCACCCAGAGCTGTGTTCAAGTGTACCTCTTCTTGAATCCAGGAAATGTCAAAGCGAGCTGCTGAGGGACGTTGCATTTTTCCAGCTTGTGGTGGCTTATGCCATGGTTTCATGTGTGTCAGACCCTATGGTATCGCCCTCCTCTCAACAAATGGCGATTTCAGTCCAAGGGAAAAAGAAACAAACCCACCTTTATTGATAGGTTTGCTGTGTGCCTGTGCATTGTCCCTGCTGGTCCTCCCTGAGACTCTGTTGGTAGAGATCGCTGTTGATATTATTTCCGTTGCATAGATGAGGACACTGAGGCTCAGAGTCTGGCCTGTGGCAGAGCTAGCCTCAGAACACAGGCCCTACTTGGCACTCTCCTTTGTAAAGTAGCTGATTTTCCCATCAGCCACACAGCGTGCATGCAAGGAGTGAAAGCAAAGGGGAGAAATGACCATGAAGCTTGGAGCTCAAGGCAAGTTTTCAAGCCAGTGGACAGTTTTCATTTCTGAGTTTTCAAGCCCATTCTGCTCTTCCTCTTCCTGTCTTACCAGCATCCGTCCTACAGAGCACACACACCTTGCCTTCTCCGCCTTCAGTTGTCATTTTACTGAGGAAATCTCCAAGGAGCTCCCACCCTCCGTAGAGGAACCACATAGCTCAAGACTTGGTTTACCTTCGGTCTCTCCTTGCTCATTCTCCTTTATTTGCCAAACACGATCTGAAAATGAGAGCTACCCATGTGGAGAGCTCACCGCTCTCTAACTGCAGTCCGGCTGCTACTGGGGCTCTTGGTATTGAAGTTGGTGGTTTCTATGGGGCAAACACTGGCTCTCTAGGCTCAGAGTCTTACAATACCACGTCATTCTATCCAAGCATCTGTGCTATGTTATTATTATTGGGGTGTGCTAAATTCCTTTTGTTGTCAAATGCCCCCTTACTACTTCCTACATGCCAGGCCCAATGCTGTCGTAAGCGAAGGCACCAGTGCACCAGGACATCGGAGGTACTGGCTTTGAAATGACAGCATGACCCAGGGCAGACGAGCTCACTTTTGAGGCCCTGCAAAGCATAAGTTTTTGTCAGGGGCAGAGTGATGAAGAAGAAAGGGGCATCATCCTCAGGGAATATGTAGTCTTAGGACTAGAGTCCTAAGTCTGGAGGTAGAAGCCAGGCACTGGTGGGGGAGGGGCAGAGGTGGGGGCAGAGAAAGGGCCGATTCTAGGTGGGCTGTACAGATTCTCTTCTAAGTCTTTCCTTTCCAGCTCTACTACTATTGCCTGCATCCGGGCCTGTGGCAGCTTTTATTTGTCTAAACCAGTGCAGGGATCCCCTAATTGCTCACCCTGTCTCCAGCCTCTTTTTGAAGTTGCTGTCAGAATAATCTAAAAGACAGTCTTGGGTCAATTCACCTCTCTCCTTAGAACCTTCTGTAGCTCCCTGCTGCCTACTGAATTAAACTTCAGCTTCTCTGCCTGACATTTGTAGTGGCCTCAGCCCCACCTTACTTCTCCAGCTTCACCCACCATTCCCACTTTCCCTAGACCTGTGGTATTTCATGCCATCTTGAGAACACACCCGCAGACACTCTTTTGAACCAACCAAGATGGATTAATCATTGTCTGACTTGGGGCCTCTGCCCGTGCCTTCCAGTGGGGAAAGCTAACATGTTGCATATTTGTGGTCCAGCGAGCTAGAGGGGACAAAATACACTGGGAGCCCCCCCTGCCTCAAGGGTGTTCCCTGTCCTACCCTCTGCCCCCAGAGGGACTCTTCCTCCTCAGAGCTCTCCCTTTGCTCTGCTTGTCCCTTACTTATGGATCTTAGCATTTTGTGTTTTGCTTCGGTTAGTCACGAATGTGCCTGTCTTCCTTAGCAGCCAGTGATCTCCTCCAGGACAGGGCCCTGCCTTCCTTGTCTCTGCATCCACAGTGCCCAGCACATGGTCCACACCAGCCAGCCCGTGCTGAACTCATGAACTTCGGGAAGACAGGTGCATTTCTTCGTTTCCGGGGAGCGGAAGTAGAGAAGGACAGGAACCTCTATAGCAGCAACTTGTTTTTCAGAGCAGAAACCTGCAGTGGGATTTTGAGGTTTCATTCAACGTTGTTCATCTGGAAAAAGTCAACATTCTTTATCACTCCCTTGACTAGAAAAACCCCACACTTGGGGGAAATAGCTTCCAAAGCCACGTTCTTCTTGCTTTGGTAATTTTAGCTCATTCAGGGCTCAGGTCCCAGCTTGGCATTGTCGGTCCAAATAGATCACTTGCTCCAGAAATGCTTTGGAACTTCTACAAAGTTAGCAGCGAAGCAGGGGACTAGCCGATTTCATATGCAAAGATTGTTGCATGTCATCAGTGGGAGACTGCCAACAAAAGGATTTTTTTTTTTTTAAAGCGAGTGAAAACTTTTAATTTAGGTTTTGACATGTTCTGCTAATACACATTGGAGCAAAGATTGGAACTTGCCTGCTGTCATCTGTTGCAGATTCCACTGAAATGTTAACCGTTGAAGGCTCAGGCTGATGTGATTTGTCTTATTCAAGAACCACATATTCGTTGCAACGAAATGGTATGTGCTACAGAGTACTTCAAGCGTTCTGGTTCACAGGATGAAAGAAAAAATTGCCCTAGGCAAGCTGAGGTCATACTCTTTTGTGTGGTGTTCTGTTATTCAAGAACGCACTAGTTTTTATTTTTAAAAACACACCAGAAAAGTGGAGTTCATGTTTAGATCTTTGACTCCAAGATTAATTCTCTTTCCACCGTGCCTACCTGCTTTGTCTTATAAACTCCTTCAAGAGAGATGTGTGTACTCTTCATTTTAAAATGCTTACCAGAAAAGGGTACATGCCCTGAGGAGGTGTTCTCCGATTTATTTAAGTTTCATGGGTATTGAGTTATATGAGGTGAGCAGCCATATGCTGGAGGGAAATGCAGGAGGAATGGGCATTGTTTTTTGCTTTCTAGCACTCATTTACTAAATATTTATGAAGTACTCATGAGGTTCCAGGTTCAGTGCTAGGAATTTCTATGTACTCTGTCTACATCCGCTTGAGGTAGGGCTACTTGTTTGACCTGGGAGAAGTGAGCTATTCAAACAGCTGTCGAGCAGGAACTGTAGGTGCCAGGCAATGGGCTTGTGGAGAAGTGTGGGTCAGTTCATTCCAAAAGCGTGACACCTAAACTAAGGTGGCAGTGGTCGTGGTGGGTCTGAGATGGACTAAGAAAGGAGAATCCATGGAATTTGGCAACTGCCTGGTTGTGGTGATAATGATGTGGTGATCTGGCCTCTCCTCCCTCCGTGGGGAGCGCTAGAAGAGCAGTTGGTTGGAAGAGGAGATGATGAGTTTAGCTTGAGACAAATTGAATCTTAGGGGCCCGTGGGACATCTGGGTGGATGCTCCAGGGGAGCAGTTAGGCACGTGGTCAAGGTTCAGGACAGCACTCTGAAATTGGGCTGAAGATCCCAATGTGGAAGTCATTAGCCGCAGGACTGGTGAGGTCACAGCGGGAGAGGGTGCAGAGTAAAGAATCATGCAAGGCAGAACTGTTCAGAACATCAGCTTTTAAGGGCACAGCTAAAGAGGAGGAGCCCAAAAAAGGTGACTGGGATGAACAACCAGAGATGGATGGAGAATCGAGTGATAACCAGGGCAGATGGGTGTCTGGAAAATCAAGCTAAGAGAGAGGTCTTTGGATCCCAGATCTAGGCCTGTTTTTGTTTCTCTTAACTACATACAACTACTTCTTCCTCTGAGCTTTTGGTTAGACATACAATAGGGCAGCTAAATATACTCGCAAGTGAAGAAAAGATTTGCATGGGATGATATTTTGGTGGTTTTCAGTGTCTGAGTTTTGCCCTCAGTGGAGGAAGGATCAGGCCTGTTCTTTGGGGTCCAGAAAGCAGAGTTGGATACAAAGAGTGGAATTCATGGGGGTTGATGGGAGCAGAGAGAGCAGATGAACAATTGAAAGGGCTTCCAGCATCGTGATGAGCTCCTGATCACTGGAGTTGGCAAGCATGTCAAGAATATTCTGGAATGGAATCCTGCCCTATGGGAGAATTTGGTTAGGTGACCTCTAGGTCACTTCCTTAAATATTAAGGAGGAAGTGTTAGAGAACTGAAAGAAGATGGGCTTTGAAGTCAGACAGTCTGGGTTCCAACGGTAACTGTGCTACTAAGAAGCGATGTGACCTGGGGAGATTAACTCACCTCTCTGAGTCTCAGGTGCTCACGTGTAATGTAGGAATAGTAATCGGCTGCCTGCCCACTGTGTTACTCAGCACGGGAATATGGAAGAGTATCTGGCACATAGTAGGTATTCGCTAAACAAAGGCAGCTGTTAAGGACTGTGTGGCTAGGAGTTCCTGGCAAGAGAACAGCTTGCTTAGTTGTGCGTACCACCATTCGTGGAAAGGAGTGATTTAGAGGAGCAAGCACATGTAAGAAGCAGACGAGTTTAAAATTTAACTTGTGTGTGTTTTAAATCCTCCTGGGGCTTGGCTTCAGCATGAAAGGGTAGTGATCCCCCAGTATGTTTTGCCCCTTTGTGACCCTATGCTGGGGCCATTTCTTACCCCGACAAATGAGCCAGCAGGATGAAGTTCCTGGTTTTGTTCATGCCCAGCCCTGTGCCAAGGCCAGCGAGGCAGCGGGAGTCAGAGCAAGGAGACCTCCTGAAACCTGGTTCACAGTTTCTTCGCCTCTTTTTTGAATGGCGTCAGTAGGACATTTCTTCTCATGTGCCCACCAGGAGGGATTAGGTCATCTACTCTTACCCTGCCCTGCACAGAAGAGAAAGAGATCTAGAATTCCCTGTGACTGGCCCACGGTCACAGAGCTGGAAGGACCTGGTGAGGTTTTCTCGTCCAGTCCCTGTGTTTTACAGAGAAGAAAACCAAGAGGAAGAGGAGCTGACCGCCAGAGAGTCCGTTACAGAGCCAGCCGTCGAACCAGTGTCTCCTGATTTCTTTCTGCTATACCTCAGCAGGCCCTGTGTTGTCTTGACTGCATATAATCCTTGAAACTTGAGAATTTTGTCTGCCTTGGATTTTATAAAAACAAACACTATAGGCTAGAGAACACAACGTGCATGTCTTCTCTGTGGCATGCCTGTTTTTAATGCAAACCTCATAAGACTTTATAGGATTTTTGTACATATGAAAAACTTTAAACTTGCATGTAGATATTTTTAAAACAAGACAAACCTTTGTACACATTTTATGTTTAGCTTCTCAGAATTTCATCTTGGCTAACAAACCCACACCACATTAAACTCTCTGCTATTGGATCCTTTTAATGATCCAGCATAATTTAATGCAAAATGGGATTCAAGACAATCCCTCTCCCATTTTTCCTGTATACTACAGATTCTTCAGGGTTTCCTTCACTTTTGAAGACAGACTTGCGTTGCATTTTCTGTCCAACCGCCTGTTTTCTAAAACGCTATTTGCTTATTACTTTGCCTCCATTAATGGGATGTTTCTCTCTCACTCTCTCTCTCTCTCTCCCCCCCCCCTCAGGTTAATAACAGATACCAGGTTCTTCTATATTTCTGAAGAGTAGCTTCTACCATATTTTATAGCTTTGAATAAGGACTCTGGGGATTATTTAGAGCTTGGTGGACTTGATAAGCTTGTCGTTCAAGAGTCTGCCATCCAGTCATACTTGTATAGGGCTCAGCTCAATTTGGGAATTTATCACAGCATTCTTCTGGGTGTAGGCAAGGTCTTAGGAGAAAGGCAGGCACTTTGGAAGTTATATTGACACACTCATCATTTTATATGTGCCTTTTAGTTCAGTTGAGGAAGTTTTAGCAACTTGGTCATTCTTCTCTTGTTCCGTTAAGATGATTACATGACAGGAACAGGGCCTGAGTGTCATGCAGACCTGATTTGAAATGCTGTCTCCGCTATGTAATAGCTTTGTATCTTAGGCAAGCCATCTCACTTCTTTGAGCCTCAATTGCTGCTTCAGTGGAGTCATTATGGAGATTAAATATATTGATGTCAGTAAAGAATTTGGCGTGGGCCCTGGCACATAGTAGGTGCTTACTCAGTATTTGTTGCATGGATGGATGCAATTAGCTGATATCACAGCAGCTGGAAAGGAGGAGGAAATAGTTGATGTCCAAATCCTTGGTGGTTTTCTTCGCCCTGGAAACCAGAGAATTAGGAAGTCAGAATCAGTAAAGGTTGTCTCTTCAGAGGCTACATATTTATTTACATGAGAACTGATTATTTAGTCTTAAGCTTGGAACAATTGCAAAGGCAGGTTGACTAGAGAGTTTTCCTCATCCATCTGAGTCCACCACTAGTTTCTTACGTGGTTTCCTGGAATTCCAAGCCAGAAGCACAGTCCAGAGCTACATTAAAATGCTACATGAAGTTATTTGCTGTCTTAGATGATCCACACCACAGTTCACCTTCATTAATGTGACCAGTCAAGAGTTATAGCTTCTTGTCACCCTGTGTTCAGTCTCCTCCTCACACCTCATCCATCTTGCTTGCCACTACCACATTAATCTTCCCTAAACATCTCTTTCATTGCGTCTCCATCTGTGTCAGATACCTGCAGTGGTTCTCTTTGCCATGGGATAAAAGTCAAGCACGGAACCCGCAGGGACAGCCTCGGAGCAGCTATTCATTGAACAGCTATGACAAGCAAGGCTCTGTTCTTGGTGTTTTACACACACCATCTTTTGGAAAACAGTTTATCATTTCCACCATACATACGGACAAGGAAACTGAGACCCAGACAGGTTAAGTAGCTTGCCCAAGTTCCCAAAGTTAGTATGTGGAAGAGCCAGCATTCCAAACAAGGACCACCATTTAAAGGACTGCGCTGCTTTTATTAGATCCTGGGCCTCCCTCTCCCAACCATCTCTTTCAGTTTTGATGATGACACTGGTTGTTCATTAATCTTCTGTGGACTAGATGTAGATGTGAAGTGTCACCTTCAATCAGGATTAGGGTCAGGAAGGCCTGGAGACTGGACGTTTGCCCCCACGTGAGCCAGCATCTCTCAGGAAGTTAAACCTTGCATTCTGGTTGGGGTTCTTGGTACATACTGGGTTATAAGGGTCCAAAAGACAAGGAACACTTAGCATTGTGTTGAGCTCAAAACAGAGCGCAGTAGATGTGCGCTGACTACAGAAAAGGATGAATGGAGGCCCCAGGTCTTCTTGAACCCTTATCCCTGGAGCACCAGTCAAGGTGGAGACTGATGCACATTACGATAGAACCAAGAAGTAGTTAGCTCTCAGAGGAGCCTCAAGATCCCCCCTGGCCGAGTGTCCAGATCAGGAGGCATGGGATTGGAGGGATTATCTGCTTCTGCTCCTTTCTGGAACTCACTCTTGTCATTTCAGACCTTCCTGCACTACTGAGCCTACCTTTTCAAAGAATTCATCCAAGCCCTGAGGCCCGGCTACAACCTGTTTCTGTTATGTCTGGCGATGGTCACTGCTTTCTGGGCACTTCCTGAGGAGAGAGGCATCTGGCAGGAGAGTGGGAGTAAAGTGGTCTTCTGCTTTGATCTTTGGACTGGGGAATTTGGATGTTTTCATCTATAGCCATCATTCATTCATTCAGCATTTATGCTGGTTCTGCCGTGTTGCAGGCCTGTGTTTAGAGGATAAATGTGGGCTTAGGAGGTAGAGAGACCTAGATCAAATTCTGGCTCTGTACTTTCCCATCTGGGTGGCTTTGGGCCTTCTTGGAGCCTCATTTCTTTTTTAGTGGGAAAAAAAAATGTGGCTAATAATACTTAATTTCAGGGTTGTTGTGAAGTGTAGTAGTATAAGCAAAGAGCCTTATGGTGGTACCTGATAGGTAGTAGACATTCTACAAGTGGTAGCCTGTTTTTTAGTTGAAGTATAATAGCATAAAATTCACTATTTGAACCATTTTGAAGTATGTACAAATCAGTGGTTCTTAGTATATTCAGTGTTCTGCAACCATCTTCACTCTCCAATTCCAGAACATTTTCATCACACACACACACACACACACACACACACACACACACAGAAAATCCCTGTGACCCACTAAGCAGCCACTTCTCATTGCCTCTTCACCCGATGCCCCTGGCACACATTAATCTACTTCCTTTCTATGGATTTGCCTATTTTGGCATTTCACACACATGGAATCAGACAACACGTGGACTTTGTGTTTGGCTTTTTTCACTTAGCATAATGTTTTCAGGATTCATCATATTGTAGCATCTATCATACTTCATTTCTTTTTACGGCTGCGTAATATTCCATTGCATGGATATACCACATTTTTTTATCCATTCATCAACTGATAAACAATTGAGTTATTTCCACCTTTTACCTATTATGAAGAGTGTTGCTATGAACATTCATGCACAAGTTTTTGGTAGGTATGTTTTCATTTCTCTTGGGTGTATACCCGGAAGTGGAATGCTGGGTCATGTGATAATTTTATATTTAACATTTTGAGGATTGTTAACCTGTTTTCCACAGTGGCTGCCCCATTTTACACGCCCACCAGGAATGAATGAGGGTTCCAGTTTCTCCACATCCTCCCAACACTTGTGGCATTTCTTCTCTGTTCCTTTCTTTTTTTGATTATAGCCATCTTCGTATGAAGTGGTATCTCATCATGTGTTTGATTTGCATTTCCCTAGTGACTGATGATTGTGAGCATCTTTTCATTTGCTTATTGGTGTAGCCTCTTTTTTATTATTCTTCCATTAAACATTTTTGTTTGAGGAGTCCCTATTGTATGGCCAGGCCTAGGATATGGGCCCTGCCCTGAGGTTACTCACACTCCAGTGGGGAAGGTAGACCTCAAACCAGATGACTGCAACATAGTAAGAAAGGAGGCTACAGAGAGGTATGTACGTTGTGTATTGCAGCCTTTGAGGAAGAAGGAGGAGATGAGTGGAGGCTGAGTGGAGTTTGTCAAGCAGACAAGAAAGGAGTTCTGGAATGTTACATGGAAGAGAATGGAGCCTTGGGTATAGCTGGTGGGGGTGGGGCCTCCTGGTATCAGGTAGGGAGTGGAGCACTGCAGGCAGGCAGCTGGGCAGGTCTCCACCTGAAAAAAGCAAGCCGACAGCAGGCTCTGAGCCAGCAGCAAGCTCTACTGAGCTTTGCCATCCACTATACATACAGGGCTCTTTTGCTTTCAAGGCACATTTACTTAGCTGATTTGATCCCACTTGAGGTACACATTATATCTCCATTTCCGCAGAAAAAGAAAAATGACACTCACTGACATCGCAAGCTTGCCTGACTTCTTACCCACCATGTGGCCGGACTGGACTTGGAATCTGGGTTGCCTGACTCCTAGTTTTTTCCACACCTGTTGGCCGGACCTCAGTTCCTCTTACCTTGGCATTCAAGGCCATTTATTCTCTAAGCCCCAACTGCCTTAACTTCCTTCCTTGCCTCTTTTTCCTGCCTGTAACTGAACCATGTTTTTATAACCATTCCAGTCTAAATAGTTTCCCAACCTTCCTTTTTTAGCTTCTAGTCTTTGTCCCTTTTGTGTGTTCCAGATTCTTACCATCCTTAAATGGCTTTCCTTTTATAAGCACTGACTGCCCGAGTACCATTCACTCCCCTCAAGTACTTAATAGAACCTGGTACAGAACTGGTCATCTTCACAGCATCCTGGCAGAGTGATTGAGGCACAGATGAGGAAGCAGGATCAGAGAAATAAAGTAACTTACCCAAGATCACTCAGTAAATAAGGAGTCTAGCTCAAATGCTATCTCCTCTCAAAAGCCTGCCATGGTTACACTGACCAAAGTGATCTCCCTTGCCCCTGAGATCCTATAGCAGTTGCTTCCCCCTTATTCAGACTCACTATTTGAGATCTTGGATTATTGTTTTCATTGGTTTTTATCTTGTGCCCCCACATCTGGGAGCTCATGCTCCGTGTTCTGGGGCCCAGGCTAGAAGCTATAAGTGTAAATTCTCAGTAAATGTTACACTGAGGCATAGGAGGAAATGCTCTGGATGCTGGTTACAGGGTCTGGGTTCTCATACTATTCATGTTTTGACACCAACTTCTGTGACCTTGCACAACTAGTGAGTCCTCCAGAATGAGCACCCTGCCTGTGCTTCTCTTCCTGCATCCCTGAGCCTGGTTGTTGAGTGGATGGATGCGGGGGCTTCATCTGGAGCCTCAGTCTCCTCACCTGCATTTTGAAAGGGTTGAACAAGATGATCTGAGGATTGTTTTCCGTGCAAATATTACCTAGTTTTGTGCGTCTGAATGATTGCCTCTCTCCAATCAACATGCTCCTGAGCTCCAGAGTTTCAGCTCAGGGAGGCAGAGCCTAGCTTGTCATTTCTAGTTGGGTGTCTACATCTCAAACCTTTGTCCTTGAATTTGTCAAACTGACAACTAGCTCAGGAGCTTTGCCCCAACACATTCAGAAGTCCTAACACCACCTTCTCATCCTCTGTTTTGGGATAACTTCATTTGAAGCACTTTCTTTAGCTTTTGTATTTTAGCAGCTTTTTGACTTGGAGTCTACAATGATTTGTAGGAAGAAGAAGCTGCTGCTCTTTTAGGAAGACCACAGTCCCTGCTGTTGTTCAGGCCCAACTCATTGGATGTATTTTATAGGCACAAGAGAACAAAAACAGGCCTTTCTTGTGAAAACAGAACCTGAGGATTGCTCCTCCAGTAAGTAGGAAAGGCTGTTTTCACCTCTGATCAGGAGAGGGTTGTTAACAAAGACTAGTCGTTTTTCCTGGGTACTCTACGCCCTTCTTAAGTCATTCCTTTATTTTTTAAAATTGTATCTTTATTCACCTTATGTTTAAGGAAATAAAAATGATACTGAGCATGTTGATGGTGTCAGTCTTAATGTTGTGTTCGTTGAGAGCCTAATGTATATCGGGCACTGTGCAGTGAGTTATGTGCATTAGTGCTGCCGTCCCCCCACCTCCGTTATAGAGCAGACGCCAGAGCTCCGTGAGACCAAGGCCTCGCACCTCCCTCCTTGCCCTGCCACGCAAGAGCTGAGGTTCCCACTGAGGTCTCTCTGGCACCAGAGTCCCACCCCTCTCCAACAGGGGCTCCCTTCCTAAGACTGTTTGGGAAGATGTGGCATTTGACTACATTCTAGAATAGTTGTGTGCTTATAAGCTTCCTTCTCAGCTTTACTAACAAGTTGTGAAAAGAGAAGCCTGGCTTGGGGGAAGTGTAAGAGCATGTTTAACACACACACATATGCATGCACACACACACACACTCACACATAAAGACCCTCAGAGACTGTGTTTAACCAGCTACCTGGCCACGTGCCACATCCAGCATTGGGCAACATGCTAGAAAATGCATTTGGGGTATAGCAGTGGGGACCTTTGAGGAATCAAAGAAACAGTAATTCCCAGAGTCTCAGTTCAAGCCCAGAACACAAGACCCCAACCTATTTACCACAAGGGGCCAGTTCCGGGTTCAAGTTTCTACTTTAGAACTCTCCTCTTTGAATTTTTCCTTTTGACATCTACAGTGAAAGACAGATCTGGGAAATAAAGTTTGACATCTGTGCAAGAGAAAAAAACGTTCTCTTTTAGATTGTCTGAAGTTGAGCTCAAAGAATGAGAAAGTGAGGAGAAGTCATCCCTTTGTATTTGTGTAGCACCTTCCAGTTCGTAGTTCATTTCGGTGTGTACGGTCATCACACGTAAGCACTGGGTGAGATGCCAGACTCCTGGCTCTTCCTCAGACTCCCACCTTGGGCAGGCCCCTTCTGTCCTCTGGGTCTGAGTTCCCTCATCTGTAAAGTGAGAGATTGGGCCAGTTGGTCCACAGTGCCCCTCGAACTCTGTCATTCTGTGATCTGGTACCAGTAAAAAGGCAGTAAATGTTACCTGTTAACTCTTCTTCTGTCTTAACCTCAGCCTGTCCTATGTCGGGACTGTGGGGAGGCTCTACCTCCGTAAGAGCCATTGTCCCTTTCATGCTTATTGGCACCTGAGCTGGCAGAAAAACACCACATTTTCCTGGGAATTCACTTGGCTTACTTAGAAAGGTCTTGGTTGTTCAGGGATCCATGGGCTAGTTTATACCAAATAGCAATCTAATGGCCACTCCAGTTCCAAGATTCCATAAAAGGCCACCCTTTAAGGTATACTTGGCAAAACCCCTAAGCAAAATCATTGGACATGATTTCAGTGCTTATAGCGTATACCTCTGACCCTAGAGCTTGACCAGCACTGCTGCTTTTAGGAGCCCTGCATGCAGGCGGGACAGGTCTTGGGATTTGTTTGCTTTTCCTTTTTAACTGGTCTGGCCTCAGTCGTTCTCTAGCATTTGAGGTTATGGGTATTTTGAGCATTTTCACTCATAATGAATCTTGTTCTCTTGATACGCATTTTAGAAGACA
The DNA here is from genome assembly GCF_004348235.1 of Phoca vitulina. Taxonomy (NCBI): domain Eukaryota; kingdom Metazoa; phylum Chordata; class Mammalia; order Carnivora; family Phocidae; genus Phoca; species Phoca vitulina. The sequence goes on from NW_022589705.1 coordinate 63,366,768, forward strand.
AATCTGACCTTGAAAACAGTGTGATGCAGAAGAAAATAAAAATCCCCAAACTTTCTCTCAATCACGTAGAAGAAGATGGGGAGGTTAAAGATTATGGGGAAGAAGATTTACAGCTTAGACACATCAAGGTAACAAAATCTTTCCCTTTTTTTGGAAGTTCATGGGGGCATTGTCAGAGTCTTGATAGCTAAAGAGTTCCATTCTGGCCTCTTCTCCCCATAGAAATGTCCTCTGGGGATTTTTGTTCAGGTTGGGAGAGTCTTGGGACAACTAGTATGCTTTTGCCTTGCTGGCGAGCTTTCCAGGAGCCCTGACTCATGCTGCGCCACCTCGCACTGCCCGATTGCCCTATGTAGGCAATGGAGAGCAACGTGCTTTTGGCTTTCCTCCCTGGCCTACAGCTCTGAGCTCCAGGAATATGAAACAGCCATTCTCGGGCAGCAGTTCAGAGCCAGTCACTATCAGATTGCCCCGAACAGCTAAGGGTAGACTCGATTAGGAAGCAGAATGTGCCAGCTTTACACAAAGGAGTTTGTGGACCCTGGATTGGAAGAAAACTTTTACATGAAGTTGCATTTCCTTTGATGTGCTGCCCAGTTGGTCTCCTCCAGCCTTCACTTGTAAACCCGCTGAATATCTTGTTCAACAAGCCAGATGTTTTTTCTGTACAATCAGTACCCCAAAGAAAGGGAAGAGGAAGAAGGCTGCCTTCTTCATTGACCATGCCTGATAGTGGACACAAGGTCAAAGACATCCCCAAGGCATAATCCAAAAGATGCAGTGAGGTTCAGGTGATCCATTCATTGCACCCGTGCCATGGGCCTGGCCCTGTGCTGGTCCCTGGGGTCACAGACTAGGCCGACATGGTCATTGCCCTTAGCGGTCTCACAGTGTAGTGATGCAGTGATCTCACGTGATCAGTACGATTTTAGCAGATAAGTTCATCTAAACTAGCAGCACCTTATCCCGATGGATAAAAATGATAGGATAGAATTTTTATCATGTAACTCCATCTCAGAATCATGTTGTTTTTGTTTTTTTCACTAAACACCCAGAAACTTATCGAGAGGTTAAGGCAGGCTTGACCTGACGCGGTTAATTTGTCTGGAATCCGCTGTCCTCAGTTGTCTGCACCTCCCACAAGTGCCCCAATCAGGAGAGCTCCTGGCCCTCCTGCCTTGAGTGAGGAATTCAGTTGGTCCTGTAACTCCCACTCCCCCTTCAATGGAAGCTTTGTCTTCTTGAGCTGAAATTTCCTCAGGCAGCTGGAACCCCAGCCCCTAGATAGTCCTGGATAATTTTCTTCTCAGTGAACTATGCTCTGTATGTCCACTGTCTTGCTGAGCTTCAACTTGGCGAGAGTCCGAGGGGAGGCTGGCCGATGCGGGGGAGGGGCCTCGTGCTGGAAGCCAGGCTCTAGGTTCCTGACCTGCTAGTCTGCAGGCTCACCACGTGACCGCAGGCGCGGTCCTTCCCCTCTCAGAGCCTCAGTGTCCTCACCTGGCAAATGAGGGAGTTAAACTGAAGGAATTTCCAGTGCCAGCATTCTCTGAACTTTTCAGTTAAGTAAACATTTATCAAGCCCCTGCCAAGTGCCAGTTCTGAGTAGGCAGTGGAGAGGCAGAGGAAATAAGACATGGCTCCTGCCCTAGATTAGAACAGATTAGAGTTCTTAGCGTCCTTCCCAATGAAAGCATTCTTGAGGAAAAGGTTACTCTGGTTTTTGTGTTTTGGCGGGGGGGGGGGGGGGGGGGGGGGGTGTTTTGTTTTGTCTTGGGGTGTTTTGCCTTTTATGTTTTTGTTGTTGAAGAGAGTTGAGTGCTGACTCCCCTGGGATGGTTTGGCCTGGCCTGATTTCTCACAGATTCTCTGCCAATATACATTGAACACCCCCTGTGAGCAAGTCACTGCCTAGGCCCTGTGGGTGGGGTGGGGGCTGGGGAGTTGGGGAGGGTGGGCATGGTAGAATATGCACCCGGGAGGCAGAGCGATGGGATGGAAAAAGCACCGGCCTGGGAAACCAGAGTCCTAGCTCTGCCACCAACTGACCATGTGACCTTAGGCGAGACCCCCTCCCCACCCGGAATCTCCGGTTCCCCATTTGTAAAATGAAAGGCTTTGACTTAAGTGTTCGCACAGGTTTCTCCAAGCACTGATGTTCTGTGGTTCTGTGATTCTAGGATTGTCTGGGGAAATATTGAGCCGCAGTCCAAGAAAGTCCCAGCTGCCCTTGCCTGAACTGATTCTCGTTGTCCTACACAGAGACCCGAGGGGCGGAAGCCGAGCGAAGTGGCGCATAAGAGCATTGAGGCCGTGGTGGCCCGGCTGGAGAAGCAGAACGGCCTGAGCCTGGGCCACAGCACGTGTCCAGAGGAGGTCTTCGTGGAGGCCTCGCCGGGCACGGAGGACATGGACAGTCTGGAGGACGCCGTCGTGCCCCGGGCTCTGTACGAGGAGCTGCTGCGCAACTACCAGCAGCAGCAGGAGGAGATGCGCCACCTCCAGCAGGAGCTGGAGCGGACTCGGAGGCAGCTGGTCCAGCAGGCCAAGAAGCTCAAGGAGTACGGGGCACTCGTGTCGGAAATGAAGGAGCTCCGCGACCTCAACCGGAGGCTCCAGGACGTGTTGCTCCTAAGGCTTGGCAGTGGTGAGTGCCCCAGCAGGCCACCTACCTCTCCACGCGGCAGGGGGGGAGGCTTGGTGCAGCTCTTCTCCCAGGAGGGCATGGGGCAGACATGGGCCAGTGCGCCCCCCGAGACTAGGGAAGGGCAGAGGCTTGGCTCGGCAGTCACCCCAAGGTAGAGCCACCCCCCTCCCACAGCGAAGCTGATATGAGCTTCAGAGTGCAGCGGCCTTAGCTCCCTAGACCCCAGTGGGGAACATGGAGAAATGTGGCGCAGAGCCCCAGGGCCACCACTCATTTCTGCACTCATTCAGCAAGAGGCAGTACCAGGGGTTGAAGGAAACCTCTCCAAGGCAGTTTCCAGAACGTGAAGAGAACTAGACATGGTCCTTAAAAAGTGTATAACTTTAAGTCAGAAACAATAAATGCCACGGGGGGTGTGTGAATAAAATGGGAGAGTTCAGAGTTTGGAGAGGTTGTTTGTAGCCGAGGGAGACTCCCCAGAGGAGGTGGGCCTTGAAACAGGCCTTGAGGGGCGGGGGTATCTCAAGGCACAGCAGCCACTGAGGGTGGGAAAGCACCCCGAGCCTGCTGAGAAGAGATACTGCGCATGTAGTTTGAGGACAGGTGGCCAAAGACCTTGAAAACCCGTGCCAGCTGGGGTGTTGGACTTGTTTGGGAGGGAATGAGAAACACTAAAAAGTTTTGAGCAAGAGGCACATGACCTTAGGAGGATTAACATAAAGATGTAGAAAACTCCTTTGGTTTGCCCATAGAAGAACTGAAGAGGCTCTTAACACTGCGAGCAGTATTAACAAACCAGGTTTTTAGGTTTTCTTACCTAATGTGGCTTAGAATCAGGAATCGGGGAATTTGAAAGGCAGCAGCCTTGACAGCAGGGAGAAATGACTGCCTAGCAGAGAGAACAAGAGAGAAACACTCTCTCAGAACACAAGAATCCAGAATTGTAAAAGGCAGAGGCCAGTCCGTATTCTGGAAACCAGTGTAACAGCGGTTCACAGCCTCCACATCCCCACAGGACAATCATTAATAGCCCCGTGCCAGTGTTTTTTGCTTAAAAATGGGAGCAATCTAGTCTAGAAACACAAGTTCTATTTCCGAAGTTTGAATCAAATATAATTTTGCACTCAAGAAGGAAGGTTTGTGTTATCAGATAATAGATTTCTATGTAAAGCCTCATTCATTCTGCTTTGATGTTTAGATAAATATGCTCTTACCCAACCTCACTTATATTCATAGGTGCCTTTTATTTCTTAAAGTGGGTCCCCAAGGCAGTGTCTCGGTAGATCTTCAGAATGGCTCAGGGAGTCAGCTGAGAGGCCTTTCCATGCCTTTGTCACAGAGAAGGAAACTGAGGTTGGGACTTACCCAGAGTCACTGGGGAGGCAGAGGCAGAAGGCATGTCAGACCAAGTCCCCTGATATCTAGGCTGGTAATTTCCCCACTTTCCGACTCGGCCTCTGCCGGCCCTTCTCCCAGGTCATAGCCTGTAGGGGTGCGAAGTGACAATAAAGGGTCACAGGTGGTATGCAACCTAAAGAGTTATTAAAATTCTACATCAAAATACAAATCTTAAAAAGAAGCCCTAACCGCAAAAATTCAGAAGCTATGTTGGTCTTGGAGTGGGGGTGGGGGACGGGGAGAGAACTGGAATTTTCAGAAAAAACAAGTGTTTCCTGGTCTTCAGAGGAATAATTTTTATTTTCACTGCACCTTGTATGCTACACCTTTTGTAAACTTCTTGGGGGGAAAAAGCACACTAACAACAAAAACTCTCCACACCACTGTTTTGACTCCTAGGGAAACTGTCTCTTTTGTGTGATCGTGAACTGGGCTTAAACTCCAGAAACCACTCCTAGATCTCTGGGGCAATAAGACACTCTGCATTTTGCCTCTTTAGTCTTAAAACAGACTAACTTGACCTCAGCCATAGTTTCAGTGTCTTGAACTTTCCAGGCTTTCCTACCCCACAGGCCTTGAATGCCAGCCTGAGGACCAGTGATGGGCTCTTCCCTGATCAGTCACCATTGTCTTCATAGTGGACGGGCTGAATAGAAGTCAGCTCAGGCCGCAAGTGTGTGTGGAACACCCACGACCATGTGCAGTGCCCTGTGCTCTAGGGGCCGTGGGCATCCTGGAACACCACACTCAACCGTCCCTGACCTGTGAGAGCTTAAATTAGTCCGTGGATTAGCACTTGTTGATTGGAGAATGATAATGTGCCAAGTTCTAAGACAAATCCACAAGAATATAATAGAAGGGTTTCTACCCTGAGGGGAATTTGTATGTTTTCACAGCTATAGTCTAGTCTTCGGAACCAGCCAAACCTGGATTCAACTTCCCTACTTCCCAACTCTGGCTTTGGGAACCTTCTTTCCTTCTTCCCTTTCTTCCTTGCTTCCTTCCCTCCTTCCCTCTTTTCTTCCACAGTCATTCACTGGTGTTCTGCTGTGCGCCAGGCATTTTGCCTGGTGGTGAGAGTTTGATATGTTTAAGGTAGAGCCCTTGCCCTCTGCCCTTGAGGAGGTCAAAGTTTGTTGAAGGAGACAGCCACCAACACAACTAGTGACAGCACAGGGCATAAATGTCACCAGAAAGACAAAAGCACAGGGGGCTGTGGGACTGCAGAAGAGGGGCCCCCACACAATTTGGGGGGACTGGGGAAGAAAGCCTTCCTGAAGGAAATGGCACCTAAGCTGGAACCTGGAGGGTGAAGGTTTGTTACTCAGGCATGAGTGAGTGGATGGGAAGAGTGAGGAGCGATCGAGGCAGAGAGCACCTCTCTGACCCTTGGTGTTCTCATCTGTAAAGTGGAAATAATAATACCCCTCATAGCATGGCACCTGGCATTCTGGTTGCTGCCCGCTTATCGTCAGCTTTTCACCCCATTTAGTGGGAGGGCTAAGGAGGGGCCCAGTTTGGTTTTTAACTCTATCTCCCCTAGCTAGTAATTGGCTGTATAACCTTGGGTAGGTTAACTAACTTCTCTGTCTGTCAGGGTCTTCTATTATAGAAGTTAAAAGGCTGTATATATTATATATGTATATTTATTATATATATATATATATAGCTTAGCTAACATTGCCGAGGTGCTTTCTGAGCCTAGGAGCCTGGAGAGATACAAAGAAGACTAAGACATTGGAAGTTGAAGTTGGGGTGTGGGTAGTGATGGAGGTAAATATGTAAGCATATCGTTGAAATGCGGTGTAATGAGCCCTGGAAAGGGAGGGGGTGTCTAGCCTGGCCTTTGAAGGTGGAACTCTCTTGGTGAGTCTGGGAAGACATCCTCTGCTATAATAGCTCCTCATCTATACACATCTAGAAACTGGTAACATGGCAAAGAACCAGAAAATGACTAAAACCCTCTTGGTTTCTTGGCTTCATGTGTCCTCTGAGAGCACATCCTGAGCTGTACCAGCCTTGGGCCCCTGGGCCTGACTCAAGCATTGTTCTTAGAGGCCCTTCCTTGCATGTTTTCCCCTGTCCACCTTGCCCGGGGACCCAGCTCAATGGCCTTTGTCCAGCTGGGGTGCTGGATCATCTACACCATAACAGGCAGATTCAGAGGCAAGAGAGGCCAACAGGTCGGCAATGCTGTTTTAAAAGGTAGGCTCCTTGCCTGGAAGAATCATTGCTGACTCCCCCAGGCATTGGGGTCCTGCAGGTGGTAGATGAGAATAGGCAGAGAACAGGAGCCTGGCCCCTTGAGCCCGATGGGGACCTCAGAGTGGTGAGCAGGCCCTCTAGCAGCCAGGAGTTGTAACGGTGCTCCTGGTGGAGGTCAGGGGCCGAAGGAAAGAGGACAGCAGCAAGATAGGATAAGAAGATGTTTCCAAGACGTCCCTGGATGGCTCACTTCTTCATTTATGCCCTTAGTAATTCATCTTTCATTCATTCCACAAATAGACACAAGCTGGATTTAACAGGAAAGATTCTCTGGAGCATGGAGTCCTGGAGAGGTGAAAGAGCTTACCCAGGAAATGGACTGGTGCTGCTGATGAGGAGACAAGCCCAGACAGCGTCACAGGCCCATTCCCAGGGGGTCTCCTGACACCTGGTCCTGTGCGCCTCTCTCTGGACCCTCACCTCCACAGCCTTCTTTAACCCTTGGACTTCACTGTCCAGATATGGAGGTGACTCCTCTACTCCCACTCCCCACAAAGCACATCTTCTCTGTGAAACAGAACTTTCCTTTCTGTGATCGGAGCATGGGAAGTAGCCCTCTCTGATGAGCAGGAGCCTCACTCTCCCCCTGAGGGTCTCTTCTCTCGGGGCCTCTGTGACAACATCAAACTTAAGTGAGGAAGCAAATGGCAAGGATAAAGCCCTGTGAGCATAAAGCATATTATGTTTAGTAAATGCCAGTCTCTTTTTCCTTTTGTGCCCTCTTTTGCCCACCCTCTCCCAAGAAGTAAATGCTGAGGATCCAGAAAGCATGTGGATATTCCAACTGATAAAGTAGAGATTTATCTGTGCCTATGTTCATTATTTTCATTCATTCAGCAATTATTCACTGAGGACATCCTTTGTGCCAGGACTGCGTTGGGTGCTAGGAACGTAGAAACAAATAAGACGGTCCCGTTTTTAAACATTCACAAGCTAGAGCACCAGAGCAGTGTTTATTAAACTGAGGCTCAGCAGACTCAGAATTCCAAGGGCTTCAGGGGAAGCACACTGTAGAAAGCCAGTTGCAAGGGGGAGCTTTGGTGTGCGAGAGAGACTCCAGGGTCCCTCTCGCTTTCTCCTAGGCTACATTCCTTGTCCTTAGAGGTCAAAGACAAAAGCTTAGATGTTGTCCTCAGTGTTAGCACCAGTGCCTCTTAGATAGTTAAATTCATTTTGGTGTGATTCAAGTGATTTTCCTCTAGCTAAAGCTTGCAAGGGCTCTGTGAGGAGTATGGGGAGGAGGACGTAATTGCTGCCTTCGAGATGCACACACAATCCGGTGGGGAGGCCAGACCTGCACACAGCACAACACCAGGGAGAACAAAACCAGGGCTGTCACTGCAGGAGGGAGGCATATACTGGTTTTAGATTTGGGGTGTGCTTTGTCAGGGAATGGAGGCAGAAATGATGAATCCTGACCCGAAAGAGGCATAGATAATGAGCATAATAACAATAATTCACATGTGCATGACACTTGATGGGTTTGAAAGCACCTTGACATTTTTATGTCATTGGACTATTGTGATAGCCCTATCGCGAGGCCAGGTAAGGATGATTATCCCCATTTGAGCGAGGAGAAGCAAAAAGAAGAGCTCACATCCCTGTTGGCCAGATCATCACATTTCAAATTGGTTGAAATTTTTGAAGGGGAAGGCCATTATGGTCTGCAAATCTGTCTTGGCTCTTTAGAGCTCGGTTTCTATCACCTCTGTTCTCCTCTGGGCTCACGCCTTGTGTTCTGTCCAAGGTCCGTTAAAATACCAGCTTTGATCTTTAAAATCCTCTGCGGTCCGAGCTGGATTCTTTAAGCACAGGTCTCTGACAGTGCCTTTGAAAAGGCAGCTAATGTCGGCCAAGTGCCTCCTGCTGGCTTTCCCCTGTGCCGGAGGCGGCCTGGGCTTCGGCAACAGGTATCACTTGGGTTTGAACCTCAGCTCTCTGGGTCAGTACCTGTGCAACTTCAAGTAAATGATTGAGCCCTTCGCAGCCTCTGTTTTCTCCTCTGTAAGATGGGTATCTTTCATGCCTATGTGGTGATTAAGGGCCTGCCTGGGCCCTGAGGTCGGAAGTACTGGGGTTTTGAACCCTGGCTTTCCCGTGATCTAATTTGTGACCTTGAACAAGTTACTTAACTTTCTGGGCCTTAGTTACCTCATCTGTAAAGCGGAGTCAATGATAGTACCCACCATTATAGTTCTTATGAGGAGTAAATGAGCAGATGCGTGGGAAGACCTCTATCCGGGGGCTGGCATGAAGTAAGTGCACAGTGGGCCCAGCATACTGATGTAGAATCATTTAAGGATGCACGTGGGATAATGTTTGTCCAATGCTTGGCATATCATAGACTCTCATTGTCCTGCCACAGAACACAGGTATGGTTGTCTTGGCATATTTTAATCTTTGGTCAACCCCTAATGTCTCTCTGGTAAGTCCTCAGAAATCATTCTTAAATAGGCCATTTTACAACTTCGCCTGGCCTTGAGCTCAAGTTCACTGGTCTGTAGTTTATAGAATTCTCCCTCCACCCACTGTTCCTGGACAGAATTCTGTCTTCCCATCCCCAGTCCTTAACCACTCCTTTTGACCCCCTCAGTCCCTCAGTCGTTGCTCTTTATGGCTCAGTTTCCTCTTTGCCAGGGCTCTCCTTCTGGGGCCTGAGGTGAACCTCTGGATGCTTTTCTGTCTCCTGCAGCCTCAGTCCATTCTCACCAGTCATCAGGAGCACTCACGGAAGTCAGGCACCGAGGGAGGGCCACAGGCCGGGTTTGCGTAGCCCTGTCGCAGAGGTGAGGCCCAGAAGGCCCCCGAGCTCCCAGCTGCCTCCGTGAGTGGTGGAGCGGGGCCAAAACCACTGTGCCCCATGCCTCCTCAGCTCGGATGGCAGGAAAAGATGTAGCGGTGAGAACTGGAATTATTTCTCTTAAAGATATGGGTGATCTTCTACTGTGAAGGGCTTTTCGCACCACTGACGGAAAGGTTACCCACAGTTCCTCCTAGATGATTTTAAGAACAGATTTCAGAGTGGCAGGACTGTCCCGGACCCTTCTTCCTCTTTCTCCCTGGAGTTCATTTTTCTAGGGCAACGGGGATAGGGCTGAAGGACAACTCCAGGCTGTCCCTTTGTAATCTGCTTGGGTAGCTTAGAACATGTAGGAGTTGCTCGGCCAGAACAGGAATGTACGTTCCCCCAGGACAAGGCTTTGCCTGATGGTCATTGGCTTTGGTGCGGCCAGGGGGCAGGCTTGTTCTCTGCTAGATTTGCCCGTCAGAGGAAATGGAGGTGGGAGAAGGCTCCTCACAGGCAAAGACTGGCCTCTCTGAACACCTTGCTTTGGGCCTGACACTAGGTGCTTGTCATACATAAAACAGCCTCCACAGTAGAGAGGGTCAGCAGCTGAGGCCCAGAGAGCAGGCTCAGAGAGATGAAGTATCTTTCCTGAGGCCACCCAACCGGGAGATGGTGGAACCAGGTTTCAAATTGAGGCCTGTCTCACTTTTCCATACACCAGGCAGGCTGATCCCACGGGCATCCAGCCTTGTGTTTCTGCAGTGGCTGTGTCTCCCCTGCCTTCATGATTAAACCTCCTTTATGTGCTACAGTGGATTCTGGGACTGCCTAACCTTTGAGTTATTGGATGGGATGTTACCTGCCTAATTTAAGAGCCTACTGTTTCTTCTTAGCCTTACCAACCTATATGATCTCAAGATGCCAACCAGAAAATTCCTGGAGTTTTTATAGAAATGATCTCTTTAAATAAGAACCCAATCCAACCTTCACCCCCATCTTATAGATGGGAAAACTGAGGACCAGAGAGGGAACAGGACATGCCTAGGCCATGTGGAATCTGGACAGATTCATCCTCGTGAAGCCACAGAGGGTTAAGATGAATGGATGGAATGAGTCTGGTTGGCAGGTTCAGCAGGGCCCAGAGTCTGGCCACACCCTCTGTTACTGTTCCAGGCAGCTGAGTTTGGTTGGAGGTGATTCTTAGAGTCCCAGCTCAGTCCCTAGTCCTGTAGGGAGTCCCAGAGTTCACTTGGTGCAGCCTCCTACACGGGACAGGAAGCCTTCTGTAGCCTCCTTGCCAAGTGATCATCCAACCTCCTCTACCATCCCTCTAGAGACAGAAAGCTCACTCACTGCCTCCAGGGCAGCCCATTCCATTACCGGATGGCTCTGACAGTAGGGAAACAGTTTTGTGCAGGAGCATTTATTAGACCCTTCCTTTGTTCCAGGCCCTACACTGGGCCCAGGGAAATCAGACGGCTAAGACCCTGGTACTGCCTTAAAGACTCTCGGTCTCAGCAGTCGACAGGGGGAGTACAGTGTGAGCCTTGCTGTGCTCCGGGCTCTCGGGGCATTGGCAGGGGATACAGAGGAAGGCTCCGTAGGTGACTGGGGCAAGGGTACTCTAGGTGGCTGAGGAAGGCCCCCACGTGAGGAACTAGTTAGGTTTATCCAAATGCAGAGAAAGTGAACAGTATCTCAGGCAGCAAGACAGCCTGAACAAAGATTTGGAGTTATGAGAGAAGCTGGCTCTCTCAAGTAGTTTCTGGCTGGACTGCATAGCGAAGAGGTAGCTAGGAGGGAGTGCATGTGTGGTGGGGCGGACTCGTGCTGTTCTCACATTCCTGACGTTTGGATGCTCCCTGGGCCCAGATGGTTAGCCTTACCAACCTATATGATCTCAAGATGCCAACCAGAAAATTCCTGGAGTTTTTATAGAAATGATCTCTTTAAATAAGAACCCAAATAAGGGGAGGGGAGTGGAAGAACCACCGATGAAGAAGCAGCCCAGTTTGGACTGCCCACCAGCTGGCAGAGGATAGGCTCAGAGCTGCCAGAGGTGAGATGAGTCCTGGGGACGCCCCCTCCTCCCCACTGCCCCCTGTGGAGTTCTTCAAGGACCCCCAGCCCCCAAGGTCAGAGATGAGCTGAGAGTCCCACAGGGTGAGCAGGACTGTGAAATCTGAAACCTGCCCTTGGCTGAGGAGGTGTAGAGCAGTGGAAGGAACAAGGCTTTGGAGTCTAACAGCCCAGAATTTGAGTCCTCACCACCTGTGTGACTTTTGGCACATTACCTCTCTGAGCCTCTACAGAGATAATAAGATCTGTTTTGCAAGACTTCCATGAGGATTTACTTCTTTCATTTAACACATGTTTAATGACTGGTGCTTGTCATACATAAAACAGCCTCCGCAGCAGATAGGGTCACCTGTGTGCCAGAGACATTGTACTGGGTGCTGGGGAGAGAGCAGTGAACAAGACCACGGCTGCCCTTGGAGTTTCCACTCTAGCCAGCGGATGCGAAACAAATAATTACTTGACATCAGGGTGAAAAGTACTACAAAGATTTAAAAAAGAGAGAGAGATTTTGGTGTAAGGTATATAACAAAGAGGACATTCAGTAGGTGTTGCTTACCTCAGAGAGAATCAAATATGTCATTTGAAATGGGCACCTACAGTTCCTCAAAGTGGGGAAAATACCCTGACCCCCATGACTGGGGCCCTGGGCCCGCTCCTGCCACCCCCTGCTGGGTTTCTGCCCCATGGAGAGGGGACGCTCGCAGGTCCATCCCAGCTCTGCTACCCTGTGCTTTGGACTCCCGAGGAGGGGAATGGGGGGGGCACACCACAGTGGGGGGCATCCAGCTGAGCTGCAAGGACTTGCTCAATCTGGTGCCTCTGGCGATACCGGCTTGTCCTGCCTCTGCCCAGCAAAGCCTACTCCAGCCCTTGCTCATAGAACGCGTTGGGAAAATGGGGAAGGAGGGGGAGAAGAACCCAAAGAGCCGCTGCTTACTGTGATCCCATCCCCTGCCTGACCACCCCTCCACCTTCCCCAGACCTCATCACACATCAGTGCTCCAGCCAGAGCTCACCTCTTCCCTGAAGCCTCCCAGGGTTGCCAGGTTGGTAGTGACCTCTCCCTCCCCAGACCCTTGCAGATCATCATGCTGCCCACTTCCTGGCCGGTCATGGAGCCTCGATTATGTGCCATGTGCCTTCACTGTATGAGAGTAACTCCCCACCCCCGTCCTCCACTCCCAATGAGCTCCTGCCCATTGTTCCTCCAAACCCCAGCACAGAAGTGTGTGACTATCCTTCTGAAGCCTTCCTGGTCTCCTCCAGGTGGAGCATCCCCTCCTTTGCTTTTGTTCCCAAGTCTTTATCCTGACCCTTGTCAACCACATAGGGTAGGGATCTATTGCCTGTCTTTTGTCACTGCTGGGCTGTGAACCACTCAGGGCCATCTAGCCCAGGACTGGCACTTAGTAGATGCTTAGTAGATTCCCACCGAAGAAATAAGACCAGATTTGTCCCCCACCCTCCCTGGAAGCATAATGGGGCTAAGAAACAGACACATAGTGACAATGGCAGGTGAAAGTGGCTGATGCCTTTTGGGAAACAATGATGGGGTCCACAGAGGGGGATCCGCCTGCCTGGCTCTGAGCCATCTCCCCTGCCTCTTTCTAAGGCTCTTGTGTACCTCCTTCATTGTTACCTAGCTATTCCCGTGCTCGGGTCTTTGTAAACAGTGGAATCCTCGTTCTTCTACCCAATCCAGTGAGCCTCTGTGCCACAGTAGGGGTTCTGAATGCATGTAAGAATTTTGACTTGATTCACTTTGCGTTTAGGAAGAAACTAGAATTATACCTGTAACAGAGAAACTTCCTATTCACTGACAGAAATGAATGGAATGATTAGTACTTTTTAAGAAAAATCTCATATTATTAGCCTTTCTGTTTCAGCAGAAATCAGAAATGGCATTTCGTGTTTAAACATAGACATGTATTTTGAAGACATGGATGACTTCTGAACCCCCTGGAAGTCACACAGGCATTAACTTTTTTTAGAAAGGTTTTCAGGAAGAACAGCATTAGTCTAATGTAAGCCAGACAAAAACAGAGTGATATAATTTCATTTATTCGTTGTGCCAACAAACATTTATTAAGCCCCTTACTCTGTGCCGTGATTCCCATTTTATGGAAGAGGCCCCTGGGGCTTAGAGAGGTAAAATAAATGACAACCTGTTCTCATACCAGGTTTTCTAACTAAATCCAGTGCTTGTCTATCAAATCACAGCTATGTGTATGCAAAGTAATGGAGTTTCTCATGAAAGTCTCCACTTCTGCAGAACTGGGACAACTGTATTTTCTCGGGGGGGCCCCCCAGTGCCTCAAGGGGCCTAGATCTTGGGATGCCGCAGCAATTGTGTGCTGAATGGGTTTCTGAATGACTGAATGAAAAGACAAGTACTACCTTTTATACTTTTTTAAAAGCTTCCTTTACCCAGCTGAGAGGTTTCTCTCCATGGAAGGTGTATTTTCCCCAAAATAAACCCGAAGTGGATCAAAAGACCTTTTTTTTTTTTTTTAAATTCCTACTCTTCCCACAACATGGAAAAAAAGTTCCTTTGTTACTTAAAATATCTGCACCAGATCTTACAATGCTGTCTCTTAGCGCGAGTGCTTATTATTGTGGCTAATTTGGTCACATGTGTTTGAAGGAGAACAATGCCTCAGAAATTTTTAAAAGCAAAACAGCAATCTGAGGCATTTGTTGTAATGAGATGTAAATTGCCAACATCGGGAGTAGAGCCGACTAAAATTTGCAGTGAAATGTTTGTCTCCCCCCCTTAAATTAAAAGCACTAGAGGCCCTCCCTCTCCTTCCCCCAAAGAAATCACATGCTTTTTTATTCCTTTTCTTTCGGATTCTGTAATACTGAACACCCCGTTTTACCGCTGGAGTCCTTCCTTCGTCCATGTGCCGCTTCCTGAGCCTCTGTTTTGTGCCTGCCTCCGTGCTGGGCGCTTCCAGGGGCGTGATCAGCCTGCATGGTGGCTACGGGGAACCCCCACTTTGCAGGTAGGAAAAGCCGAGGCACGGAGAGGTGAGGTGACTAGTCTAAGGTCATGCAGCTGCAATTCACACCCAGGTCCCCTGAGGAACCCCTCCCAAGATGCACCTTTGGCTGGGCTGCCCTCCTTGCTGAGGGTGAGGAGCCAGATGAAGAAGGGGGGGTCACAGAGAGCAGCCTCTGGGTGTTGAACGGTGCTGAGGGGGAATGGCAGGAAGCAGTTTGCCTTGAAAGCCAGGAGATCCCAATACAGTAGTCCCCGAGGAGACCAGCACGAGCCCAGGGCTCATGGGGTGCCGCGGGGTGCCAGGACCTGCTCTGCCTGCACCGAAGCCACCGAAGGCAGTGGTGGACTAAGATTGCGGCCAGGGATAATGTGTGTGTGAGGGAGGGGCGGTGCGGGGGCGCAGTGTGGCCTCAGGGCCCGCTCTGTGCCACACTCTGGAGTGCTCATTTCACATCTCTGGGCAACTCACTGAGTCTTCGGTCTTGCCACGTCTCTGGTGTGGCTCCTTCCTTCAGGTGAGGCAACAGGGTCAGAAAGGTTAAGTAATTATTAATGTGGAAATTACCTATTGAGGGTAGAATGTGAACCAGGCGCTCACTGTGCTGAGCCCTGGTCTCTGAAATAAAAAGACACAGCCCCTGCCTGCCCTCAGGCCTCACAGTCTAGTGGGGGAGACAGGCATAGACACAGTTGAGTGCCTCTGATTCTTGTGGGGGTGAGGGGTCCACGGGCTGGGGGGCAGAGCTTACAGCTTACAGCTCACCCTAAACTGTAAGTGGCAAATCCAGAATTTAAATTCCATTCTCTGCTTCCAGATTCTAAGCCAAGGGGTGGAGAGAATGACCACCTCCTTTTGAAGGGATAGAGCAGTCTCATGGAGGAGGTGGCATTTGAGTCAGGCCTTGAGTGCCTGGTGGAGTTTGGCTGGGTGGACATCTGTGGGGCAGAGTGACCAGACAGCAGGAAGGGCACAAGCACGTTCCTTCCAGACTGGGCAGCTGGAAGGAAGGGTGTTTGTATGGAGAGGGCCAGGCTGGCACTTCGGTGTGGAGTCTGACTGGGTGGGGGAGGGAGCAGCAGGGGCTGGAGCCCAAGAAGTGACGCTCAGCCCTCACTCCTGATGTCCCTTCAACCCTCACTCCTGATGTCCTTCAACCCTCACTCCTGATGTCCCTTATATGTCCCTCTGTAGCCCTCAGAATCATCTGTTCTGCCTAGCTGTTTCCGGTTTCTGTTTGACAGCCCTAATTTCTACTTCACGGGCTGCCAGGAAGGTCACAAAAGTCTAAGAACAGCTCCCACCCACCCCAGCCTGCACCCCCAAACACCTCAACTCAGCAGCAGGGCTTTGTTTCAGGACCTTTGCCCCAGCCTGTTTAAGTCCCCTCCTCCCCCACAACTCTCTCCCCTCCTGTTCTGGGTGCCAAGACTGCAAAGAGAGTAAAGTTTTACCCCCAAAGAGCTTCACAGTCTAATGTGGACAACAGACAGATTGGCAGATGATTGCAAACAGAATTTGCTGGAAGTATTTACAAAATAGAGGATTCCGGCCCCCCCCACACCTGGTAGTGATCAGGGCAAAGCCTCGCAGAGGAGACACCTAAGCTCCATCCTTGGCATGCAGAGGTGGTGTTATGCAAGGCGGAGAAGGAGCACATCCAAAGGCGTAGAGGCCTGGGCCAGCACAGCATCAGGGGCCCTGGGCAGAGGGGAGTATCAGCGAGAGCAAGAAGTGAGCCCCAGGGGTAGAGAGGGGGCTGGTTGTTCTGGGCCTTAAGGAGGCTGCAATGTATGACCTCATTTTGAGCGTAATTAGGAAGGAGGGTACTAAGCAAGGAAGGACACGGTCTTAAGGAGATCTCTTTGGCAGCCATGGTGGAGATGGATGGGAGAGAACCGGACTGAAGTCAGAGCTGAACTGGAGTCCTTCCCTTGTCCAGCATCTTCTCATAGAAGGAAAAAGAGGCTTTAGAGAAAGGACACAATCTTGCCAAAGAGGACCTGTGAGCCAGTGGCAACAGGGACCTCATCCTCTCAGCCCAGCCCTTTTTCCTGTTGCTGAATGTCAGAGCAGGAAGAGGCTTCAGATGCCAACTGGGCCATGCCCTTTAGGGGAAACTGAAGTAATTACCTCTTCCCTGATCTAAGAAAAGATCAAATGCTCCACTTGAGTTTGTATCTCAGAAATTCAACCTGAGATCTCACACAGAGAGAGGAGAAACTTTGGCATCTGCTTCTGCAACTGCAGAATTCTTCATTTATTGTTGCCATTCTTTTACTCATTTAGCAAACTTTCAGAGAACACCTACTCGGTGCCAGGTGCTGGGGACAAAGAGAAGAGCCCAGCCCTTGAATAGATCACACAGTATAGGAGATGCCATCCGAACAAGCATGATGCTGTCTGCCCTTCCCTCTGCCAACTTCTGCATCTACAGGTCACTCCCCTGTGGTCACACAATTAAAACACAGCAGAGCCAGGCACGGCACCGAAACTTATGTCCCAAGATGAGCCATGCTTTTCCATCAGCACCATTCTGCTCCCCGGCCATTTTGCCTTCTGCTTTGTGCAGGGCTCCTGCTTACGTCCTTGGAGACTGCCGAGATTCTGTCTTGCAGATGGCAGCAATTCAGGAATGATAGTCTTGTTCTGAGAAGCTGTGTCATGAGGAATTTTAGTAACAAAATCACCAATACCATCTCTACCACCAGCCAAAGTCTAGGATGTGGCAGTTGAACATAGAATTGCAACTAGCTCGTTAGGGCTTTGATATATAAAGCGCTCTGTACCAAGAGATCCACACGGTTAGGATAAGGGAAAGTTGGACCATGATATTCATCGGTTACTTAGGGTATAGACATGGCCCCGGGGACCCACGAAAGCACTAGCTAAAGCCCTGAGCCTGGACGACCCCCGAAAGGTTTGAGGAGGGAGCATTTCCAGGGTGCCGAGCTCTCTGTTGGCCTTTGGAGTTGCTCTCCTGCAAAAATTAATCCAGTCATTCAGCCTTATTTACTCATTTTCATTCTGTTTCTCTGCCCTTTGGTAATCAAGACACAATAGGTGATTTAAAAAATAGCCCATCATTTTTAAATGCTAATGGAGAAAAAAATATTCCCCTTAGAAACCTCCACCATTTATCCAGCTTCCTTTCGCTGTTTAAACTGCGCGTAATTTGTGTTGATTGCATTAAAATAAAAATCAGGGTAGCTGCTAGATCAGGCAATCAGAAGCTTAATCTGTATTGTATTTTAATTTCTTGGTTGAAATGCTCCTGTCTAGCTACTTACTAGGTCTTAGGGAGAGGGAGGCCTTTGGATTTCTCCCCAGTGCTTCCCTAACCTCTGTTCTTTGGCTGTGGCCTGCTCCCCTGGAGGCTGCAGAGGTGGGCTTTTTGCAGATACGCAATTTGCATATTACAGTGATGGCCACCCCTTTCTCCACCAGGGTCTTACCAGGACCCCTCTTCTGAGCAGGCAGTTGAGTCCCCTGCATTTCCAGTCAGACGACGACACCCTCAAAGACTGCTTCTCATTCCTACTTAGAGTCGAGTTCATTCTTGTCTTCCAGTTTTCTTCCTTTTCCCTTGTGACGTTCATATCTCATATTATTTTCCAGCCTGGGTTTAAGTGTAGTCCAATGGACAAAATAAGCCAGCATATTTATTTTGTGCCACTATGTGCTGATAGATGCGTAGTTAAAAATATTTGCCTTTTATTTTCCTTGGAGTTCTAGACAGATCTCTTTTCTTAACTGCCTAGGTCCCGCCATTGACTTGGAAAAAGTAAAGTCAGAATGTCTCGAGCCCGAGCCGGAGTTACGGAGCACTTTCAGTGAGGAAGCAAATACGTCGTCCTATTACCCCGCTCCTGCACCTGTCATGGACAAGTATATCCTAGACAATGGCAAGGTAGTGTTTCAAGCTCACTATCCATTCCCTGCAAGTGTTTGTTAGCTAGAGTAACGATGGAGAGTACGGTGGGAGCTTCCAGAGCCACAGCTTGGCCGGTTGGCCTCCTGGCCCTGGGCCTGAGTAACTATGTCCAGAATTCGTGTGTTGTAACTAGAGGAGCTGTTCTGGGACTTGTTCTTTTTCTCTCCCTACCCCCCCCACACACACACACCTTTTTCTTAAATACTGGGCCAAAGCAACTGTAAAACGAAACTGACATAAAATAGCTTAGTAGTGAGAAAGTTTTTAAAAACATGGTAGTTTGATGAAACTTGTCCTACCCTCCTATAAAACCAGATATATAAAATTTGTAAGGTGTACAAGATATGAAATGTCTGACTGACAGATAACTCAATGTGTATACATTTCACTATTTATGAAGTATCTACATGTTCTAAGCCCTATGCTAGATGCTGAGGATAAGCTGGTAAATGAGACGTGCTCCTAGGATGTCCCGAAGCTGTTTCCAAGCTATATATTCAGCAGTGGTTAGCCCACAGTCCTAGGACCACATATAACTCCTCAGATTTTCTTGTAAGACCCTTGGAAAAAAATCATGAAAGAAAACTTAAGCACTATTAGTAGTTGCATTGGTACAGCGGTGAAAAATAATGGAATAGCCTTGGAAAGTCTTAAAGTCATGTGATATAGCAGCAGGGCAGGGAGATAACTGTTCGGACATCCTTCTAACATCCAAATGGATTCATCTTGGAAGCAGTATATTGGAGCCCTTTGTGTAGGCACTGGTCAAATTCAGTTTTAGTGTTCTGTTTCTGCCACCATGGCATACATTACAGATACCACCTCTCATTCTTCCCAGAGAATCATCTGTGCCAGTCTATTTTTCTTGCCTTGTGCTTCAAAAGGTCTCTGTTTATCCAGTATTGTTTCCCCAGTGGGCTGATGAGAAAGAAAAGGTTGTTTTATTTGGGTTCATCCAGATACATCCCTGCAACTGGCCAGATTGAGGCAAAAAAGCAAATATTGTCAGCTGAGGAAATGAAATGTGTTAGTCTTGAGGGCTGTCTTGGATAGGCTGCTATTCCATCTCCCAGTGAGCGCTGCCTCCCCCGCAGAGGCAGAACTGATGCGCCAGGTCATCAGCCCATTCTGTCTGACTTGCTCCAGCCCACAGGCTTTAAAAGTCCGCTTTGCAGGGGACAGGTGGCATGACAGGGTGGATTTAGGCAGCCCGGAGCCTGAATGCGAAGCAGAGCTCGCTCTCTGTGCTTTCTGTGCGACCTTGCTTGGATGGGTCCTTTCCTTTTCTGGGCATCAGGGTCTCCATCTTCATGAGGTGGGATGGATTATTGCTATCCATAGGCCTTTAATGACTCCAACTGTGTATCTAAGTTGGGTGAATCTTCCTCAACTGGAGATAAAAGAAAGGACTGTTCTATGTTTGTTGATTTCTTTTTAGTGATGACCACATTGTAGAGTGACTAGAGACTTTTTCTTAAGATAGCTTCCAAGAGAAATCTATTTCTCTCTTCCTTTGAAGACTGACAGATAGTTTCTGAGCATTATGGGGGCCGCTTTTGCAAAGGTATCATTTTTCCATTTCCAGAAAATGGGTCTCTCAAACCCCATCTAATGTTTTTACAGGAGTTGCACAACAAATCTTAAAATTGCCAATTTTGTTTTTTCATTGGTTATTGCCAACATGTTGCTATAAAACTAACCTGACTTGTTTGCAACTAATTGGTAGTTCAGCAGAGAAATTTATGAAGGGAGAGGAGAGGAAGCGGACAGACTAGAAATGGATGGCAGCTTCCCAGAGCAGCGTTGCCTGCATCCTCATTGTTCTTGGCTCTGCTAGCGTTTCTGACCCTTTCTTTCCTCTGCCTGCATGAACAAAAGCCTTAATCTCTGCAAAGCCTAGAGCATTAGAATGGGATCCATTTCCTGGTAGGAAACTAGTTTTGTCCTATAAAACATTTCACAAAGCCATTTTTTGATCAAGTCTCATCCTAGAAGTTGCCATATTTTTAATAACCTCCCTTGACACATAAGGCTAACATTTTGGTCAAATAGCGAACTCTGGTTTATGTGAATAGGGCTTACCACAAAAGTTACTTTGATTTTGATAAAGTTCATTGCTTTTCTTTGTCTAAGATGTTTTATTTCAAAAACTCATTGAAGCACAAAGCTGTAAAGACCATTAAAGTTTAAATGGAATAGATGGGGAAACACATCCAGAGAAGGGATTCCTCTGTAATTATAGAATAGATTAGAGACAGGCAGGTAGGAAGTGCAAGCCAAGTCTCCTGGTTCCCAGGCCAGTGTTTTTTCCAGTCTATTCTGCTGTATCTCTGAAAGTTGGGCATCGCTCCAGGTGACCCTGAGCTTTGCTAACCTGAAGAGCCCTTGTCCCAGCACATACCTGTGATTGGTCTTACCCAGAGCCATTTCTTTCTGTGCTGTAAAGTTGGCCTTGTACTCAAGTGCATGTCAGAAAATATTTTCTTCTCTAAGGAACAGCTCACCAGAACTGAAAGCCTGTGCCATTAGAACATATTAAATATGCCCATCAGTTTCTTACTGCTTTGTGTTCAGACTAGTCCTGATCAGTATGAAGGGGACAGAAGAGGCAAAGCCTCACCCCATCCCCATGGAGATGTACCGTGGAGGGCTAAATCAGGTGGTGAAGGCTCTCAGTAGGCTAGAAAATCAGAGGGGATAGAACTTAGTCCTGGAGCAGTTAAAGAGGGTTTCCTGGATTTGGGACTGGGGCTTGAAAGATGAGCAGGCTTAAGAAGACATAGGAGAAGGCATTCATTCCTGGACAGGGGAAAGGCCTAAGCAGAGACACGGCTGGGGGTGGGGGAGACGGGAGGGGGGCAGAGAATGTGTGTTGTCCTCCCGACATCTGATTCATGTTGTCATATAATCCTCAGAACAGCTCTGTGAATTCGGTTGTTCTGCCTCTTCTCCACCCGAGGAAAGTGATGCTCAGAGAGGTAAAGTGGCTAGCCCAAGATTCCCAGCTAGTAGGTAGCAGGGTGAAGATTCACACCCGGAGCTGGAGCCTCCAGCGCCATCTTTGTGTTACC
Organism: Phoca vitulina; assembly: GCF_004348235.1. Lineage (NCBI taxonomy): Eukaryota > Metazoa > Chordata > Mammalia > Carnivora > Phocidae > Phoca > Phoca vitulina. Next base: position 63,387,952 of record NW_022589705.1, read on the forward strand.
ACACACTGAAAGTAGAAGGAAGGGAAGGAGTTTGGGAGCTTCATCTTGATGGCCATAGCAGGGAAATAAAGGCTAGGAGGTTGACTGGAAAGAGAATTCTAGAGGGCCTCTAAAGCTGACTGAGGAGATTGGGTACATGTGATAGTAAACAGGGAGCCATTCAAGATTCCCGAGGGTTCACATAGAAACACAGAGTTGAAAGACTGGAAGTCAGCTAGTCAAGGAAAGCCATGTTTTAGGGAAACTGATCTGGTAGTGGTTGGGGGGGGGCGGTTGGAGGGAGCAGGGACTGGAGATGGGAGGGCCAGCCTGTGGCTTCTTCTGGCTTCCCTGTCTGCAGTAGTGACCTGCGGTGGGGGCCAGCAAGGGAAGCGTCTGGACCAGTACAGAGGAAAGCTCAAAAAGAAGCCCAGTAGAATATCGGTGCGATAGATAGGCTGTGTTTCCACCACATTGTCACCACTGTGACACTGGCAGGGGCAGGAAGGCCTGGGGAACACGGGCTCTGCCAGTCACACAGATTTGGGTTTGAATCTTTATCCCCAAATTTACTGCTAGTATGTCTTAGGAAAGGTAATTTTGTCCTTCTGAATCTCTATTCATGTCTATAAAGTAGGAATAATAACTTCTAACCTATTTCCATCTCTTAAGGTCATTATGAGGATTAAATAAATTGAGGGTACAATCTAGGTACTCAAAAAATATTAGTGTCCCCCTTATCTAGTAGAACATTGGCTAAAATGACTGTCATCTCTCTTTTAAGAATAATAAAAGATTATAGGAAAGCAAGGCCCAGGGTAGAAAAGAGCAGAGATCTTTGAAAAACAGAAGCTGTCTTCCATCTCAAAGGTTTTCTGATTCTGAATTTAATCTAATTCAGATTCCTTGTTTTTCCCCTACGTCAGGAAGCTTGTGAGGGTAGCTTCAGAGTGCCACCTAGGGAGGTGACTTGGGGCCCAGCAGGGAGCAGCAGGAAACTAGTCCCCCACATGCCTGATCTGGCACTTGGACTGCCCACCCGCAGTTCAGACTGCGGAGAAAAGAACGGACTTGACCTTGGATCCATATTGCCCAGCTGGCCCCAGGCATCTCGCTTCCAGCATGGCTTATCTTCCTGAGCCATATGAGTAGATTTGTAGTCCTGAGGTTTGCGGCACAGGAAGACCAGGTGGATCTGGTTATCTGATAGCAGGCCTGCAAAGATCTGAATGATCTTGTGAGCAAAGGGAAGCAAAGGCAGATGAGGCCAGGAAGATTGTTACTTACTGGCATTCATGGGTGGGCTGTGTTGCTGGGTTGTTTTGTTTTTGTTTTTGTTTTTTAATGACTGGAAAACGTCAGTAATTGGTGAAGGAAGCAGTGTTGCTGACTGACCTGTCTTCCCGTCTGTGTATGCCCACCTTCTTTTCCAAGCCAGGCTTCAGTAGAAAGATCTTCAGTCATCTTTGAACAGTGGTTCTTGCCAGTCTGCCATCAGTTCGGGTGTGTGCACGGTCTCTCAGACCAGGACCTCTCCCAAGAGGTCCCCTGACCACATCATGTGGATGACCTACAGGTCTTGCTGAAGACAAGGACTTTAGGCAGAGCCCTCTCATTACCCTGAGGAAGTTTAGCTTATTAGCACCTGCCTCCCCTCCTTCCCCACAGAGGCCATTTCCACCCTCCATAGACTCGTTAGAAATACAACATAAATGGCAGTGTCAAAGTCAAAACTCTATTTTTTAATGATAATATCAGCAAATGGTGTTTGAGTTGTTAAAAGAGCCAGAAAGAGAAACAGTTTGAACACCTGCAGTTCATTGCTAGATCCATCTGAGTCCTTTACATTTACTGAGTCTGCCCTGAAACTTTCAGAGTACGTCCCTTGTAGGGAGCATTAGATCATGTTCCGTTATGTGTGCCATCAGAATCAGACTGAGGACGCCGTGGTTCTGTTTGATTTGTGAAAACTATACGTGTTCTGAGCCAGAAGGAACACAGAGATGAAATCCCCCTTTCCCAGTTCAGTTCACGGGAAACTGAGGCCAGGGGTGGGAAGGGACTTGCACAAACACACTCCAGTCGATGGCAGAGCCTGGCCGCCGCCCGCCCTGCTCCAGCGGACGGTGGTTTTCAGACTTAGCTGTACGCCGGAATGACTTAGGGAACTTTCAATGATCCTGGTCCCTAGGCCCCACCGAGAGTAATCAATCCAAATCCCTGGGAATGGGGCCAAGGCACAAGTGATTCTTACAGCCCCAGAGGACCCCCGTATGTGCCACCGTGGAGAAGCACTGGGCCAGGACGTGTGTCCCAGCATGCTCACGTGAAAGGGAGAGAAGTCTGTCTAAAGTGTAACAGAGAGAGAAGTTGAATGTATGTGTTCCTGAGATTTGGTCAGGCTCCGAGCGGCCTTGTTATAACATGAGTACAGCTTAGAATCCCAGCCCTACAACTTCATAGTTGAGTGACTTTTGGCAACTGGCTGCACCTTTCTCAACCCAGTTTTTCCGTCTGAGGTGAAAATAGTGTCTCAACACCTTCCTTCCAGGGTTGCCATGGAGATTTGAGATAGTGGATATAAAGCGCTCAAATAAGGCCTGGTGCATCATAGGTATTTTGTAAATAAGCGTTATTTCCCTTAAACAAAGTTAATGTAGTATTTATGGAATGAGTCCCTTGTAGTTGTGCAGCAATGTCTTTTAAAGGACAAGAAAAGGGGCGCCTGGGTGGCTCAGTTGGTTAAGCGACTGCCTTCGGCTCAGGTCATGATCCCAGAATCCTGGGATCGAGTCCCGCATCGAGCTCCCTGCTCATCGGGGAGCCTGCTTCTCCCTCTGACCCTCTCCCTTGTCATGCTGTTTCTTTCTCTCTCTCAAATAAATAAATAAAATCTTTAAAAAAAAAAAAATGGACAAGAAAAGTTTCCAACGCCAGCCTGTCCGACGACACAGGTGCTTGTGTTCTTATCCCTTTCAGGTCCATCTGGGAAGCGGGATTTGGGTTGATGAGGAGAAATGGCACCAGCTACAAGTAACCCAAGGAGATTCCAAGTACACAAAGAACTTGGCAGTCATGATTTGGGGAACAGATGTTCTGAAGAACAGAAGCGTCACAGGAGTTGCCACAAAAAAAAAGAAAGATGCGGTCCCTAAGCCACCCCTCTCGCCTCACAAACTAAGCATTGTCAGAGGTAGGTCACTGCAGTACAAACGCCACGACTGAGATGCTGTCCTGTACTCTGTCAGGAAGGTACCAGACACAGGTCAGCAAACACTGAAGCCTCTCCATGCCAGGCCCCAGGCTGGGCGCGGCACCTAAGAGCAGGTATGGACCTTGTCCCAGAAGAGCTCACATGTAACAGGGAGATGAGCTGTGGACGCAAGTACAGTTCGGGTCGCTAGCGTGAGAGAGGGAGGTCTCAGGAGGGGAGCAGACCCCTAGCTGGAAAATCAAGGAAGGATTCCTGGGGAAGAGGGTCACTGCCTTGGGCCTCAGAAGCAGTGCTCCTGACCGCTAGCCTCTAAGTGTCCAGCCGCCATGTTTCAATGAAGAAAGTAGACTCCATCCACATGTACCTTTTGAGCAGGCCCCATGCCAGGTTCTAGGGCGGACAACAAATATGTCAGATAATTTCAGGTACCGATGAAGGTGGTGAAGCATCATCACATGTTATGGCAGGACAAAGAGGGCTGCGTTAGCCACAGCGGTTGGAGCAGGTCTGCTTGAAGAGGCCGGGGACTGGAGGTGGGTGAGGCAGACCCATGGAGGTCTGAGGGGTGGTACAACAGGCGGAATAAACAGGTGCTGAGGCCAGCATGCTTACGGGATGAGGAAGCTCCAGACAGGCACAGTCATGAGTGAGGGGAGAGTGAGGTCAGGGAGGTGGGCAAGAGCAGGTCTTGAGGGCCGCGAAGGCCACATGAAACAGCTTGAATCTACTGTACTCACAGGAGAAGGGCAGTGGGGTGTGCTGATCGTGGAGTGACCAAATGGGAGATCAGTTAGGACACTCATGCCGTGGCCTCAGATGGAGATGATGATGCCCTGGACTAAGGTTAGAGCAGTGGGAGTGGGGAAATATGGCCAGATTTAGGGTATGTTTTGGAGGTCAAGGTAGCAGGGCTCAGCGAGGTTCAGTGCTCAGGCTGAGGGTCAGGCCCATGGCGCCCTGACTCTGGTGTGAGGCTTATTTTGCTCTAGCGCAGCTGCCCTCCTTGCCTGGCTGACTCATGACTAATTGATTTAGGCAGCCGCTTATTTTAACCTTTAGTCTGCTTGCTCTCTGAAATGGTGGTCCTGAGTTGGGAGGTCGCCCTGAGAAAGAGCCCTTCCTGGGGATGCCGTCCTGCCCTGCTGGATAGGTGACCGACCTCTGACTCCATTATACTTGCTGGAAGGTGACTCAGCAGGTCCCAGAGGCCTTCCAGTGACTGGCTGGCCCCCCATTGTCATGTTGTGGTCTAAAATCCTCTACCGCATGTCTGCCTCAGGCACAAGTCTGACCTCTGATTCACCTCCACGTCCTTGGTGCCTGGCACGGATCCTGGCACACAGTAGGAGCTCAATAAATGCAGTTTGAACAAATGAAACACTGAAAGCGGCAAACTGATCCCCTGACTGACCCTTGTTGTGATTTCTTGTCAGTCGCTTCCCCTCGTGTCTGAGTTTCCTCAGCTGAAAACTTCCCTCTTCAGACAACTAAAAGGGTAGAATTATAACTTGGGAAGAGTTATGTTTCAACTAGGAAAGAAGTTACCATTCTTTGCTGACAAGTGCAGGGCCTCCATGGAGCCAGCGTGACGCTGTGATGGTCACATCATTGAAGTTCACTGTCTTTCAGTGCTTCTCAGCTTGCGGGCTCTCTCCTGTCTGCTCCCGGTGCAGGGTGACGGCAGGTCCAAGTAGGAACCAGGTATCTAAAGCCTGGGGTCGAGCCCCAGCTCTGCTTTGGTTTAGCTATGAGCTTACCCCGGTTCGTACTAGATTCACTTTTGTTTCCCCAAGCCTAGCACGGTGCCGGTACCGAGCAGATGCTTGGTGTCTCCCTCTGGAAAGCCAGGATCGCCGTCCTTGTCCTGGCCACCCAGTGGCCCACACAGACATTTTGACTCTTCTTTAAACCCCATTCAGATGATGTCCTGTGCAGCTAATCTGGTCCCCAGTGCTACAGAACAATCTACAATACCCCTCAGCTATGTGGCGTAGGGCCATCCCAGACTCACGGTCTTCAGCCCCACCTGCCAAGCCCCCCAGGTTTTCCTCACTGATCCACTCCCCCATTTCCCAAGCTCTTTTTAAACCTTCTCTGCTCTTCGTAACATGATAGTCCACACCTCCCTCTTTCTCAAAAGATGGCCGTGCCTCTTCCTACATAGAGAAAATAAAAGTCTCTCCATCTGGATCCCAGCCCCCCTGCCTTCCTAAGTACCTCGTTCCTCCAATTATGCTCCCGCTTCCTTCCCAGCATCATTTAAATAGACTTTGACTCCTCATTTCTTAAGAAAACAAATAAAACACTCCCTAAAGGCCACTCCTACCACCTAGCTGCTGCCATGTCTCTCTTTTCCTTTCCTTTCCAGATTTCTTGAAGGGGTTGTCTACACTCGCTGCCTATGTTCACTTGTAATGCCCCCGCTGTCTGCTGTCTACTCCCAGCCCTCTACTTCATCTGTTCTTGCCTCGTTTTCCACAGACTTCCTCCTTTGCAGGTCCAGGGCACGTGTTTCGCCTCCTCCCCGGACTGTCTGATATGACCTCTCCTCCCTCACTGAGAAACCATGCCGCAAGCTCCATTTCCTCCTGCTTCCCTGGCTTCTCATCCCCGTCGTGGGCTCCTCTTCTGCCACCCTGGCGTCTGTGCCCACAGTGTCCTCTCTGTCACTCCACAGAGCGTTCCCTAGCTGGTCTCCCTTCCCACTGTGCCCATGGCCCTCTGTGCGCCCCCAGCCCGGGCTGAAATCCACACTCCTCGTCCTGGCGCATGTCTGCTCACCTGGCCTCTGGGGACCCCTCTGCCCTTCCATTTCCCACTGTGCTCTAACCACAGGGGCCTCTGTCCCCCTCCTTCCTGTTCCCACCATCTGCCCTGCACACCCTGCCTCCGTCTGGTCATCCAGGGAGGCCTTCCCTCACAGCCCAGTCTGCAGGAGCCTTTCTGTTGCTCTCCGTCACGTCAGCAGCCCCCTACATAAAGTCTCTGCGTAGCGTTTCTTGTTTGTTCCTTTACTGGGTGATTGTCTTTCCCGCCACGCCCATTGGAATATAAGCTTCGTGAGCATCTTGTTCAGGGCAAGCAGGTAGTGAGTGCTCCGTGAACATTTGCTGACTCAGTGAATGACGCTCCCAAACCTCTGTTCTGCTCGGTCCACACTTCTGAGTTCCCAAGCCGCACATCCGGTGCCTACTGGCCGTCTCCTCACCGATGCCTGCGTGACCCAGCGCAGCTGCACCCCTCCCCGCTCGCTCCTTTCTCCTCTCTCCAGAGCCTTGTGCCCCTCCTGTCTCCCCTGTCTCGGTGAAGGGGAGATGCGTCACGCTTACCTCCTCCACAGGCCTCGTCCTGTCTGTTCTGCCCCCAGATACGTCTTGGACCACCCACTTCTCTCCCTGCCCCACTGCACCTTTCGTAGTCAGGCCATCATTTCCCCCCTACACGACTCCAGCAGCTTCCAGACTCCTCTCCTCATTATGTAACCAGAGTGATTTTTCAGAAACCAAACACGATCCCATTACCACCACCCCGTCACAGCCAGTCCATGGCACCCAGTGTTAAAAAGTAAGCTTCTTAACGTGTCACGAAAGCACCTTTAGAACCTGGCCCCTGGCCAGCGCTCCAGCTTTATTTTTCACTAATCTATCCCTAGAGTTCTTGCCCTCATGAACTATTGTACTCCCTGAACAAGCCCTGTTTCCTCGTTAGGGAATTTGGAAATGCCACTCCTGGTGCCTAGACCACAGGTCATACTGCCCACCCTGTGCCCGGGCCGCTTTGCCCGGCTAGCTGCTACTACCCACCCGGTTATGCTGACGAGAACCTTCCTTCAGGAAGCCTTCCCTGACCTCTCAGGGTGGACGGACACTTCGGTGGTATGTCCCAGAGCCCTTCGTGCCTACCTCTATTCTCTTTTTACTGTATCTTTGCCTTCCAAGGGCCTGGGGAGGTCCTAGCCACAAGCCCTTAGCCACAAGCCCGGAAACGCTTGCCGTGCACATGAATGAGAAGGAAGAATGAGTTGCCTAAGGCCATACAACTGGTTAGATCAGAGCTGGGCAGAACTAGGCTTTCAGACTTCCTTGTCTCCAGAGGCTTCTTGTCTTACCAGTGCTGGTTCTTTCTTAACTACAAGCAGTCAGGTTTGAAGTCTGTCTCCTATCCCACCGTACGCTCACCATTTTTAGCCTAATTCTTTGAGCTCCTCCAGACCGATTTGGACTGGTCCTTCCCATGCAAGCTCTTTATGGATTGAGATTGCTTGCGTTAATTTGATTTTTACCACATTTAGTCTCGTTTGCCGTATAAAAATGGCAATCCTTGATGCTCATGAGGATTTTCTTGTCTCTTTGATTTTAAAGTCATTCCTTACGGGACAGCAGCGGGATGGGTGAACACTGACACCATTTTAGAACACAGGAAGCAGGAGGGCTATAGGAGAGTCTTGCTTTAATGATAAGCTGCAGAATGACAGTTAAACCTTATTAAGGTCAAATGACCTTTTGCAGAGTGTCTGAGTTTTCTAAATGAGCCACAGCATTGAGTTCTGGTTAATTTTTATAACTTTTTTAATAGGACACATTAGCGCTATTATAAACCTTGTTAATTAAGCAATAATCTCAAACGCTCCCTCGCAGAGGGAGCTATTCCCAGCAAGTACAGGTGATTAATATCTAGACTCTAACAAAGCCTTTTAATCAACCTGAGGGGCTGTGCAGTGCTCTTGCCCCCAGGACACGAGAAGGGTAGGGATTCTGGGGAGAACTCTTGTAAACCTTTCTCCATTCAGCCCTTTCTCTTCCTCCCTCTTCTGTGACCCCTGCCAGGGCTCCAAGGGCCATCACATCCACCCTCCTTCTCTCCCCTTCTCTCTCCTCAGCCTCTTTCCCACCCTTCTGCCTTCTAGACAGCTAAAGACTTAGCACTGGAAGAATCTCCTTGGATTATGGGGTTTGCCATCCTACTTTCACAGATAGTAAACCTGAGACCCAGAGGGGTTACCACTTAGAGGTTGCAGAGCAACTAGGACAAGAGCCAGATTCGAACCCCTGAACTTTGAAATGGTTCGCAGCATAGGTTGCCTCCCTCACTTGATTCAGGTTCCAGCAAAGTCACTGTGAGTGTCTGCTTCCTCCTGGCCCAGGGCTGGAGATGGAAGGTCCAGGCATTCCTGTCTTTGGGGGAGACACTGGTCACAGTTTTATTAGACCACGGTCAGTGCTTTGAGAGAGAGAGAGCCAGTGAGAGCACAGAGGCTGTCGGCAGAGTGGGGTCCCCCAGCTCAGTCCGGGACGTCCCAGGGAGGCTGAACCTGGAAGAGTGAATAAGGTTTTAGGCAGGCGAAGGTTGGAGCCAGGCTAATCAGGGAAGAGATGATCAAAGACACTGATTTACGGGATAGCCTGGAGCGGGAGGGAATTGCAGGTGGACCCAGCAGAAGGCAGGATTGGAGAGAGACGGGGCCTCCTACCTTCTTGTCTCAGTCCCTGTGGAAAGGCCAAGACAAGATGAAGAGATTAGTGGGCTTGGGAGTAGTCAGGGAACAGTGGAGGTCAACCAAAAGCATTTAAAGTCTTCTCTATGTAGACCCTTTCGCTGTGGGGAGAGGGGGGTGCCCCGGACCCAGAACGCTTATGGCGCATGCCCCTGCAGCATGGACGGCACCAGGAGGCAGGCTGGCTGCACACCCAGGAAGGACTTGGCATTGGGGACGGCAGCCGCGGACAGCCTGTATTCACCTCCTTTCTGCACGCCTCTGCCTCCTGCTGCCAGTGGAGGGATCAGCATGTGGTAGGCCCTGCAGTCCCTTGGAGTGCTGACATTCTGCATCTCCAATAGGACTACCTGCTATGGGCTGGCCTGGTAGACAAGATTTTGTTTATCTTTCATAGTACTTCCTTAAGAGTGGGTCATCATTCCTGTTTTATAGATCAGGAAGTGTAGGTTCAAAGAGGTTAAAATTCTTGCCCACGATTACGTACCCCAGTGGTACATTCCCATGCACTCCTCCAGTCCCCTCATGTCCCCTCCGGTTTCCCTGGGAAAGTATTCACTCATTCACTTAACATGCATTCGCGTAACCTTGCCCCTCTGCAAGCACTCTGCTAGGCCCTGGGAACAAACCATTGTAGCTACATAAAATACTTGTAACAACTCCATTGGGGTGCAGTGTTCCTTACTGTTTGAAGAAGGCTTGCAAAATGTTTATCTCACATGCTTCATGGCAGCCTTAAAAAAGATAACCTGTGCTTTGTTGTCCTTGGTTATGAGGTGAGGAATCTAGGGCAATGATTTGCCTCAGGTCCCCAGGCGAGGAAGTGGGCTGAAGTCAGGCTCCTTGTCAGACCTTGTCTGAGGCCCGCTCTTGGCTTCATCACATTGCAAATGTCAGACTCAGTAAGTGTGGCCATCCTCAGCCTCAATAGTAATCACCACGATGAGATACCACTTCACACCCACCAGGCTGTCAAAACCTTAATAACCTGACAATGTCAAGTGCTTTTGAAGATACGGGGCAACCAGTCCTTGCATACACTACTTTTAAGAGTGCCAGTCAGCACAACCACTTTGGAAAGCAGTTCACTAGGCATCACCTAGTAAAGTTGAGTATGCACACACCCTAGCATTCGGCAGTTCCACGCAGAGGCCCGTGCTGGAGAATTTCCTGCATGTGCACTCCACAAGACACGCGCCAGGGTGTTGGTAACTGCAGAACACTGGAAACAATCCCAAGTATCCATTGACAATAAAATGGATCAGCAAATGGTGGAATAGTCCTTTCAAGAGAATACTACCCGTCAGTGACAATGAATGAGCTGCAGCTGCACCCTTCCACTTGGGTAAATCATGAAACCGTAATGTTGAGTGAAAAACAGAAAGTCAGAAAGATATATAAGGTATGGATACCCTTGTAAAACAGTTAAAAAACAGGGAAGAGTAAACAATATGTTATTTAAGAATGTATACATATGTGATAAGATGAAAAGAAGAGAAAAAATTCAGGAAAGTGCTTCCCTCTGGTGAGGGTGGGCTTGGGAGGGGCATCCAGGGGCTTCGAAAGGACCAATAATGTCTTATTAAGCTGGGGCTGGGTAGTGGGCACATGGATATTGTATCGTTATTTTTAAAGTAGAGACCTACAGTTTATTCTTTTCTAAGTACACTTGTGATGAAAATTTAAAAATACAGCTGTGCCAGACACAAGACTTGGTATTTGGGAGGTATGTCAAGAGGCTCATTTTCTTTTTGCCCCCTTAAAAGATTGTACTCCAATCCACCATTAATCCTTGGCCATCTTGTTTCTTTCCCCTGTCTAGAGTGTTTGTATGACAGAATAGCACAAGAAACTGTGGATGAAACTGAAATTGCACAGAGACTCTCCAAAGTCAACAAGTACATCTGTGAAAAAATCATGGATATCAATAAATCCTGTAAAAATGAAGAACGAAGGGAAGCAAAATACAATTTGCAATAAACTTTGGATTTTTCATAAAGCCTTATCGTTTTCCTTGCGTGGCTTGTGATTTGCGGGCAATGGTGCTGTCCAGATCAGACCCCACCGTGTGTGGTGGGATGTGGGCAGGGAGCCAGCAGGTTTCCAGGGTCATCGGCTTGCCCTGAACTTGGACTCCCCATTCCAAAGAAGTCAGACGGATTTGCTGAGACTCAGGCAGCAACCTGGTGCCAGCGTCATTCTGGGGCTGGGGAGAGCACTGTCTTTTCAGAGGGGGATAAAGTGTCTCTGAGTTGCCTATCACTTGACTGAGAATTTGAACTAATATTTTTACCATTCAAGGACTTCTATCTCTGTTCCTCTATTTTGTTCTATAATAAAGCTTCATTAATTCTTTGATGTAGACAATCATTATCCTCATTTATTTAAGGATATCAAGTGTACAGAGGAGGCGACCAGTGTCCTTTGAGAGCGGAACATTCAGGCTGAAAGCAAGAAAATTCGTAAGGGGTGTGGTTGCTGTCTGCAGATCTGAAGGGCTGTCTCGAAACCAGATTACTTTCTCTTACTTCAAGGGACAGATCTAGGACCAGACGCCTTTCTCACTCAAGATGATCTGAGATCCAGCTTCCTTGATAAATTGAATCCATCTCAGTGAAAGGGTGTAGGGGGCGGTAATGTGAGATGTGGTCCAACGTTACCTTCAGGAAGTAGGGGGCAATGTCACCTTGTGTCAGTTCGTTTATCCTTTTATATCTCAAATGATCTTTCAAGTTACATAATTTTTATCTCATTCAGCAACTGCTTCGCTAAGGTGCCTGGTGCACAATCTGGCAAACCACATTCGATCTTCCTGTTGATTTGCACTTCGTGTAATGCCTGTGAAGTCAGCATGGTGTATTGGAAATGGCAGGGGTTTGGGGCTGAGCGCCTGGGTTCCAAGCCTGGCTCCCCTGCTTGCTTTGGGCTTAACCTAATCTCTTGAGTTTCCGTTTTCTGTTCCGTAAAAAGGAGATGATATCTACCTTGCAGAGTTGCTATAAGAATTCTTTATATATAAAGTGTTCAATAAATGTTGCCGATTATTATTTTCTTCATTTCTGGTTATTGGCTTTTAGGCATTGGTTGGAAAACTTCGGCCTCTGGTTTCTCTAATACTTTTATCCGCGAGACCATTGAAGGTCTATAAGCAAAAGGTCAAGGTCAATGAGTAAGGGAGGTGGCTGCCTCTTTGAGGAATTTTATTTTAGTAAATAAAAGAATCCTTTGTAATGTGAAATATTGCATGCTTGATAATAGGATGTGTAGATGTGAATTTCCTTTTATGGCATTTCCCCAACTTTCCACAAACTAGCAGTGCGATCTTGGGCTGACTGCTTAACTTCTCGGAGTCCTTATCAGTATAATGAGGAAAATAATGTCTACCTCACAGGCTGTATGGATGATTAAATAATAATAGATAATATATGTCAGGACTTTTCTAAGTGTTTAACACAGTTTAACCTGTTTCATGAGTAAAGTTCGTGACACTTGGTAGCAGCGTTCGATAAATTCATGCTATTAAAATGGGTTCATTTCAATGGCGTGGGCATGAGTAGTGTGGAATGCATGAGAGACTGGGAAAAAGTATGCATTATTCTTGAGCTCATCCCCCTTTTCCCCTAACCACGGCGACGACACAGACACCCAGAAGCTCTGTGCGTTTCCCTTCAAAGACTATTACCATACGGTAACCGCTTTATAGGTGCTTTTAGGTTAGTGGGGGAAATAGTCATGGAAATGTATTTTAAAACGCTGTGAGAGATGTGAAAGTGCTTTCCGTAATGTACATTGCCTATAGTAGGGACAGAACAGGGTGTGAAAGATTCTGGGATCTGTGTTCAAATCCTGGCTTTACCACTTCTGGCAAGGTCCTTTGGCCTCTCTGGGGCTCATTTCTTTTAAAGTGGAGATAACGATCCCTAACTCAGGGTTGTTGTGGAGAGTATTCCAGGTAATATCTGGGAAAAGGGGTCTGGAAATCTCAAAGAGCCACACAGATGTTAGTTACTTTTAGCTTATAAGGCAGAATAAAGTCAAAAGTGGATGTGATAAGGAAGGACATAGAGCCAATTCTGATGGGGAGTGGTTCATACCCTAGTTAGACTGAGATGGTTTTGAGCCCCTCTTGTGTACCTAGTGCCCTGTTACTGTTATACAGGGCAAGGCCATCATTCCTATACCTGCACAGATGAAGAAATGGGCTCAGAAAAGGCTAAATAGCATGTTGGCCCAGGTCTCAGATTTGTCAGCAGTGGAGCCGGGTCAGAATCCAGGTCTGAGCAAAATCCGCCCTTTTACCTCTTCCCTGAAAGGTGAGTGGGTTGTTAAGGCCTGGGCTGAGACTCTAGGATTGTAATTTCAGGGTATATTTAGAGAGACCCAACCTCGGTAACCAATGGAAATCAGTCTCATTAATTCAAGCCATTTGAAGGAACTATAGTACCATTTAAAAGGATTCACAGTTTTATTACCTTCAAATACATACACAAAATTCAAATTCATTTTGTGCACTAGAGAGTTTCCAAACGTGTCCAATATTAAGAATTTTCTGAGGCTTAAAATACAAACTTCTGGGCCATGGCTTAGTGAACTTGAGTCAGTAAGTTTGAGATGAGGCTGGGAACATGTATTTGACCACAAGTTCCTCTCTTGAATAGTATCAGTCTAGTAGAAGTCATTAGAAGACCTGCTTTACTGAAGGAACAAGAGTGTTTCCTACATAAAAAGACATGCTCCTTCCCAAGTGCCTGAGGATACCGGAAACAGAATAAATTTTCTTTTAAATAGCTGAGGCTCTGACCTGAAAGCTTGTTTAGAGTCACTCTTTCCTGATCACCGAGTGCCATTCAGTTGGACACGATGCAGAAGGTGACTTTCAGTTTAGGCCCCAATGAGCATCCCCTCACTTTCATACTTAGGTTCTTTCTTTCCATTCCTGTGACAGGCCAGGTGAGTCATGGAGGACAGGACAGTCAGGACTGAATTGGCAGAGCCTGGATGGATGGGGTTTGGGCACTGTCTTCAGAAGTCCTGGCAACAAGTTCTCGGTTACCAGACGAACCTAAAAGATGTGGCTTGTTTTTATTTTCTGGCAGAGGAACATGTATGAGTGACCATTCTGTGCCCGTGGATTTCTTGGATGCATTTCAAATTATGACTTGGTTTTGTAGTTACAAAGAAAGAAAAGCCACTTCACCGAAATTTTTGGGAAAAACATTCCAAATAGGGCTACTGCAAGCATCTCTTGTAGTCTCTTTTTAAAAGCCTGAGTATGTATTTTGCATACCTGTGATCATAGCATATGATCAGGTTTGCATCCTTCCCTTTCCATTTATCATGTTTCCCTGCTGCTCCGTGAAACCTAACCATCCGTTCCCACATCCACCAAGTGGACGGATGTCAAGCTCTAGTGGAGTAAGCCATCTGCTGGGCTGTGGGGCTAAGGCAGAGGGCAGCCAGCTCCTGAGAGGCCCCACTGCACACACGGGTCCAGTGTGGGAGGTAGAGAGAGCCTGAGTCTAGAGGTCACCTAATTGGAGTTCAGTTCCCAACTCTTGCACTGACTGCCTCACCTGACCTGAGTTACGTCCTGCTTCTGAACACCAGCTTCTTCATTTGCAAAATGGAGGAAATAACGTCCCATTATGGGGTTGTTAGAAGGACCGAGAATGTAATTAAAGTGCCAGGCCGGAGTGGATAAAGGGCCGCCAGGGTGAGAGCTGACATTCCTCTCCTCTTCTCTCCCCACACCCATTCAAGTCCTCCCCCGAGTGCCCCAGTCCATTCTCCAACCTGCTCGGACCTCTCACATGGTGACCTTGGCTTTCACACCTGCCTTAGGCCCTCCAGACAGCTTGCATTTGTCCCACAGCGCTGGGTGCTCATGGGCTTCCCCCACCCCCCACCTGCCCCTCACACCAAGCAAGCCCCTCCCCGCCTCCGGCTCCCCTCGCCAGCCTCAGCCCCTAGCCCCACCATCCAGCTGCCCATTTGCCCTTCCTTGTCTTTTAGGTTGTTTATAAATAAAACTCAGGGGAAGATTTTTGTGTACACAGTTTTTTTTTCCCTTTATATTTTCTATCATTTTCTTAAGGTCGTTTTACCTGAGTCAGAAGGAATGACATTTCTTTATCATTCTTGATACAGAATGAGTGTGACTATGTTTTAAATTATTTTGCCAACTTACTAGGTGAAAACTAGTACCTCATTATATTTTCTTTGATTATTTCTGCGATTGCACATTTCCCCAGAGTTTGGTTTCTTATTTTCAGTGAAAAAATAAAGGCTTAACCTGTAAGCATTTCCAGCAGAATCCATTTCATTTTCTGTGTTTAGTTTTCTCTGGACAAATGTGTTTACCTTGGACATATAAATTTTTACTTTTATATGTGCAAATAGACATGGCAACGGATACTTTCATCACTTCTTTCAAAGGGATTGATCAGTTTGTGCCAGCTTCATAGGCTCGTGGAACTTCCGGGTCAAAAGTGAACTTGGAGGTCCTATACCCAGATCTCCTATCCACTAAAAGCAAATGCTTTTCTAGACCATCCTTGCATACCTTCAGGCATGGGGGAGTCATCTTCCTACCCAAGAGTCCATCCAATTATTGATGTCACTGAGATGTTCTTCTGTTGAGCTAAAAATCTGCTTCCCTGAGACTTCTAAGGTCATTCAAATTCTTTCCTCTGAAGTCACACAGAACGCTTCTCCTCATAGCTCTTTGCTGAGTTGAAGATGGCAATCATGTCTCTTCACCAAGTAATAAGTAGTTCAAATTCCGTTTTACCATTTTCACATAAGGGAGGCTACACAGGAAAGAGTGGGGCTTCTGGACTTAGCCCTGTGTTTGAATTCTGACCACCACTTACTAGTATGTGACCTTGAGCAAGTGCTTAACCTCTCTTAGCTTCAGTTTTCTCATTTTTAAAATGGGAGCCT
Organism: Phoca vitulina; assembly: GCF_004348235.1. Classification (NCBI taxonomy): domain Eukaryota; kingdom Metazoa; phylum Chordata; class Mammalia; order Carnivora; family Phocidae; genus Phoca; species Phoca vitulina. Next base: position 63,403,581 of record NW_022589705.1, read on the forward strand.
AATACCCACCCGCCAGGGTGTATCAAGGGCCATGTAAGATAATGTGAGTAAAGCAGCAAGGCATCCAGTATCTCTCAGTTAATTCTAAGACCTCTGACCATCCTGGTTACTCTTCTATGGTTGTGTCCCTAAAAGATAGGGTTCAAGACTGGATAGGTACTTTAGGGGGGGTCTGAGTGACACTAACTAGAGCAGGTTGTCACCTCTTATGCTAGCATATCTCTGTCAATGTGGCCTAACCCTGAACTAGCATTTCCTGTGATAGAATTGTCGCCTGTGGAGTGTATGGCCACCAAACTACTCTGCTTTCTTTTTCACTAACACAATACGTCCCTTTAGTTCACAGTGTTATAAGAGGAACATAGTTCTTGGAGCCAGAGAAGCTTACACAAAATTCAGATCCTGACTTCACTCTTTGTTAGATTAGAGGAAACTGGTCAAATTTATGATGTCCTCCACCTTGTCCTTTATGCAGTTGTTCTGGGGGTCATACACGCCTGCCACTATGCCATTCCAGTTCCGGTCTTCAGTATAGTGCTTCTTTTTGTTCCCTTTTCCTTCCCTTTTTCCTTTTAGTAGCTCTTTATCACACACACCCCATTCAAGTGTGTGTTCATTTTTTTTTTTAAGGTTTTATTTATTTATTTGAGAGAGAGAAAGGGTATGAGCAGGGGGAGGGGCAGAGGGACAAGCAGATTCCCCACTAAGCAGGGAGCCCTGACACGGGGCTCGATCCCAGGACCTTGAGATCATGACCTGAGCCAAAGGCAGATGCTTAACTGACTGAGCCACCCAGGCGCCCTTCAAGTCTGTGTTCTTAGATATATTTCTTAAATGAAATACAGGACTTTGCATTTATCCCTCTTCCATTTCATCTTATTGGTTTCAGCCCAACATTCCAGCTGGTTGAGATCTTCTTTTCCATTTGTGTTTAAAATACAAAACAGAATTTGAGGAAAGCCAAAGCCAAAAAAGAAAATCCAGCCATAATCCCAAGAACCGAGCCCAACTGCGCGTCACTCCTGGGGGCCCCTCCTGTCTGTCCATGGGCAGCACCTCTTTGTTTGGCCAGCCTCCCATGACCCTGCCTGGCTCGTCCAACATCATGTGGCCGACATTTCCCCCGTCTGCTGCCTGATTTGCATAGCTACCATTTTAATGCCCTTCCTGGTATTGAGCTGTGAATACCTTCTTATCTCTTGTGTGCGTTTTGTTGTCTCTAGTGTCTTGCTATTAGAGATAATGCTGCCATGATTGTTTATGGTTGTTTGTTTCTTGAATTCCCAGGACTGAGCTAACTGGGTTAAAGGGCAAGAACATTTTATAGTCCTTTCCATGTGTTGTTGTATGCCTTTCCAAAAGGTTCAGCCATGTCTCAAGCAGGGTAGACATGCATGTGTTTTTGGAATTTTTAAAGAAGCATGGTGAATTAACTTTCTATATAGATGTACTTTTTCAACTCCTTTCTAGGCGAATTGTCTGGGCATGCATTTGGATATGTGAGATCCCTATGGAATTTGACTTTATGATATGCCCTTTTTCCTAGTTTTATAGTGTATACATATGATCTTTTGTGTCCTAGACAAAATTATCAATAATAATGCTTAGTTCAGTGAAAAGGAAAGAGCCATGTGGTCCTCCACTAAAGACCCTCTTCTCATCACAAATTAGCCTCTTTGGAGCTGGGTTATTCTAGTAGCTAGAACTCCTCTGTCTAGTGACAACGGCTCTAAGATGTGGCATTTGAGCTTCCACCTGAAGGATGAGAATGACTGTCAGTTGACCATTTGTGTGTCGGTCCATCCCTCCCTCTGTTCATTTTACATGTGCTGAATGTCTAGCCTGTGCCCAGCACTCTGACGGGCACTGCTGGTCAGGTCCCAGCAGGGAGTCACACCTCAAGTGTGGCTCCAAACTATGTGTTCTTTCCACTGGTCCAGAAGGCACTCTTTCAGCCCCATCCAATCTGACACCTGAGGATATGGGCATGTACTATTTCATCAACTGAAGGGGAGAGAGATTCTGTGTTCTAGCTTCACCATCTGTATCCAGAAGTTTCCCCCATCAGTCATTCAACAAATATTTATTAGGTGCCTACTATGTGTCAGTCACTGGTCTAAACGCACAAAGGGCTTAAACTCCAGCAGACGTGGAAAGGGATGGAAAGGAAGATAAACAGTAAACATAATAAATAAGAAAATTGCAGAAGGTAGTGAGCACCCCGAGGAAAGGAAAAGCAGTGCAGAGTCAGGGAGACTGTGTGCAGTGGGGGGAAGGCTGGCCTATCAGTGGGGTGCTGGGGGAGGCTCGTCCAGACGGTGAGGTCTAAGCAGAAAGCCCAAGGTGCTGAGGTTGTCAGCATGGGGTGGGCAGCCCTGCAGGACCCTTGCCATGGGAGCTGGAGGGATCCCAGTGGCGGGAATTGAGGGGCATTAAGTACGTCCTGTCTGCCTGGAGCCTCGGTTTTACTCTCAGATGAGAGGAAGGGAGTGGAGGAGAAGAGGAAAGGTGGATTTTAACTGGTACTTGAAGACACTGTATGTGGCAGCCAGCAGGATCCTAGCATAGAGGAAGCAATTTCATGAAGAAAATGAAACAGGAGACTTCAAAAAAGATGGGCACTTGAAGGAGGTGGTGGTGAAGAGCTTCTCCCGCCGGCGCCCTCCCTCCGGTCCCTCTGGGAAGCTAGGGGTCCCTTGCTCTGGACAGGGTGGGGGGGCTGGGAGCCAGGCGATCCTAGGTTTGAATCCACGGCCCCTCTCCTGCTACATGAGTCCCATGGTTCCTGAGCTTCTGTTTCCACATCAGAAAAATGAGAACGGTAGTTCTCACTCTATAGTGTTGTTGGGAGGACAAAATGAAGAAGCACACAAGCCAGGTCCTGACAGAAACGTGGGCCCCGGGGTGGTGCTCGGCTGCTGGCACCCAGACCGCACGTGGGAGCAAAGGGATCCTTTCACGGATGTGTCCTGTCATTGGACGTGGTGATATGGATGCCGGGCATGCTGACTAGCTCTGAGACTTGGCAAGCCATCTCTCTCTCTCTGCCTCTCTCTCTCGGCCTCTCTTCGCCCCTGTAGGGGCACCAAAACAGCACCAAAAACACTGTCTCTGAGGGTTTGCTCTGGTGAAATCCCAAGTGAAAGTGTGTGAGCAGGAGCCTGGCCCTGAATAGGTCCTGGCTAAATCCATGTCCTTTTGCTGGCATAACACCTCGAGTCCCTGGCGGGGCGTGCACCTGTCGTCACCTCCATAGGCATGGCCCCCACCCTTTGCACAGTAAAACTTAGAGCACCAGTTTTATCTAATGAAGGATTATCTAGATGCTATAGACTCTCGGCCTGTGTCTCAGCCCAGGGGTTTCTAAAAAGAAAGCAAAATGGTCACTCCCAGCATGGGAGGCCTGGGTCCAGTGACTAGGTGCTCATTGGATGAATGAATGAGTGGATGAATGAATGGCTTTATTATTATTACATTGATTAATAATATAAAAGACTCACAGACATTACTGCTTGTGATTCCTCATAGCAGTTCTCTGATGTGTCTTTATTTGGAAGATAAGGGAACAGGCTATAAAGAAGGGTAATTGGAATTTCCTGAGTTACATAGTTAATGGGTGGAACTTAAACCCAAGTCTCCTGAGGCAAGATCCAATGCTCTTTCCTCTCTACCAGTGGTTCTAAAACTTCAGCCTGCTTCAGAATTTCCTGCAGGGCTTGTTGAAACCCAGATCACAGGTCCTGCCCCAGAGTTTCCGATTCAGCAAGTCTGGCGTAAGGCTCAGGAATTTACCTTTCCATCTAGCTCTCAGGGCAATGCCCATGCTGCTGGTCTGGGGACCACACTTTGAGAATCACTGGTCTAAACAAAGGCACTTTCCCACATTACAATTATGTTAAGTGGCATGTAATTACATCTTGGTGATTTCATACTAATGTGCCATGACCAGCAGAAGCTGTTGATCGAGAGCAAGAAGGATGGGCAGAGTGCCTGAGCCTCAGCCAACTCTGCGGCCAAGTGCTTAGTGACTCCGGAGGGGAGTCTCACTACTTTGAGACTCACTTTGCTGTGTGGAAAATGGGATTTTCCATCTGCCTTCCAGGGGTGGTGGTAGATTGGATGATGAGGTGGTAGATTGGAAGAGGGACTATTTCAAGGAATCAGTAGGGCAAAGCCTCCCTGCTTCATTCATCTGCTGTGCCCATTTCCAGGTGTCAGGGACATGAAACAAAGAAAGAGCCAGACCCCCACATCCTCCCTCTGCACCAACACCCTCCTGCCCCAAACAGTAACCAGAACTATTGACAAGTACCTATATTGAGTTGTGGATTTTCTCTCTGTGTTCTTGTACTGAACAATTCACAAACTCTATCATAATTACATTCACCATCCACTTTAGCATCTTGGTTTCTATTCTGTTCACTGATGTATTCCAAGCACCTGGCACATAGTATACACTCATTAAAAAAGTATTGAGTAAATAAATGCAAAGTCAAAGACTCCGTAGGAGGCTGTGGCCCCAATCCAGACCTGAACTAAAACAAGGACCCCAAAGTTGGAGAAAGAGGAATGGAGCAGAGACAAACCCAGGAGTCATTGCAACTCAATCCCTGCGCAGGAAGGACAGGCCTGTCCCTTAGCTCCTGCCTAGGGGCAGGCCACGGGTGTTCCTGATCAGGCCAGTAGTGTTATGGGAAGCAGGAGGTAATAAATGTCCAGGGCCTGGGCCACTCCCACACAGTCTTCTGTGGGAAGAATCTGGACAAGGGATCCTCCTCACCCCCTGGAATGGGCACCTGAAATTTATCCAGAAACTTTTAGTGAGCCCAGATTGCCAGCAATCACGCTGGACACCCCTGGACTCATGGTAGCTGCCATCAGGAGAAGCTACACAAGGACCAAACGCAGGGTAGCTTTCTCTGCAGCACAGTTCTCACTCACGGCCATCTGCAGCCCCCTGTCCAGACCTCAGCAGAGATGGGACTTTCATGCTGGGAAGATTCCGGGGGCTTTAGGATCTGAGTTGCAGACCCAGCCACAGGGGCTGCGGGGATCTGTTCATACTATGCCTGCCCCAACCCCACCCTTACGTACACCTTTCCCTGGTCTGGAGAACGGCGACTCTACTGAAACAGTCTTCTGAAACCAAGGATGTGTCAGCCCTGTTTTAAATTGCCTTGTGCCTCTGCTAGTCTATCAGCCTGGATTGTCACTGTGCACCCATCTTTCTTGCTGGACTGTGAGCACGCAAAGGGGCCACCACGTGTTCCTCCTTGAGTCCCTGAGCCCAGCACAGGGCCGGGCACAGATGCAATCCCGGACTCTGATGACCAAAGGCTGTGCCAGACCGGCAGTCCCTTCCGCCTGGAGGTTTAAGGCTTTGTGGGATCAAGAAAGCCCTTCACGAGAACGTCATGAGACCTCCCTAGCCTTGTGCCCCCAGGACAGGGCACCACCAAGTCAAGAAAGAAGGAAAGGATTTGGCAGTGGTGAAGTCTGAGGAGTCTGACTTTACACTGGCTGGGGCTGTGTGCGGGCTCCGCCACTCACATCCATGTGACCTTGAGTGAGTTCTTTAATTGGTCTGGACCTTAGTTTGCTCCTCATAAAATGGAGGTCTCAGGTTCCCGTGAGTATTCAGTGAATACCTATAAGCACTTAGAACTGCACCAGACACACAGTCAGAGCTATGTAAATGTTCGCTGTCATTGTGAGCAGGGCGCAGGGGGTGGGAGAGGGTAGACGTTTCAAGGATTGAAGGTGAAGTTGGTATTGGGAGAGGAGGCAGGAGAGGGAGGTAGGTGTAAGACCGTGGAGGGCTTTGGTCCCAGGCTGAGTGCTGGCCTCTGAAGACCATAGGCAGCTGCTGAAAAATCAGGCCAGCGTCAGTGTGGTGGGTGGCTTGGGGAGAGAGAGGAGTCCAGGAGATTTTTGGAATAACCCAGGTGAGCGACGATGAGCAGATGCCCACTGTCCTTCCTCCTTGACTGTCGGCACTGCCAGGCGGGAACCAGGCTGCGAGCACCGTCATGCAGCAGTCCAGGTGGGAAGTGCACAGGGCACCTGTGTCCAGAGCAGCCCCTCCTTCACGCAGCCCCGGCGCTCTGGGACCCCCGTGCAGGGCAGGCCCTCCTCGTGGGGGCTCAGCCCCGGCAGAGGCAACAGCGCCCAATGGGGAGATGAGCCGTGTCCGGGGATGGGGCCAACTGCAGGCCTGGATATGACTCTGTGTCGGGTCATCCCTGAGCACTCGCTCCCCCGATGCCATGGAAACAGCATCGGTGTGGAGCCAGCCCGGGTTTGAACCTTTCCTCCACCACTTTTGAGTAACATGATCTTGGACAAGCGACTGGCTTGGACAACCTTCTGGGTCCTCAGATTTATTAGCCATGTAGAAAGAATACCATCAGCATTGTCTTCGGGCTTTTGTATGAAGTGCTGGGCACACAGTACTCACTGATAGGCACTGTCCGCCCTGCGGCCTGACGAAGCAGGGAGCCCGGATGGCGTGCTCCACCTGTGTGGGGCTTTGAGGCTGGCTCGTCCTTCTGTGAGCCTTAGTTCCCCCATGTTTATTTTTTTCTTGAATAAATTTGACACGTAACATCGTGGGAGTTTAGGGTATACGGTGTGTTACTTTGAAACGCGTATACGTTATACTATGATGGCCCATGTAGGAGTATTTATCACGTTACAGACTTACAGTCTGATATAATTGTCTATATTCATTCTACTGTGCATTGGATCTCCACGGCTTCTTCACTACCCATTACAAGCCCGTTTCCTCAGTTACAGTGCCCGAGACCTGGAGTCTTCCTGCTCCCCCTGCCCCTCTTCCTAGCCTGTGACACATTCTTTCCCCAAACGGGTGCAAAGCCCCTGGCCCTGGATATGAAAAATGAGAGCTGCTTACTATTGAGAAGCTATCATTGTGGGTAGAAGAAGAGAGGCCGTAGTTCCTCTTTCCAATGGCTGTTTAAATTATTTTCATTTTGCTGACTTGGCACTTTTCTGAGCTAAGGAGCTTTGGGAAGCCATTTAAGCAGAAAGCCTCATTGGCTCCAATCTCTTGGGGGGGGGGATTTAACCCTTCGTAGCCCAGCCTGGTGCTGCCTTCCTCAGGGCCCAGGGGGGTAGGTGGGGCATGGGGCTTTGCAGGGTGGGGCAGCCCTTCACAGAGCCTGGTCCAAGACTGAGCACCCCACATACCTGGAGATTTCCAGTGTCGGCCCGTTGAAGACACAGAGGAAATAGAGACTATGGCCAGATTTGAAGGTGGGTTGGGCTCTCCTAGTTTTTAAATTATGATTATAACGTGGTTTCTTTTCTTTCTTTTTCTTTTGTCTTTAAGACTGAGCTTTTGGCGTTTTGTTGGGGGGGACTGGTCACTTTTTTTTTTTATTTGAATTTAATTAGTGAAGATACAGTGCAATATTGGTTTCTGGAGTAGAATTCAGTGATTCATCACTTACATACAACACCCAGTGCTCAACATAACAAGTGCCCTCTTTAATACCCATCACTCATCTAGCCAATCCCCCACCCACTTCCCTCCATCAACCCTCAGTTTGTTTTCTATCTTTAAAAGTTCCTTGTGGTTTGTTTCTCTCTCTCCTTTTTTCTCTGTTCCCCACATCCCATATGTCTATCCGTTTTCTTTCTTAAATTCCACATATGAGTGAGATCATATGGTATTTGTCTTTCTCTGATTAACTTATTTCATTTAGCAAAATATACTCTAGCTCCAACCACATCGTTGCAAATGGCATCATTCTTTTTGATAGCTGAGTAATATTCCATTGTGTATATTTATCCATTCATCTAAGACTGAGCTTTTGATCCAAACTTCCTTACTCAGAGTGAGAAGGGCAGCCAACAAGAGCATGTGACGCCTCCCCCACACGTTTCCCCTGCCCAGGTCCAAGAGATCTTTCCAGTGGCTTGGCTGAACTCCTCCTCTGTTGGTCAGGATCCACACTGAAGACTTTATACATTTAATCGTCACAACAAGAATATTTTAGAATCAGCTTTACTGTCTTTATTTCTCCTGATGAGGACACTGCAGCCCAGAGAGGTTAGCTTTTTTGCACACTGTCACACAGCTAATAAGTGAGAGCATCAGGATTCAAATCCAGGTCCTTCTGAGACGGATCCCACTGTTCTTTCTTCATGGCCTCAGTGCCTTCTAGTAATCACATGACTGTGAGCAGGCTGGGTGCCAGACCCTGCCCTCTGGGACAGAGTTAGAGGACTGCTCGTCTCCCCCTAGTTGGGGCTGAAGTATGGCCGTGTCGCAAGGTTCCCCGCCACTGTACGAGTTTCCCTGGTACAGCAGCAGGATGGTAGAAAGACGGAAGCAAATGTCCCGCAGCAGGATAACCGTACGTGGGCGCGTACACATAGCCCTGACTTTCTTCCTAGAGCGAAATACCATCAGCAAACAACGAACCGAGCCGAATGTATCCACCTAAATAAATCCCCAAAGCATGCTGTGGAGTCAGAAAAGCAGGTGGTGGAAGGAAACTTAGAGTCAGAGTCGATGTGCGTGAACCCGTCCAACATGCAAACCACCACCGCAGGCTGTTAAGGGCTGCGGAGCTGCGCAGTCAGTGTGTGAGGACGCGGGCGGGAAAGATGCATGGGCTCTGGGGTCCTCCTGCTCCGGGGTGGGATGGGCAGGGGTACAAAAGAGGCATCTGCCATGTTGTCGCTATTTCACACAAAAAGACAAAAAGGGGACCTGAGGAGCTCCTGGGTGGCTCAGTTGGTTAAGTGACTGCCTTCGGCTCAGGTCATGATCCTGGAGTCCCGGGATCGAGTCCCGCATCGGGCTCCCTGCTCAGCGGGGAGCCTGCTTCTCCCTCTGACCCTCCTCCCTCTCATGCTCTCTGTCTCTCATTCTCTTTCTCAAATAAATAAATAAAATCTTAAAAAAAAATTTTAAAAAAAAAGAGGGGGACCTGAAGAAAAAGAGCAGAAAGCAGAGGGGTTTGGATATATCCTGCAGGAGGGGGGGGTCTGCGACACACACCTCCTCTTCTGTGTGCCTGAAGTGCAGACCTGGGCCTGGGGTTCTGGCCTGTGGGGGCCGGCGTGAACCCCTCCCTCACAGGCTCTTGGCAGGATTAAAGGAGGGATCAGTTGAGAGAGCACTTTTCAAACTGTAAAATGTTGTAGGAATGTAAATGGATGCCACCCACGCCTGTGCTCTTTTCTGGTCTGTCTTCCTGGCTAGTTTGCGACTTCCGTGAGGGCAAAGAAGATTTCGAATTCATCTCTTGACCTCGGTCTAAGCTCAGGAGCTATTCCTGGCTGTGGGCCAGAACCCCGGGTCACAAGCCTTGCCGTTGGTCCTTTCCGCCGCCTCTGCTCCCCAGGACTGTTTGCATTGAGGGGAAACCGCTTGTTCCAGGTTTTCACCTCTGTGGACATGCAAGATTGATTGCTCAGCGCGGTGTCAGGCACTTATAGAGAGAAAAGTCCAAGGGAAGCCAATACATGGGTCCTGTGGGCACAATGAACACTGTCGGGGTAAGAGCCCACCTGTCCAGGCTCTCCACTCTGGCCCCACACAGGTTGCTCTCCTGAGCTGCACATCCCCTCCACTGAGTCCCCACAAAGCCCTTGCTTGATCCTGCTATGGCGCGAAGGGAGCCCTGTCACAACTCCCGTTAGGGAGATGAGGATGCCGAGGCTGGAGCAGTCATAATGAGCAGAGCCAGAATGCAAATCCAAGACTGGTGGATTCCAAAACCTGTGCTGTTCTCCGTGGGCGGAGGTGTCTCCAGGGACTGTGAAGGCAGAGCTGCCACCAGGGCACCCATGTGTGGCAACGAGCTGTAAATCCCCCCTCCTCGTGATTCGGTGGATGGACGGGTGGCTCAGGCAGGGACTGGAGTGGGTAATCACGTTTCCCGGCCGACGGGAGTGGCTGCCACTCGGAGCTCCCTTTGTATTTTGAATATGCAGTCTCTAATTAGACTTCGCCTTAATTGCAAGATTTCCATACGCCCTGCAACTGCCATGCACTCTGTCTGGGGATAAACATGTCCATCAAGCGAGAAGCAAATTGTGGCTGTTGCCTTGGCCCCGTCATCCCGTTTGCTCGCTGTGCTACAGTTCCTCTGGGGACGTCCTCAGCCTTCCCCTGTGAAAGCGCTCTGGGGCCCACATTTTAATCAAAAGCGTACCTGCCTCTAGGAAAAAGGGTAGAGGCACAGCTCAGAAGTGATTAAATTTAATAACCAAAAGCCCAGAAAAAGAATGCTTTGCAATGCATAATTTCACCATATATTTATTTATTTCATCATGTGGCCACATTCTGTATGCTGTATGGGGACACTTTATTAAAAATGCCATTTATTTTAACAGCAGCAATAATGGAAAATGCACACCTGTTTTTGCCTCCCCACTGTGTTAAAGACATTTGCGGTTATTAAATTACTCTTGAGTAGAGGAACGCCTGTCTCCAAATTCACTCTGAAGTATTTCAATAAAATGATCTCAAATGTTTATTCACTCAGCAAAGACTCACCCAAAGCCATTCTGGGCCAGGTCCTCGCTGGTGCGGGGATAACGAGGTGGAGCAGACAGAATCCCTCCCCACCGCCCCAGGAGCTGGGCAAGGGGTGGGGTGACAGAGGCACCTGAAGGCACAGCCCAGGGCCCGGCCCCCAGGGCTATTGAAGCAGGGATGTTCAAGCTATGAGTGAATGAGTGAATGAATGGAGGAGGGGCTGGGTAGCGATGAAAAAACTGGACGCCTTGCTCTCTGCAGAGTTGGGACCGAAGCTGTGTGGGGAATGGCAGGGGCACAAAGGAAGGACTGATTCGTTTTCCCTGAGTGCCCTAGAGGAGGTAACCGTGCAGCTTCTCTCGGGTGAGAATGAATTTCAGGTGAGGATCTCAGGGCCTGAGGAAGGTGTAAGGCGCTACAAGCGGAGGGAATGGAGGGAACGAGGTGAGGGAAGGCCTGTGGCCATAAACCAACCCCCACGCCCGCCGATGTCTGCACAGGTGCCCCCACTCCCTCCCCTTCTCCGCCCACATCTACCTCAGGAGAAAGGCGGGCTTTGCGCAGCGGGCCCCTCCTCGGAAGGAGCACGCAGGCCCGTCGCACAGCGGGGGGGCACGCTCCGGGGCTCTGCTGGGGCTCCGTTTCCGTCCCATCCTGATACAGTTACTTGAATGTTGTCCCGTCCCCACCATGGGCTACAAGCTATGTTTAATAAGCACGATGACCAGAAGAGAGCCTAGCATATAACAAGGGCTCAAAAGTTGGATAAACAGATGGGTGAGTGGATGCATGAACAACTGGAAAAGCTCAGTGTTTCCTCAGCACCTCGAGAGGTTCGGAGCGGGGTCTGGAGTGCAGGGTCCGAGTGGGACCTGCTGAGCGACAAGGCTGCGGGGTGGCGGGCCCCCGGGCTAATGGGCTGGACATTGCTCTGATGTGGCCACAGGGATGGATGTTAAGGCCGGGAGGGACATGGTCAGATTGGTGCTTCAGAAGGACCGCTGTGCTGGGACTGTAGACGATGAACAGGTGAGGGTGAGAACTGAGTGGGGGAAAACTCAGGAAGCTGATTGAATGGCCCGGCAAAAATGTGGAGACCAGAGCAGAGAAGGAGTGGTGGGAATGAAGGGGTGGGGCAGATCAAAATAGAAGCGTGTATTTGGGGTGAAGCCACTGTGACTTGCTGATGAGACAGAGCAGGGAGAAGAGTGGAACTCAGCGATGACCCCCCCCTTTCTGGTTTGGCTGAGCAGGTGGGCAGTGATGTCATTCACTGAGAGGGGACAGGGACTTATCCTCCCTAGGGGCACTGAGGCAGGGCCATGGAGAAATACTTGTTCTAATCGGAATCCTTGGCAGATCATGAATCACATTGTTTGAAAGCAACATCCAAATATGGGTCTCATGTTTGGGGGTCCCTGCTGAGCCCCAGATAAGCAGTTGGCAGGATTGCCTTTTGAAGTTAAGACAGATGATGGCCTGTCTGGTGAGGGGCCACTCAGAATCTGCCCATCTCTACTGACTGCTCACACCAAGATGTACTGCTTTCGTCCCCATTCCCTTAAAAATAACCGTGAGGTTGGGGCGCCTGGGTGGCTCAGTCGTTAAGCGTCTGCCTTCGGCTCAGGTCATGATCCCAGGGTCCTGGGATCGAGCTCCACATCGGGCTCCCTGCTCGGCGGGAACCCTGCTTCTCCCTCTCCCACTCCCCCTGCTTGTGTTCCCTCTCTCACTGTGTCTCTCTCTGTCAAATAAATAAATAAAAATCTTTAAAAAAAAAATAAATAAATAACCGTGAGGTAACGGAACGAGCATAGGATTTTCATTCTGAACAAGTAGGCATGAGTCTCCTCTCCATTATGAACCAGACTCGGACAGAGGCATCTGGTCTCTCTTAGCCTCAGCTTCATCAGCCATAAAATGGGAACAAGGATGCTGTCTTGCGGTGTCACTGTGAAGCTCTAGCTGTTGAAGGGATTGAGCAAGCTAAGGAAACTGAAAAGGGCTGCTCAGGGGGGAGAAGCCAAGAAATGCCATAGATGAGCAGGAGGTGGGGGGCAGGGCCCCAGACCCAGGACCCAGCCGGCAGAGGCAGGGTGTGGGGGAGCAGCTCTGTGCCTCGCCTCCTCAGGGGCTTCCTCAGAACCTTGAGGTCAGTCGAGCGGCAGCTGATGCCACAGATTCCTCAAATGTACCTTCCATCCAGGCTCTGCCAGACCCTTCCAGAAAGGGCTAAGCTTCCCCCCCCCCCACAGCACTGTTGGGGCTCATTTCTTAGAAAACTGCCCTCAAGGAAGCTCACCGTGCCCCATCTTGTGACCCTCCCACCCCGGGCACCCATCTCTCCTCTCTAGGCACCCAAGTGGTCCCATGCTGCCCCTCTGCCAGCCCAGTCCCCAACCCTTTCCACTGTGAACAAACTCCCATTTCTGTTCTCTGTCGGAGCCCTCGCCCCCCAGCACCTTCTAGATCCCTCCCTGTCCTCCTGCCTGAAGCCTGGCCATCCCCGGGGGAAAGGGACCCTTCACATCTTTCTCCTCTGGGTTGGCTCCTGGGCCACTCCTCACCTCAGGTGCTGTCTTTTCCAGGAACCTTCCTGAATGCTTTCCCTGGATACTGCTCTCACTTGAATTCTATTTGCTTCTGTGTCTGTCCCACTCGCCAGACCAAGGACTTCTCAAGGACGGCGACTGTGTCTTCCTTCCATGTGCCCCGTGCCCAGCACAGCATGGCTTTGCATGGCGTGGGCATCAGTCAAGGGTGCCAAGCGCCCCTATCCATGGAGAGTGGATGTACAGCTGCAGTTTCTCCAGACTAAGGGGACACTGTGCCCCGCAAGTGGCCAGCAGTGCTCAGGGGGGCCAGAGACAGCCGGGCGGGGCTGCAGACACCACTCCCTGCAGGGTTTCCCAGGAAGCCTGTTTCCCTGGGGCTGCGGTCCTGGTGTCTCTCATGTGCACTTCTGTTTTAACCCCATTCATGGGGGCCACAGCCACGTAATTGGATTGAGCAGACACTGACAAGGTCAATTTGACAATTTCATTAATCTTTTATTAAACACGGGCCCTGAGCTCCAGCCAGGCTCGTCTGCTTGCCGGCCCCAGAACGTGCCTGGCATATTCCTGTCTCGCATGCCTCCTTCGAGCCAGATGTGACGGCCCCGGGGATGCCAGTAGCTACTGGGTCCTTCCTGGGTCCAGGCCTAATGCTGAGCAAGTCCCTTAGCCTCTAGCCCAGCCCGGCAGGGGGAAAGAATTGATACATGTGAAGCACTCCAAACAGAGTCCGGCCTATATTTAGTGCTCTGCATTAGTATTATTACTAGCACTATTACTACTACTATTATTAACTCACAACACCTTCAGATGTAGGGATGAGGACCTCATTTTGCTAAGGAGGAGACCGAATCCCAGCCAGGGCAAAAGGGGTGCTCAGGGTCTTACCATGGGGACAGAGAACAGCAAACAGTGGGACTGGAATGTTGGGAAAGGCCGGGTCCTGAGAGCCATCCTCTGCCTCCCAGGGCAGTTGGACGATTGGAGGCGATGATGGGGACGGTTTGACCCTCACGGTGCCTGGCACGTGCTCAGCACAGGTCTGTTGAATGCAAGCAGGAAGGAATATATATGGAAAGCTGGAGCTACCTTAGGAGTACAGGGAAGGGCGGACCCCCTTCCGGGGAGGACGGAGCTGGAGGTGGACATGAGCCTTTAGGACTCAGAGAGAAGGGGGGTACAGGAAGCACCAGCCAAGGGGACAGCATAGGCAGAGGCTGAGCTGAAGCAAGAGGGTTGGGAGTGGGGGGCGGGGGAGGGGAGATGGTCCAGGAAGGTGAGGCTGGAGAACAAGGCAGAGGCCATATCCCAAGGGCCTTCGGGGAGCCACGGAAAGGGTTCCGGCAAGGAGTCATGCCATCCAGTTTGTGTTTCAGAAAGTTCACTCTGGCTTCGGTAGGGAGGCCCAGAAAAGGATGTACTTAAGGCAGGGAGGTCGTTGGGAGGCTGCTTCAGGAATCCAGGCAAGAGGAAATAGGGACTCAGAAGTTGTGGGGACACAAGGGCAAGGAGGGGCCAGAGCAGGGGGCCAGGGACAGAGGGCCGCACAACCCTGGGCAAAGGCACACTTGCGTTTGGGCTGGGGGAGCCGGGGAGCAGGTGCCATGCCAGGGCCAGCTGGTCAACCCGATCACCTGCCCCCCAGGGGCAGCGGGGAGGGTGGTGCTTGCCTGGATAAGTCCATCCCCCTGCTTCTGGGCCTGTTAATTAGTGGTGACAGACAAGGTGTCAAATGAGACCTTCCTGACATCACCATGCCTAGTGCTTGTCTTCGTAACTGTAAACAGACAAATTGCCTTCAACACCAAAGGTTAATGTCTTTGCTGGGAAGGCCAGGGACCCTGGCACCCACAGACTCATACGTGGGGACTGACAGACTCTCCCAGAGGCATGAGGGCCTTCAGGAGCCCTTGGTTAGTTTGCTGTGATGTCATTCAAGGTCTCAGCCAGTCTCACTCCAACATGCAGCCTCTTCCAGCATCTCTGAACCTCAGGACCCTCCTCCTTTCCTGATCCCAGCTCTCACAAGTGCCCCAAGAGTGCTGCCCAGCCTGTGTCCCCTCCAGTCAATAGACTGATGCTAGCCGTGGGTGGGAGGGGAGCAGTGGGGGCAGACAGACAAACAAGGACACACAGTGCAAGGACTGAAGGGTGACCCAAAGAGGAGAGAAGGAAGACTCTGTGAGAGAGGTTATTCATCAGGGAAGGCTTCCCAGAGGAGGTGAGGTTTGCACTGCATCTTAAAGAATGGTCAGGGGCTCCTACCTCCATAAGTATGCCGGTGGGGTGGTGAATTTGGGACATCTCTTGAAGAACTACCTTGTGTCCTAATACGGGTCTTATGTCTGGTTATAAAATCCCTATGGAGATGGAAGACCCAGTTTTACTCCTTTTTGGATCTTCCCAGGGCAGAGCCTGGAGCACCGTATGTAAGGCATAAAAGCACGTTAAGTGGGAAGGGTCCCCACAATGAAAGAGAAGAAAGAGAGAAGGGAGCAGGGATGGTGAGAGAATGAGTGGAGGTTCCCAGGAGGGATCCTTAAATCCCACCTGACCAGTCTGTCTCCGGCTGGGAAGGCTTCCGTGACTGCCCCCTGCGCTTGGACAAAGCCTCGCCTCTTAGCTCAACTGGCAGAACCCTTTGTATCTGGCCCACCAGCCCTCTCCCCCATGTTCACCTTCACCCCAAATGCCACATCGAACACCTTCGGCTTCTGCATTTCCTCAGACAGCCCCGGACAGTTCCTGCCTTCCGGCGTTTGTCTCTCTGCTTCCTCTTTCTGGAAGTTCTTTTCCATCCAGTGAACACATCCTCCGTGTCGTTGTCAACTCCAGTGAGAAGTCTCTCCAAGGAGAACTTTGGAGCTGGGAGTCCTGCACCCCCTGTTTTCACATCCCCACCCTCCAGTGCAGGGAAGCTGCTTTCCCTCATTGTCTGGTGAAGGGGGAAAGGTGAGCATCTCCAGTCAGATTGCCCCTGGCGGGGTGGGGGGAGGGCTTGAGGCCTGCTGTGCTGCCTGTGAGCTGTGTGACCTTGGGAGAGTTATTTAACCTCTCTGTGCCTCTGGTTCCTCGACTGTAAAATAGGGTAACAGTAGGCTCTATTTCACGGGGTTGTTACAAGGATTAAATCTGTTAATTCTGCAAAGCTCTTAGAAGAATGCCTGGCAGATAGCAAGTACTCACTGAAGGTTAGCTGTTGCAACTGATTTTTTAACTTCAAAAGTAATAAAGGGCAATGCAGAAAAATTGGTGGGGGGAGTCCAAAATTAAAAAGAAATAGTATCACCATTCAAATAACTATTAGATTAGTAGATGCCTTTCTAGTTTTCTACTGAACGTGTTTTTTTGTTGTCTATCTGTTACATACACACCCACTAAATACATACAAATATCACATCTTTCTCTGTAGCTTGCTTTTCTCACTAAACAACATATGAAAATGCTTCAGTAAACAAGCAGTATTTTTATCTGTCTTTGCAGCCACAAAGACTCACTCAGAGCCTGGTACAGAACAGACATTTCGTGGAACTTTGTGGAAGGAAAGGAGAAGGGAGAACAAGACAGGCAGGCAGGCTCTGAGCTGTAGGTTTTGGCTGCTTCTCAGAGTCAGTGATAGGGGTTGTCTCTGAGTCCTTCCTTCAATTTAGTGACAGACCCTGAGGCCAGAGAGGGGAGGGGTTTCCCTGAGCTCACTCAGCAAGTCAATAAGAGGGAGACTGAGGCCAGGGTGGTCTTTTTCCTCAGGCCACCGGCGGCCACCCTCCCCCCGCCCCCCAGTCCTCCTGGCCTCAGGTGAAGTTCCCTATTCAAGACCTGATGTGTCGCCCTGTGGCCCAGGCAGGGACAGCCTTCTCACCCTGGTTTGGCCACGCTTTGGGGCCTCCCCACGAGCCTGAGTTTGCAGGAAAGACTGGGTCTCAGGCAGGCAGGCTTAGGGAAGGAAGCAGATGGAGATGGCCAGGGGGAAAAGTCACCAGCGCCAGGCAGACTTATTTTCTGTATCCCCAGATGGTGGCAGGCTACCTCTCCGAGGCAACGGGACTTAGGAAAATCATCTTCCTAAAAGAAGGGAACAGGCTTTAGGCTCAGCCGTTCTAATCCGTGGCCCAGACAATCTCCTGGAAACGGGGCTCTAAGTATGGCCTCCCTTGCCCAGCAGACCTCAGTGGGCCCACGGGTGGCAGAATAAAGCACCCCTTGGTAAGAGGGGGTTGTTTTCTGGGACCCTCCCCACAAAGTTCCCCAACCATTGCTATCTCTCAAGGCCCTTCTCCTCTCCCTCGGAGCGGCCATTCCCTCTGCAGGCCTCCTCGGCGCTGAGCTCACAGCCAGCCTCCGTGCTCTGCCTCACAAAACCTTTGCACCCCCGCACGCCTTCAGTGGGGCCACTGCCCTGCCCCTGAGTGCCCTTGGGCCCCGTTACAGAAGGTGTGCCTGGGCGGCTGAGCAGAGGGTGGTTCGAGAGCAAATGCCTGGGTGTGGGCTTGAGGGTGAGGCCGTCTTCCCACAAAGGCAACCTTCCAGCAGATGTGTGCTCGTTAGCTGGAACCCTGGAAAATCCTGTGTCGCCTTGGACAATCCCTCCACCTCTATCTGAGCCTCAGTTTCCACACGTGAAAAATGGCAATGACCCTGCCCACATCACAAGGTTAAATGAGCAAACGTGTAGGACACACAGAATGCGTAGAGAATGCTCAGCAGTGTTCCTTCTCTCCCCTGCCCCTTTCCTTTCCGAGAACATCACTCTCAGACTCACAGAGTAAAATATTTCTAGAGGCCAAAAGTGACCCCAACTCAAAGTAGAAAAACAAATCTCACCCCTGATTGGATAAGTCAAGGCCCTTACTTGAACTCCAGCTGGGGTGTCTCCCTGCCAGACTCTGGGGTGGACCCCTCTGACCCGAGCACCCCGCACTGGCCATTCCAATGGGCAGCTGCAGGGAAATGCCCAATTTCTGGCCCGTGGAGTCTGCGCCTCCACAAAGCTGGATTTAACGTGAGAAGCACACCACACACTAGGGAGTTTCTGCTGAGGAAGATTAGTCTTTGTCACCTGCTAATGTATAATTAAAGAGGCTATTTCAGCAGAGCACCGAGATGACCACCAGCAGCCCCAAAAATGCTTTCTGGAAGATGATGCCCCAGGCATGTGTTGATTGGCCCCAGCACGTGGCAGAGTCTCAGCGGAGGTGCTCTCTCTCTGTCCCTTGGCAATGGCAGTCTGGCTCCAGTCGGCTGGGCTAGAGATCCCATATCTGCCCGGTGCTGATTAAGTCCTTCTTGCTGGGCCAGGAGCTAAGCCTTTGGGCAAGTTCAGGGCAGGAAGGAGAGCTGGGGAGAAGGTGACTGGTCTCCCAGCTGGGGTACTTCACTCAAGGACAACCTCAGCAATGTGCCCAGATGGCTTAAACTGTCCCCGTTCAGTGAATGTTCCAGATGGCTGAGGCTGACCCTCTGGAGCGTGGCCACCTTGGATACAGTTCCCCTGGTGTTCCCCTGCGGCTGCTGGGGGGAACTGTATTCAAGGAAGAGTTCTGGACTCAGAGGTCAGAGACCTTGGACGCGGTGACTTGTTTCATTCCTTGAGTCATCCATCTATTCACTGCTGCCTTCATTCATTTACCAAATATTTATGGACTTGCTACAATATCCCTGGCCTGTTCTGAATGCAGGTATTTGAAAGTCCTCATGGAGCTGGTATTCTAGCAAAGGGAGAAAGACAAAAGGACAAATGGGCAAGCAGATTTATAATGGCAGGTAGCGATTACTGCTTCACAGGAAAGGAAAGTGGGGTAGCAGACACATGGCGCAAGGGTGCTATTTAGGGAAGGTCTTCTCTAAGAAGGTAGCAGTTGAGCAGAGACCCGAATAGAGCCAGAAAGCCACCCCATGTGGCAGCTCGGAGACTG
Source organism: Phoca vitulina (assembly GCF_004348235.1). Lineage (NCBI taxonomy): Eukaryota > Metazoa > Chordata > Mammalia > Carnivora > Phocidae > Phoca > Phoca vitulina. The sequence continues at coordinate 63,422,564 of NW_022589705.1, forward strand.
GCATTGCTTTGCAGACCTCGGGATGAGCCCATGTGGAGCCCCCAGTGCAGGGAGTGCTAAGGTGTCCCAACAAAGGCATGAGGCCAGGGATGCGTGACGTGATGCAAGAGGGAAGCAGTGTGGGGAAGTGGACGGGATGAGATGGGCCGTGCAGCAGGGACCAGAGTTGTGGCTGCCTCAGGGGACCCAGAACTGGGCCAGGTGTGTGGGGGTCAGACAGGGGGTCGTGTCTTCGTCTGTGGAAGTTTGGCCAGACCTGGGAAACGCTTCCCACTTCTGAGCTCCAAATTTCAAGAGGAAAGGAAACATGGAACAGTGAGGTTTCTGGAAAGTGTGGTCAGGGAAGGAGTGAGGGTCATGCTTAGAGGTTCTGTGGACCTGACTGGAAGCCCACATCGCCTTCACCTCCTCTTCACCACCTCCTCACAGGACTGCCACGTGGTGCACACATCCGAGAGGGAGGCCAGGGCATGCAACCTGACCATGTGCTAAAGAGGAGAGTGACGATGTTAGCCAGCTCCGGAAGTCTCTGTCCCAAGGGGTATGACAGCCGCCCTTCCTCAAAGGCTGTTGTAAGCACAAGGGCCTGTGGATTCGTGGCGGCTGTGAAGGTGGGGGGGTGCTGCATGGTGAAGGGATTCCCGCCGGCACCTGTGTGGATGGCAGAAACAGGCTCGTTCACCTGGAGCAGGGCAGACCCAGATTTGTCCATCGGTGCGGAGCTCTCTGGGGAATAGGGTGCCTCTTGGGAGTCCCAGAACTCATTCCACGACCACCCAGGCTCACAGAGGAAGACTGATGGAACCCGCGTGTGAACACTGCCCTTCACCTCTGTCTCCCCACCAGCCTGAGAGCCCCTGGGCCTCGGTGGTGTGGGGTTTCCTGCCGTGGCCTCAGCTGCCCGGCACATGCTTGGTGTGCCGAGCCCCGGGGTGCCGCGGCACAAAGACTTGGGTTTCTGAATCAAACAGCCCTGAGATCGACTCCCATTTCCACATTCACAAGCCATGTGATCTCAGCAGTGTTACTTCACCTCTCGGAACCTCGGTTCCCCCACCTGTAGCGTGGGTATAATCCATTTCACGGGGTCCTTGTGAAGGTTTCAAAGAGGAAGTTCTGAATTGCCTGGCACCACACCTGGCACACAGAGGGGGTGCAGGTGTTGTTCTTCTCGTCCTTCTGCTCCTCCACCGCCCAGGCTCAGTGTGCCAGAGCTGCACACCAGAGCGGGCCTCAGAAGGGACAGCATCATTCTGTCACTCCGAGTGGTGGACGCGAATGGAGGCTGACTTGGCAAAGGGCCACCTAAGTGCTCCCCCAACATTGGGTTGTTCCCAAGAGCAGCAGGGGGGGGCATCCACCCTGGTCAGAAATTTTGCCACGACTCGCTGCGTCGGGTCCCAGGTTGGCCCTGGAACCTTGTGTGCAACTGGGGTGGGCCTGGGAGCAGTTCTGACACCCGGGCCTCCCTGGTCCTGAAGCCTCCCCACCTGGGAGGGGTGGGCAGACTCCCTGCCTAGGAGGTCACCGTGCCTTTCCACCCAACTGAGCAGAGCAGAGAAGGACTGTGTCCTCCGTCCAGCTGTCTCCTTTTAGCCATGGTACTGACTACTTTCCCTGCGTGGTGGCCTCAGGCCAGCAGCTTTCCAGGGGTGTGTAAACAAATGGTCCCTGGGAGAGTGGGAGGGGAGGCCCCAAGGGTGAGGACTTGGGGATGGGAGGCATACCAGGCTCCCGGGCCATGCCAGCCATGCGCTCTGCCCTCAGGCTTCCTCCTGGGCTGCCTGTCAGTGCCCGAGGCCAGGCAGGGGAGCAGACAACCAGCTGTAGGGCTTCCGCAGAGAAGATTTGAAAGAAGTCACCAAGTCTCTCTATGCTTCCATTTTCTCCCTTTTCCCAACTGAAGTAAATGAGCTGCCCATCGTTGAGAGACTCTGTTAGAAACAATAACTATGTGATTATTTTATATGTGTACAGAAATTCAGAGCCAGTGAAGCTCTTTCACCTTATTTGATACTCAGGAGACTTTATACAGATCATCTTGAATTCCCACAGTACCACCTGAGGCAGATATTTATATCTGTAGTTTTAGCCAAGGACACAGGCTCAGAGTGGTCCATCACATGTCTGAGGTCACACTGCTGGTGAGTGGCACAGTTAGGATTTGAGTCCAGGTCTACCTGGCAGAAATCTCATGATTTTCCCACTCACCCCCTGTGAAAGTAAAGCTTGATAAAAGCACAAAAGAATCATCAGGAAGGAAGCCAAGCCTGGGCCAACTTCTTCCTCTCTCCTTGCTGCCATGGAGCGCCCACCCAGATACTCTATGATATGTTTGTGAATCGATGATGGTGTGACAGGGGTCTGGGTGGCACCCAGTGCTGAGCAAAGGAAGTGAGATGTGGTCTGCCCCTTCCTTTCTTCCTTCCTTCTTTCCTTCTTCCCTTCTTTCCTTCCTTCCTTCCTTCCTTCCTTCCTTCCTTCCTTCCTTCCTCCCTCCTTCCCTCTCTCCCTCCCTCCCTCCCTCCCTCCCTCCCTTCCTTCCACACACATTGCCCCAGCCCCTACCAAGTGTCCATGCTGGATCTCCATGTTGGATTCTGATCTGTTACATGAACGAGAGAGTCTGCTGTCCCTGAGCCATAGGATGGGATAAATATGCAAATCTCTTTGTTCCTCTCATTTGATTTGTTGTAATGTAAGATTTCTCTGGCATCATGTCCTCAGCAATAGAAAAAAAATGCCACCTCCTTCCTCCAGATGTCATTTTAGAGATGTTATTCCTGTAATGCAAGGGATGCAGTTTTGGGGGGCTATTAAGATACTGATATACCGCTTGGTCCTGAGCTGGAAATAAAAGCCCCTCTGCTTTGCGAGTGAGTACGTGAGGTTGGGGGGGTATGTCAAGGTACTGGAATCAGAGGGAGCTGGACTTGAAACCTGGTTTGATTGTGAAAGTCATTCAGTGAGGCTTTGCGGAGCCCTATCCTGTGCCCAGCCCTGTGTGAGGTGCTAGAAATGCAAAAGGAATCTGAGACCCTCCCTTCAAGGAGCTTACAGTTTTCCTGGGTTGAGGTTATGATCCAGGAAGGCTTCATGGAGGAGGGGACTCTTACCCCCCAGATACAGCCCCCTCCTCAGTGTGATTGCTCCCTGGAGTTTGAAAGGCCCTTGCCAAAACAACCAGGAAGCCAGCTCTGCTTTGAGCTCCGTTCACATCTGGGGGCATCTGTGAATTGTCAGCTGCTACCTGAACAAGTCAGGAAAATGGAATGTATACCTTTTCCCCTCAACCTTAAGCCTTAACACTTCTTTAGTCTAGTGGGTTCCATCCAGGTGTGTCCTGACTTTGGATATTCTACTCCATTTCTGTGACTCCCTTGAGAAGCACCTCTCATCTCTGGGAGGAGAGTTTCCTTGCTTTGGAAAATGGGGACAGCCATAAAAACGACATGCTTCTACAAACCACCCTTCCTTTAACGAATATAATGGTACCCCATGGGGGCCCAGTTCCAACAATATCACAGCCATTTTACTGAGCCTGACATTCATGGCCCTCCACAGCTTCCCTCAGCCTGCCTTTATTTATTCAACAAATAGTTTTTGAGGACTACCTATGTGGCACGTACTGTTTTTGGGGGTGAAAAGATACCCCAAATTCCTGTCCTGTGGAGCCTCTGCTCTAGTTGAGGAGATGGACAAAAAATAAGTAAACAAACATCTGATCTGATTTCAGGTCATGTTAAATGTTATGGAGAAAAGTGTAACTGAGTAAAGAAAATAGAGATCAAATTAATTCAGCAAACATGTCTTTTTTTTTTTTAAGATTTATTTATTTATTTGAGAGAGAGAGCATGCAGCGGGAGGGGCAGAGGAAGAGAACAAACTCCCCGCTGAGCACGGATCCCGACGGGGAACTCCATCTCATGACCCTAAGGTCAAGACCTGAGCCGAAACCAAGAGTCGGACGCTTAACTGACTGAGCCACCCAGGCGCCCCTCAGCAAACATGTCTTTAAGTCCCAAGTTCGTGCCAGGCCTTGTGCTGGGTCCTGGCACAGAGGCCATCTGGCTGGCCTACTCCCACCGGCCCCCAAATGCCTCTGTGCTGCCCACAAGACGTGCTCTTCCTTCCTTTCCTTCCCCTTCCTTCTCCTGTCTGCGCGCCCTCCCTCCCTCCATCCCTCCCTTCCATCTTCTTTTTTCCCCGTCTTTCCTTCCCCATTCAGTCAACAAACATATCTTGATGTGTAATGTGCTGAACATTAGGTCAGGTGATGGGAACTTTCACAGCCACCCTGAAATTGCCCTCAATCTTCATAGGGCCACCCTTTTACACACCTCGGGGAGCCCTGCCTGACCCAAGAGGGACCTTGCCGCCTGAGTTCACGTGGCCCCGTGGCTTCACCTCCTTCTTTTGCTCTTAGATGTAGCCTATCTTGTATTAAACTAACATGTGGCTGAGTATTAGGTATTTGTGGGTGCATGTGTACCTACACCTCCATATAACTGCGTGATAATGTGCATTCAAGTGTATGCCTACAAGAGCGTATCCTCTGCACAAACAATGAATCATGGAACACTATATCCAAAACTAATGATGTAATGTATGGGGATTAACATAACAATAAAAAAAAATTAAAAAAAATTTAAAAAATTTAAAAAATTAAAAAAAAATTAAAAAAAAAGAGCGTATCCTCTGTTTGAGTGTGTATGTTGATTTGGTTTTGAAGTTATCTATTTACCTGTTTCAAAATGTCTGTTCATTTTTTTGGACACCATTAATGCCCTTGTGTTATGATTGTAGCTTTGTAATATGTTTTAACATCTGAGAGGCTAAGCATCTCCCTCTTTTATAATATCTGAATCTTGCCATTTATTCCTCCAGGTAAACTTCAGAATGATTTTTTTCAAGATTAATTTTGAATATAGTCTATACGTTAGTTTGGAAATTAACATCTTTATACTGTTCAGCCTTCCTATTAAAAAATAGGGCACATATTTGCACTTATTCAGGTCTCCTGTTATGTCCTTCAGTGAAGTTTTATAGTTTTCTTCTCTAAGTCCCTACAGAACACAATTCTTGTTAAAATTATTCCTTAAGATTTTATATTTTTGTTGTTACTGTGACTGAAATATTCTCAAATTTTAGTTTTAATCTTAATTCTTGTTGGCATTTAGAAAACCTACTAATTTATTTTATATTTATTTGTATTAAGCCTACCAATTTTGTTCAGGAGCTTTTTCAGTTGATAATTTTAGGGCTTTCTAGTTAAATAATCATATCATTTGTAACCAATGATAATTTGTCTCTTCCTTGCCAATATTTATAATTCTGAATTATATTTCCCACCATACTACATTGGCTATATCTTATATATCATTGACTATGTTTTATATATATTTGAAATAATGATACTTGTCTTATTCCGAATTTTTACTGCTATTACCTATGCTATTTCAAATTGGCCCTCGTTTTCAGATAGATATTCTTTAGCATGTTGAGGAAGTGCCTTCCATTTTTAGTCCACTCATTTTTTTAAAGAAACTGTCATTAAGTGTTTTCATTTTGTCAAATGATTATCAGTTCTCTGATTTGACCCATTTTGTTTCACTATTACAATAATTAACTCATCTTTGCATTCCTGGTGTGAAACTTCTTGATCTTGCTACATTTCATTTACAGGTACTTTATTTAGGACTTTGGCTTTTATAAGCACAAGAGAACATTTTTTATAGCTTTGATATCGAGCTAGTGCTATCTTAATTGGGTAGCTTGCCATATTTTTATATGCTTTAGAAGAAATATTTATTTCAAGAACTGTCAAACCTCAAATACTAGGGGAGAAATGCACATACAACCATTTGGGCCAAGAGACTTTTTATAATTTCTCATTTTCTTCTATGGTTACTCGGGACTTTTACTTCTAAAGTAAATATTGATAACATCCAAAAACTTATCCCTCTTATCCTGACAAGCTTGTCTCTTGTAATTAAAAAAAAAAATTCTCCATTGTTGTTATAGCCTCTTTATTTTGTTTATGTTGGTCACTTTTTTCTTAATTTTGTTTGTCAGAGGTTTGTCATACTTTTTGTTTTTGTAAAAAGAAAAAATAGCCCTTGGATTTCTTTATTAAACCTACTATTTTGGGGGCGCCTGGGTGGCTCAGTCAGTTAAGCGTCTGCCTTCGGCTCAGGTCATGATCTCTGGGACCTGGGATCAAGCCCCATGTTGGGCTTCCTGCTCAGTGGGGAGTCTGCTTCTCTCTCTCTCTCTCTCTCTCTCTCTTTCCCTCTGCCCCTCCCCACTGCTCATTCTCTCTCTCTCTCTCAAATAAATAAATAAAATCTTTTAAAAAAACCCAAACCTACTATTTTTCTGTTTGCTAATTTATTCATTTATAGCTTTACTATTTTTTTTCTACTGGCTTTCATAGGTTTCTTTTTGGTTCTCTTTCCAGATTATGTAGTTATAGTTTTATTTACTTTTTTTAGTCTTTCCTATTTATTTAAGAATGCATTTAAGCATAAGAATTTCTCTCTGAGCATGGTTTTGGCAGCATTCCACTAGTTTTATAAATGGTTTATTTTTATTTTTATTATTTTCTAAATATTTTGTAATTGTATATTTTTCTTTTTATTCTATGACATAACATTTTTATAAAGGTGATTTTAATCTCCGTGTGGCTTTTAGTTGCAACTGTTTCTGTTGCTGTCGAGACATTAATACCAATTTCTGGTTTTAGTGTCATGGTTAGAGAATGAAAATTATATATATCTATACCATTATTTGGAATTTACCAAATTATTCTATGTTTCTGGAGTGAAAACAATTGTTATACATCATTGACTCAACTTTATTATTTTATTCAAATCTCTTTCTTATTTATTTTTTCTTTTAATATTTTTCTTTATACTTTTAACATTTAATACATATAAAATAATATAGTTATGTATATAAGCTATAAAGCATAATCATCTAATGAACACTTGTGAACTCCCCACCCAACTCAAGAATTAGAACATTACCATTAACTCACATTTATCAATGTCCTATCGCTTTGCTTATTCTCAGAGTTAACTATGATTATCAATTTTGTGTTTATCATTTCCTTGCTTTTTAAGTACACCTTTTAAAATCACCTATGTATGAATGTCTGAAAATAGAAAAAGCAAAATTGACTATCTTCGTCTATCCATGCTATCTAGGCTCCTGCTCCAATTTCTGTTGCCTTCTCCTTGAATTTCAAATACTTGTTGCTTTAAATATTTGGATATTTTGTTGCTTGCAATGAGTTCCTGACTGTTAGGTCTTCAATGCAGATTTTGCTTCTTATCAATTTAATGTGAAACCTCTTCCTTGTTCATGGTTCTTGCCTCAATTTCTGCTTTATTATTAACATTGTCACCTCTTCTTTCTCTTTAATTGAATTTGCCTGAAATATTGGAGAAGCTTAATTTTTAACCTTACTGTGTAATTTTGCCTGAGGTTCAGTAGATGGTAATGTTTAAGATGTGCTCTGAGACCAGATTGGGTTTAAATCCCAGTTGTGCTGCGTCAGCTGCCTGACTTGGGGCAGGTTTCTCAGGGGTAACAGTAACTCCATCTCGTGTGGTTAATGGGTGGCCTGGATGAGATGATGCTTGTGAAATGCTCAGCACAGTGCAATGCACATGGCAAGTATGCAGTGGATGTTAATTATTTTGATGAGATTTATCTCTTACAAGTTGAACCTAACTTAATGTTTGCATTTTAGCTTGAGAATTTTTGTCCTCCAATAGAATAATTTAAAGTGTTTACAGTCGTTTCATATCTGGTGTGTTTGACCTTAGTCATCTGTCACCCACTTTCATACTTTCTTTTTTATATATTTTGCTCTTAACAGTGTTTTCTCTTTTGTTTTTGTAAACTATATTTTTTGTTTATATCTTTTGTATTAATTTAGAAGTTTAAAATCCTCTTTTAACTTAATTCTCAAATGCATGCCTTAAAATGTGTGTCAGACCCAGTTACCCTCACATTTGTCTAATTGTCAGTTAAGAACAAAGCAATCATTTTTACTTCTCTTTCTACAACATAGAATCTCAGGTGCTTTTATTCCCCTTGCCATCTTCCCCAACACTTGATTCTTCTTTTCTAACGTCAAATGCTAAGCTTAGCTGTCAACCTGTTTTCCTTCCTGTATGATATTTTCTTTATCCTTGAAGTTTATTTTGCCAAAATCTTGCTACTTTTGGTTTTTCTTTTCGTGCATATTGCCAAATCACTGATCTCTTTCAGGTTTTTGACTCAGGTTGATATTGTTTTGTTTTGCTTTTGTTCTGTTCTAGTTAATTACATTTTTTTTCCCAATTGTGTTTTTGTCACTTTTATTTTTATTATATGTTCCCCCCCATATTGATAATTCTTAGACTCCATTTGTCTCCTATATCTATCACCTTCTTTCTCATCATTTTCATCGCTGATACTTTCCTCTGCGTTCTTTGAGAGGTACTCAAATTAGTCCTCATCACTGATTCTGCTGCCTGCAGTATCAATTCTGTTCTTTTCTTATTCTCAGGGGAACTTTAATTTGGGATTTTATTTTGTGTTCCTTTGCCATATCATCCCAGTCCAGTCAACTCCTTCTGTGCCTCTGCCTTTACCTCATTGTACTTCCTGCTCTTCTTAGAAGCCAAGTCCTCTTGCATCTATTGAAGGATTCCAAGCAGATGGCCTCTGAAATGGCCTTAATTTCTTTTCAAGCTTTCCTTCTCCAAGCTTTCAGGGCAATGTTTCCTTTTCCTTTGGCTTTAGTATCTCTTCAAAGGCCCCATCGTTTTTGTTTCTTTAGAGGTTTTATTTTGTTTTGCTTTGTCATCTTTGAATACAGCTTGGTCTACACGGACCTGACATTTGCAAACAGGAAGCCTAGGAGGGAAGCATTGTTGACCCCTCACTGATTTAGACCTGAAGTGCAAGTCCACTTGCTCTGCCCCAGTTTCTTTTCTGAGGTTTCACAACAGCGTGCTTTTACCAGCCTGAAGTTGGCTCTTCTCCAGGACAGCTTCTAGATTTTTCTGACTGCACGATTAGATGCAGTTTGTACTTCCTCCTTGCCCAGAGTAGCACCTAAAAACCCCTCCTTGCCCCAGCATGCACTACTTCCAGAACGCTTCCTGTCCTGTCCCTGTTTACAAGGCTTCTCCTGAAGGGTCTAAGTGTTCCTGGATGCCAGCCCTTCTCTGCTTCCTGTTGTGCTGCATGTGTAGGGTTACTGCTTCTGAATGCATGTTAGGGGGAAAAAAAAGGAAAAAGAAGAGGAGGAGAGGACCATAAGGTCGGGGATGGGGAGGGCAGGCAGGGCTCAAGTGCTGGCTGGCTCAGAAGACCCATCCTCTAACCTGGTGGACTCTTGTTTTCCTCTTCAGCACATCCTCGATTTGGAAACAGGATTTGCAGGAAGTAAAGTCTTTTCCTTCAGTGTGGGGGAGGGTGATATTCAGAGGCTAGAGCCCTGAAATTACCCCCCAAATTTGACATAATTTATGATACTATTGCCAATTTTTATTTTGTGTATCTTCGTGAGACTTCTAGGACAGAAAGTGTCACATTAAGTATCCTTAGTCTGCTCCCATATTGATAGCTGAACATTCCAATGAAGGATTCTATATGCATCATTCATTCATTCATTCACTTACTCATTCACTCATTCATTTATGTCTATTTCCTCCACTAGACTGAGAGTTCAGAAAACTATGGACTTACATCGTTTTACTCCCACCTCAGTGCAATAACTGGCATCTAATATGTGCCCAAGAACAGGGCAGAGTGCTGAGCCTCACTATGAATCAAATTATATCTTGAAGTCTTAGTGCTGGGAATCATCAAGTGTACTATATACTCACCATTTTAAAACATTCTAATACCTGTTATCTAACTTGATACTAGAAACAACCTGGAATTAGGCAAGACAGATATTATTCTTCCCGGTTTAGAGATAAAAAAAAAACTGAGACCCGAAAGGAGGCAGAGACCTGCCCACGGTCACCCAGAATCACATGTGGGGCCAAGAACCAGAGCACCACACCCCTCCCCGCTCACAGGGCTGGGCTCCCCTCTGGAACAGCTGCGGCCTCCTAGGTCTGGTCATGTGATGGGAGAAAAACAAGAGCAGTCTGAGAGGGCCCAGGAAGGCTTCCTGGAGGCCTGGAGCTGGAACTTGAAGACAAAAAGGGACAGTAGAGAGGGGTATCCTAAGCAAGGGATGGCTGGAGCAAAGGCATGGGTGGGGTCAGAGGGTCATGGGGAGATGGGCCCAAGGCACTCCTGTACTTGGGGGTAAGTGCGGACAGTAAAACCCTCCCAAAGTGTTCAGACTGCACTTCAGCCAAGAATCCTGACCTCACCTCATACCTGATGCCAGATGCCCTTCACTGGCATTGTATCCCCATTGGGGTGGGGGAGGAGGGAGAGAACAGAGAGAGTACAGTCAGACAAAGCTGGACTTGAAGGCTGACTGCTTTTACTGCAAGGCCTGCCTTGGGCAGGTTGCACCATCTCCCTGAGACTCAGTTTCCCCCTTGAATAATGGGATACTAATAGTTGGACTTGCTGAGTTTTGTGCAGATTCAATGAGAAAATGGATGTGAGGGGCATGCCACATAGTAGGTGATGGAAACCTCTTAGTTCCCTTCCTTTCCTTCCTGGCTCTTCCATGGGCAGCTAAGAGATGATGCCATGCTCTGTGCTCCCCAGGAAACTAGAACCATAGCAGAGCGACCTGCAGACAGGCTGGCAGACCGACAAGGCCGGGCCTGCCCTCCTCCCCATCAGGGCCGCACGCTGCACTTCTCAGAGGGGAACTCATCTTACAATCTCCTCCGAACGCTGAGGCTAAATTCCTCCGGAGCGAAGGCCTCGACACTGAGCCTCCGCATATGGCGGACTCCCTTGTTTGCCGTCAGAACAAAGCGCTGCGCTCCATTCGAATGCCATGCCTGCTGCGGACTCCAGGAGATAGTGTCGAATATGCAGGGGCAAGGGGGCCGGGTGACTTACCCACTAAGTCCCTCAGCCCCTGGTTGAAGGCAGCCAGGTGGGAGAGGGAGGTGTACATTCCTTGGCACCTCTGGCCTGCCATGCGCAGGGAGAGAGCGGGCCGCCATGGCCGGAGAGTGGCCTCAGGCTGAGGGTGAACGTACTGTCAGTTGGATGTCAGGTGAGCTTGCTTTGAGGTGGGCTGAAGGCATCTGCCCAGGGCGGGGAGCAGCCCCTGCTACAGAGAGACACACGACACATATGTGCAAGTGATACTATTCAGGCAATCACTAACCGAGTACCTACCACGGGCCAAGTACTTTATATTCTTACAGAATCTCTACAAGGCAGTTCTTACTGTATCTATTCTATGGAGAATGAGACTGAGGTTCTGAGAGTACCTCTGTCATGCCTGGGCCACAGAGCATTAAGTAGCCACGCCAGCAGGCAAACACCTCTGCCTGCTTCCAAAGCCTGGGTCCTATGCAGGGCTCCTCAGAAGACAGGAGAGAAACGAAGGCAGAGCCCCACGCTGCGAGGACAGTCCATCAGGCTGGAGCTAGGGGAAGGGAGTATGGGCATCTCCTGGAGTCAGGCCTGAGAGACAAGGAGAGCCCTCAGATATGGACACACAGCTGTTGAAAGAGCATAGTCAGTGGCGGACCACCCAACCTACCGCCACCAGCCAGAGCTAAATGGATGGCATTTTTCAGGTGGGGAGAGGCACTTCCAGCTCCTAGGACTCTTGAGGGGTTTGGGACCAGCTGGACCTGGGTTCAGATACTGCTCTCCTTCCTATTGATTTATTCCATGAGCTTGAGCCAGTTACATGACTTCTCAAGCCCTAACATTCTCAACTAGAAAATAGGGATAATAATACCCTCTGTGGGCATCATGAGGATGAGATGGCGTAGCACACAGAGGTGCCTGGCGCAGAGCCGGACACATAGGAGGTGAAACTTAGGGCCAAGAGCTCCCACTTGGTTCCAGGCCCTGCTCCGACTTTATCCCTGCTCTCGAGCAAGGCTTGTCTCCTCTCTGAGCACCCTAGTTTCTCTGCCCATGAAATGGAGATCAGAACCCCCAGCTCACAGCACACGGGGCTGCAGCAAGACAGACAGAGCTAAAGCACTGGAAACCTCACAGGGATCCAGCCCTCCAGCCGAGCAGTGGAGGAACTCAGCATGGGGAGCAAAGGTTCTGATCTAGTCTCAGCTTCCGACACACTAGGTAGCCTTGGGCAGTTTCCTTTGTCGTTGGGTCCAAATGACAGGGTTGGCCGAGGCGATCGCTGAAGGCTCTGAGATCCTGAGCTTCTCCCCCGACTGTACCCCAGTGACCTCCCTCTCCCCATCTCCTGGTCACAGGCTTATGCTCTGGTTGGTCATTGCCTGTCTCTGTTGGCTCCAGCCTCCCACCTGCTTCCCTGTGCCCCATTAATCTGCTCTTGCTTTTGGACTGACCCCAAGCCTGATAGCCATTCTCAGTGCCCATGGTCTAGCTGAGGTCACCCCCAAACCAGGGCCTGGCTTTGTGTGTGTGGAGGCAGAGTTTACGTGTTGCAGGTCCCTGGGGGCTGGGATGCAGTGGAGGGAGGACAGGGACCAGAGCGCAGGCTCTTCCAGGCTCAGTCCAGCCTTAGCAGTCTTTCTGTGACAGGGGGTCATTCAGTAACTGTCTCAGAGCTTGGTCTGAAGTCAGGCTGAGGGCTTGGGGGTGTGACCAGGGACAGACTCAGTAAGCTAGACATTCCTTTTCTTTCCCTAATATTCAGCCATCCTTTACAGCAGACTGGCGGGGTCTTAGTCGCTCACATCAGCCCAGGCCCCAGGACACTTGCCCACCCCCAGTAAAGTGATGCTGAGCTGCAGACCTAGAGGGGTTACTGTGATTGCGCTTTCTGTTCCTTCGCTCTGGGTGTGTCTCAGGGGTCAGAACGAGTGGGGCAGGTGAACGATTACATGGTGTGATTTCACAGATACCAGAGACGCTGCTAGAAACCCCACGTGCTCCCTCCATCTGTCTGGTCAATACTGACATTCCTCAGTTAGAGATTCATCCACTTGGATTAGATTTTGGAGCTGTGGAAAAAACTTTGGGCTATGAGTCCGTAGATGAGAAACCACGTCTCATCTTTGCCTCCTACTTGCAGCTGTATCACCACGCTTCTCTGAGCCTCAGTTTTCCTGTCCGTAAAGTGGGAATGATCCAACTTCCAGAGTTGTTATCAAGAGTAAGAGACGCAGTGTGGAAAGCACTGGCACCGGGCAGGGGCTCCGTAAACACACCTTCCTTCTGCGCCGTCCTGGGTTGGAAGAGCAAGGTGGGTTTGGAGGACGCCATGCTGGGAGTCACCACCAGGTGGCAGCACAAGGTGTTCGTTCCTTGGCTCACTCCTAATGAGGAGGCCCTTGAGTGAGGTCTCGGATGAAGCAGGCGGTGATGAGCTCCCAGCCCTGCGGGTTAGCGCGGCAAGGCTGGCAGCTTCCTGTCCTGCTGGTGAAGAGCAGCTGAGTCCTCTATTGGCGGGATGTGACACCTACAAAGAGTGCCCCAGGTTCCCCAGGGGATATAGAGAAGTGGCAGCTTCGCCCCTGCCTGCAGGGAGTCTGCAGTCTGGGGAGGGAGGCAGGAGTGCGTGCAGACAGGCCAGAGAGGGGCGATGCGCTCTGGCCCAGGGGCGCAGAGGCTTCGCAGCTCGGTGAGGGACACTCCGCCCTGCAGAGTCAGCAGGGGCTTCCCAAGGAGGGGGGCAAACAGAAGGACATCAGGGTACCCTGGAGGTGATAAGGTTTTGCAAGGGACGCCTGTGGTTCTGGGAGCTCGGAGCACACCACCTGCTCCCTTTGCACGGCCGACCAGACTACACACATGTAGCCCGCAGCACCCTGGGATCTATCAGTTCCCCGGCTCCCTCACATCCTCGTCCCAGAGATGCCTGGTCTCCCGACAGACACCGAGGCCTCACTATCCCCTCAGTCCCATCCCCAGCTTGGCAAGTAAGCGAGCCCGTGGATGTGCCACAGTGGTTCCTCCTGCTTGGTGACCGCAAGTCCTTTCGTAAAGGAGAAGACCCTGGACAAGGAACCTAAGGCCCTGCAACCACATTCTAAGCCCTGTCCTGCCACTGTCCAGCTGTGACCTTGGACCCATTTCCCATTTGGTACATTACGGTTGACCTAGAAGGTCCTAAGGAAGCTCCCAGTTTTAACATCTAACACCCACAGATTCTTCCTGATCCTAGAGCCCCTTTGGGAAGGTCACCAGCTTGACACTGTGGAAGGAAAATATGGGTCCTTCCCGGATCAAAGGAGGTGACAAAGGTATTAGTGCTTTGGAAGCTCTGCATACTCCCCTGCCAATGTGTACGTTGAGCCCCTGGGGAGGCAGTAGAGTAGGGTCCCCCGCTGTGCTCTCTGCAGAGGCTGGCCAGGCACCCAACACCGGGCTCTATGAGGAAGAGGATGCACAGGAAGAGATGGAAACCATTTTCTAACATCTGCCAGTTGTCTCAGGGCAGAAGCAGCATCCTTGCTCTGTGGGGCCTCGGAGGGCAGAGCCTGGGCCAGTGTGGGCAAGCCTGCAGTGAGGCAGGTTTGCACTCCAGACAAGGAGGCCATTCAGCCATGGACATCTAAAGATGTCCCCCAAGGGGCACCTAGCTGGCTCAGTCGGTAGAACATGCGGCTCTTGATCTCAGGGTTGTGGGTTTGAGCCCCAAGTTGGGTGTAGAGATTACTTAAGGAGAAAGAAAGGTAGGTAGCTGAGTAGGAAGGAAGGAAGGAAGGAAGGAAAGAAGATAGGAAGATGAACCCCAAGAGTGGACACCTTTGTTGGCAGAGATGGACAGCTGGGCAGGTCTAGGCCAGCCCTTCCCAAACCTGGCTGTGTACGACAATAGCCATGCTTAGAAACTGAATTCTGAAGGTTTTTGAAGACCCTCGGGGATGTGGCTACAACTCAGTATTTTTCTAGATCAAGGTGCCTTGACACGGGGTCCACCTGCTGAGTTTGGCTGTCCTGAATCTCTCTTCTTGGAGCCCGTGCCCCTCCCCCAGTCCAGCCACCTTCCTGGCACCTGGACAAAACCATAACCACAGTTCTGCTGGGTCACAAACCCCCTTCCATTCTGAAATACAAGTGGTTAAAGGGAAGGGGGTGGGGAAAGGTGTAAGTCAGATGCATTTGAAGGAAAGCAGCTTTGAAGTCCTGAGGCCATTATGTTAATGGCATTACTCAATTTCTGGAAGCAATCCTGATTAAATATTCATTGGCTTTGATTATACTGAAATTAGGGCTAAAGCGTGAAGTCAAATTGAGGGGAGTAATGGCAGTGTAAATAATGCATGGCCTCTAAATTGAAAACACCAGCTTGTGCAGCCCCAGCCTCCCCCAACCCTGCTTGTCACTGTGCCATTTGTTTAGAAGGTGATTAGTCCAACGAGGCCATCTCTTAGCAGCTGGGGACCCAGAGTTGGAAGGATCGCAGCATCCTGTGTCTCTGGGAATGCGGGAGACTTGAAGCAGGAGCCTCGCAGCAGGGGGTTGTCTCCAGGTCCGGACCTGGAAGCTGGGAATTGTGGTGAAGCCCTGTATTGTCGTGGACTCCTGTATTGTCTGAGTGACATCGTCTCGGAGCTCAGAATAATGGAATCTCCCCACTGCGGCTCTTCAACAGTGTGATCTGAACAGGAAAGAGGAAGGGGGCGGGGAAGAGGTGCAGCAGGTCAGAGGTTAGCATAACCAGGTGAGATGTGTTCCAGTGAGTGAGGAGGAGAGACAGGTGAGCTGATTGTAAAATTGTGTGATGCGTGCTCTTTAGAGGTGTGTGCAAGAAGCAGTTGTGGGAACCCAAAGGAGGACTTTTGCTGGGTCGAGGATGAGGTTGGTTATGGGGGCCAGGCTGGCTGGGGCAGGAGGAAGGCACTCAGGGAAGTTTCAAGGCACCTGGCCTAATAGCGTCTTCTCCTCCTCCGCTGGTCCCTCAGCTGATACCTGGCCCAGGGCCTGGCCCAGAGCAGAGGCTGATGATGTTGGCAGAAGAGGTAGAAGACTGAGTGCCTGAGCGCGGCATTGAGGAAGGAGGGGCAACCCTTCCTGCATCCTAGAGGAAAACCATCACTCAGCCGCATAAAGAGCCATCACAAGAGGATCGCAGCATCCTGTGTCAGGATGCCCCCATCATTGTGACCACACACTGACTTGCTGGGCTCTGGGTGAAGTGTCTGTTTACTTTTCAACAATCTTATACAGAAGGTATGGTTATAATCCCCAATTTATGATCAAAAAGAGCAACACAGTTTCATTTGCACACACAGCTAGTCAAAGACATTAAGTCACACGCACACAGCTAGTGAGTAAAGCTGGAATCCAAATCCATGTTTATTTCTGAAGCCACTTTAGAAATCCTTCTCAGTGGTTCTACACCTCCTGCGCTAGATATTCGCATACAGGTATTCATATTCTCTCTCTCCTGCTCCCCCATCCTTTCCTTACTGCACCGCCCCCCCCCCCCACCTTTCTTCGCTGCTCTAGGATCCCTGAGAGAGGCTGGGCACACTCACTGGTGTGCCAACGTTAGGAGGAACAATGCATGTACTTCACCATATAATGAACCCTCAGGACCCCAAGAGAGCTGCAGGTGTGAGCCACCATGCCCCAAACCACAGGCTCTACTTTTTTTTTTAATTGAATAGTTCAATTACCTGGGGGTACAAGCAGTTCAGGGCCAGAGCAGGTACCAAGGCAGAGCAGAAGAGCTTGTGTGCTCAGGGACTGGGGGAGGCTGCTTAGGACTCTGCGGGTCAGGGTGGGTTGGAAAGGAAGCTGGAGCCTTGCAACCCTGATGCCCCCCAGCAGAGGCTACCGGGCACCCTGTAGGAGAGCTCTGTTCAGCAGGCTGCGTCTCACTCTCCGTCCGCAGAAAACCTGAAGTCACAAGAGAAACCTCTGCCTTTCAGTTTTCCCATGGACTTGGAAGCGGCTTTCTGTTTTGTGTTGTGGAGTCTCTGGCTGATCTGTAAGATGACAGAGAAATGGATTTCACCGGGCTTACTGTCCTTGAGACTTTTCAAGGAAGTGGAGCTGCTTGAGTGCAAAAGCCGTGGCGAGGAGGCCGCCACCTTGTGGTGAGATGCGGGGACGGGTCTAGGGAATCCTGTTCCTCCGGGTGGCCCCAGCCCTGAAGTCCGGAACAGGTGTGTAGATCTCTACACGCACATGTGCCATCATGGAATCTGCTTTTGTGAAGCAGGAGATGGGCTCTGTCACAGGGAAAGCAGGCTGGCCTGAGTCAAGGACCCTGGGACGGATTTTCAATTCTTCCCGCATCGTGTTGGACAAAATTAGCCGAATTTCTTCTCTGTCAGGTGAAGGGTGAATTTGACTAAATATCTTTCCCATGCAAATGATTTTTAGACACACTCCCTTCCCCAGCAAATACTCCTCGGGCACTTAATCTCTGCCCAGCCAGGTCCCAGGCCACCGAGGGTCAGGTGCTGGCTGGGGAGCTGAAATGAACCGCCAGGTTAGGGTTAGCATTAGTGCCTTCGAGGTTAGAACTAAGAGCTTGAAAAGACAAAGAAATGAGTGTGGAAGTACTTCTGCTGAGCGGCACCAACAGCGTGAGCTCTGAAGCCACACAGTCTTCGGCTGAATTCTGCATCTTCCCTGTACCAGCTCCGTGATCAAGCTCATGCTAATGAGAGCTCTTACCCACTAGGGTTGTTGAGAGGATGAAATGAGGTAACCCAGGGAGAAACCACCGTGGTGCCTGACACACAGGAAATCTCCGTCAGCCCCAGCTGTTATTGGGGGTATGGCAGGTTCCTACCCAGAGCACTACAATCCCTTCCCGTCCCACTCCCCTGTGTGCGAAGACAGAGGGAGAAGGAGGAAGGAGGGGAGAGAAAGCCTGAGGAGGTGGGCACGAGCCTGTCTTGGTGCCCACAACATGCTGGGCACCATAACACCCACCAGCCCATGTGGCTTCCCGAAACCCCCACGAGGCAAGCAGGGTCATCCGTACCAACAAGCCACCTGCTCTGCCAAAGCTCACAGTCCTCGTGGGGTAAAGCCAGGGCTTCAATCCAGTTCTGCCTGAATGGGGCTCAGGGTTGTAGTTGTGTTTACAAACACAGTGTTTGTGCCCCTTCTGTTTCCTCGGGGGGTGGCCAGCCCACGCTGCCTCTCCCAGACTCCTTCTCTGTGTGGGTGACTCGACAGACAGCCTCGCAGAGCCTGCCCGGCTCCCCCAGCCGTACCTGCAGGGCCCAGTGGGAGGCTGGGCTGGCAGACGTCCAGCGCTCCCCAACACACCGCCCCCAGTCTGGGGCTGGAATCTGTCAGCGCCTCTTTAGAGCTCGCAATTAACCGGACTCCTGGCTAGATTCTGTTTGTTTCCCTCTTCCTGAAATTACCGTTCTTTGCCATTAGTTGATGCTGTGATGTAGCATCAGGAGCTTGGGGGGGAGTCTGTCACCCTCTCCCTCTCCCTCCTCTCTTCTTTCTCCCTCTTAGACCTTTAATGGGAGGAAGGAGTGGTCTGATTACAAAAATCTTTAGAAACAACTTGTTTTACAATGAGATTTTAGATTTTTCCTTCATAGAAATTCATGGAAGGGAGAAATTGGAGTGGACTCTTAAGACGAGGGCTGGAGAAAGTTTCCCAAGGGAGGAAATTCCCAGGCTGGGCAGGGTGGGAGGCTCAGACCTAGGAGAGAGGGGGGGGCCAGCAAGGGACACAGCAAGAGCACAGGCCTGCTGGGGCCCAGGGAGGAGCCCTCTGCACTCGGCTTCTGGGCAGGGCTGGCGTCCTGGCCGCAGCAGGGGGGTCAGAGGTCGGGTTCCCGTGCCGGCTCAGCTGCATGGCCATGGGCAGCTGTCTTCCGTTCCGGTCTACTTCACAGGGTGGTGTAAAGATACGCGTGCACAATGAGCAGGAGGGGGCTTGGTACCCACTGAGGGCCATGTGGGTTGTAAGGCTGGTCATGGCTGCTGGAATGGGACTGTGCAGGACAAGGGAGGGGGCAACTCGGTGATCTTCACCGTGAGCTTGTACCTCGCATGACTCCCAACCCCAGCCAGGCCAGCAGTCTCTGGCGACAGAGACTTCTCATTCTCAATATTCTACCTTTGCTTAAAATGTTGTTTCCATCTGTTAAGCCTGCTCCCTCCTCTCTGCCTTGCTGAATGCCCTCCCCTTCTCAAGGACTCCTCCCCGAGAGCCTTCCCTGATCACTAACGCTCTGCTGTCCCCTACGTAGCCGCTAGCCCCGCATGAGCTCTCACAAGGCCGTCACACTGACCGGGATGTGCTGTGCGAGTCAGATACACAGCTGCATGGCAGGCTTCGTACAAAAAGTCACCCAAATAGCTCATTAATACAATTCGTCCTATTGATTACATGCTGAAATCATATTTTAGAGACTTGAGTAAAATAAAATGTTGTTAAAGTTAATTTTACGTCCTGTGCTTTTTTAATGCGGCTATTAGAGAATTGAGGCTCACATGCCTGACTCCCACTGGTGGGGTGCATTACACACCCGTTCATTAGTCGGGGTCTGCCCTGAACCTCTTCGCTCACCCTCCTACCTGCCAGGATGGATTTCACACTTGATAAGGCTCAAGTGGTACTTTGTGCTGTATTGCCCGACGTGTTTCATGTGTACCGAGCAACTTCTTACAAATGAGCTGCCTTCATTGTCTGCGTGACCCTTAGCCGGAGCCAGCTTATCTCTGGGAATCAGTGTTCTCACCTGGTAAAAGGGGCTGAACTCATCGGTCTCTAATGGTCCTTCTTTCTCGCAGACATCTGGTGACTTACCTGATCTTTCCCCCGTTTTAATGTGAAAACTTGCGGAAGTCACCCCCCCCCCCCCCCCCCGCCGCTTCTGTGCCACCATTGTTGCATCTGGTATGTAAATGAGCTGAGACTCTCTGCACAGCCCCCACCCTCCCTTGAATCCAAGTGGTTCTGAGAATCAAAGGAATTCACAGACTAAGCTTGATCCCCTGGCTCCTCACCCTCAAGTCTAATGGAAGCAGCACATGTATCGGAGGTTGGGGCCGGGGTGGGCTCTGACTTACTCTGCATTCAGCAAGCACGCACAGTCATTCATTTAGCAAATCCTTGCTGGGCACTGGGCCTGCACTGCATGCCAGGCTCCATGGCACATGGACAGACAGACCTGCTGCCCTCTTGCCCTTGAGGTGCTAAGGGTGTAAAGGGGACACTCCACGTAACAGCAGAGTTCTAACCGTGCGGCCCACATGGTCACAGAGGGAAGAGGGGGGCTCAGGGCATTCCGGACCAGACATTCCCTCTCCCCGACAACAGGAGCAGTCTTTACCAAAGAAAGGTCTGATCAGCCCTACCACCCCTCAGACCACAGGCAGTGATCCCAACACACACAGTAGCTTTGGGATGAAGAAAAAAACTCATTAACATGGTGTAATGAACTCCCTTTATCAGGCAGGAATGCCCATTTAGCGGCTGCTGTGAGTTTTGGCTACCCTCTTCTTGGTAAGAAGATTGCTATGAGGTTGCCCCAGTCCTAGTGCCTGAGAAATATTTATTAAAAAGAAGAGAAGGAGGAAAGAAAAGAGGAAGGGAGGGAGGGAGGGAGGAAGGAAGGGAGGGAGGAAAGAAGGAAGGAGTCATTTGGGATTAAGGTGACCTAGAGGGCTCCCCAAATGTGGCATCCTGCTCTCTATCCGCCTTTATTGCAGCTGTCTGGGCCCAGGTCCTTCCTATTGCCACCTCCCCTCATACAAGGACCCTGTGCCAAGCAGAGGATTCCCGTGTTCCTGAATGGGGATCCCGCCTTGATGTCTTAGATCCCAGTGGGTCCTAGATGTCCCCTGCCTGACGGGGCAAGGCTGGGCCTGAGGCTCAAACACAGAACTTTCTCTTTGACCCTCGTCCCCATCATTCATGCCCCCTCTCTCCTCACAGATGCACAGACTCTCCCTCCCTCTGTGTCTCCATCCCTTAACAGTGGCAGAGTGATGCCTTTAGCATCTCTTATTTGGATCGCTAATGCCTCTTAGATCAGACCATTCCCACCCAGGGCCTCCTGTCTCCCTGCAGGTCTGAAGCGGAGATGACTTCCATGCAATTTATAGCATAAGCTGTTGAAGACCCCAGCAGCATCTCAGCATTGTTCAGGCCTCGCCTGCTGGGCACTGGAGGGAATGGGGTTGTCTTCTCATACTGGGGGAATCTGGGTCCCTGGAGACCACAGTTTCATTTCTGAGCTGGTAGAATCTGTTCTGATTGCATAGAGCATCCCCCTCAGCAACAGACACTCGGCAATGAGCATCTGAACGAATGGAGGGATGAAGCGGGACTGGCGCTGAGCCTTGAAGCCAGGCAGGACCCGGCAAAGCCGAGGAGGGGAGGGCGTTCTGTGCCCAGGCTGCTGCCAGAAACACCGACATAAGGAAGCCAGGAGCACGGGGAGCAGGAGGGAGGGAAGGCCCCGGGGCTCAGATGAATGTGAGAGCGGAGAGAAGGGCCAAGGCCCACGCCCGGGGAGGACCAGCCGGGGTGAGCTCCTCATCCCCATCGGGGCCAAACACCTTGACTTCCGCCTGGTCCTCTGAGCCCCCTGTGAATGCGGCAGTATGAGTCTCCCTGGCTTCCGTCCTTCCTTCCCCAAGTATCCGTTCAGCACCTGCTGTTCCCGGTCTGGGGGTTACAGCTGTGAATAAAATGGCAAAGCTGCTGTCTTTATAAAGCCGACATGCCGGCGGGGGAGGAAATAAATCTGTACACATCAGGGGGCGAGGAGTGCTGTGGGGAGGAAGGCGGGGAAGGCAAGAGGTGTCGGGAGGACTACTGTTCTGTAGGGGGCTCCCCTGCAATGGGACACTTGAGCAGAGACCTCCAGGAAGCCTGCCAGCCATGCAGCAGCGGGTTCCCAACGTGGGGAGCGCAGGCCGATGGGCTGCCCCTGGCCGCATCCCCAACTCAGTTACCAGACACTCAGAAGCACTCGTGCCCCCATGTCACACAAGGATAGTGAGGCTCAGAGAGGTGAGGAAGTAAACTCAAGGTCACACGGCTGCTAGTCAGCAGATCTGGGTCTCAAACTCCAAGCTGTGGGCTTTTCCACTGCAGCCTGACCATCCCCATCTGAGATCCCAGCCCCAGACCAGAGAGTTTCATTTGCATGGACGGCCTCTCCCCAGTGCCTCGCTGTCTCAGGGCTGGGGTGGTGTCCGCACAGGGCTGTAGCCTGCCACGCAGACTGCTCGCCCGCTGACAGCAGAGCCCGCCAGGGGCCCTTCCTGCTCCAGCTCTCCTCTCCAACGAGCCGCTGTGCCGCTCCGCCCCAGCCTGACAGTCTCTGGACACCCAGTTAAATGTTTAATTGAAGCCAATGGTTTGGCAGCTCCCCTGGCTTCCTTGACGCTCCCGCCCTCCCCTTCACACTCTCCTCGGCCCTTCCTGTTGCTCTCTGGGCGCCTTTGGTGCAGTCTCTCACCTTCTCCAAGTTTGCTTGCTTCTCTGCCTCGGCGGCATCTGCCCGGGTGTCTGTCTCCATCTCCCTGGGGGTCTCCTGACCTCTGTCTGCCCGTCACTTGACTCCTCCCTGACCTGCCCCGCCCAGTCCCTTCTGTGTTGGCCCCTCCCCATGAGTTTCAACCACCACCCCACCACCCCTGAGTATTGTCTAATGCTGACATGACAGCCAAGCCTGGTGTGAGTACACACACACACACACACACACACACACCCGTGAGCCTGCCAACTGCAGGCAGTGAGGGGCTGTCCTCCATCCTTGTGCACAGTCACTCAGCTTGGCCTGGGAGCAGAGCCTCAGCAGGCCCTCAGAGGTGGCTGAGTTGGAGCCCTTCATTGTATGGCCAGATGCAGACACTAGCTCAGAGAGGGGACATGACTCTCTCAAGGTCAAGTAAGCAAATGGTGGCAGAACTTGGTGTCTCTAGAGACCGTGCCCACCAGATGGTGCATGCTAGCAAGTCCCCACCCCGTGTCGAAGCTCCTTGGGGTTCTTTGTCCCCAGCAGTAAGTGCTACAGTTTTCCACTCCTGGCAGCTGGGAGGGGTGGAGGAGTAACCCTCCTGCACCCGCGGAGCCCACAGCATTTTGTTCTGACGAGGTTGGCAGATGATGGCGTTTTTTTGCAGAATTTTGCAAGCTGGAATGTCCTGGAGGGAGGTCTTTCCCTCTCCTCTCACTTTAAAGATAGGAAGTCAGACCCAAAGAACGAATCACTGTCACATTTGATAGTCAAACCAGCTCCTTCAGGTTTTCAGGGCTCCATGGCTTATAAAAGAAACATGTGCCAAGCCCATGGACATTTATTTTTTGCTTTAAAATTTTAAAAAGTAGTTTCCAATATGTAGAAATTTCATGTAAAATTCAAGTTCCCCAGCATCTCTTGAAAAATGATGTAAAAGGATTATGGATCTCAGGGCCTAATTCCTACAGGGCATTAACCGGCAGTTGCTGAGGAGGGCTCCTTCCTCAGGGCCCAGTAGAGAGCCAGATAAGCAGGGTCCTTCCCTGAACTCTACTTGATCCTCGTATTATCAGTTATTTGCCTTACAAACCACAGTTGACGGAAAGTTTAGTCTGATGTCCAAGTCAAAGGTCAGCCCTGATATCAGCGGAGTCTGGGACCAGAACTCAGCCTGTGGCTGTGGGCCGGCAAGGGCTCGGATTCCTTCTTTCCCTCTGCCGTCCCTTCTTCTTCTCTGCCTCCCCCTTTGGACTATTCACTGACATGGGCCTCTTGGCAGGTCTTCTCCAGACCATGTCTGGGCCCTCACAGACTTGGCCTGGCGGCAGGAGCCAACCCCAGGAAGGGCTCCGTGAGGCCTGAGTGCACTTTGCAGGGATCCACACAGGCCAGACATGACCCACGAGTCTTCGACTATCATCCGAATGGCAGCCCTTTGGCAGGGAAGACAGTCTCCCCCATCACTTCCTGATTCCTTGCAGGGTGTGGAGACTGGGTCTCTGGAACTGTGCCCCTAATGGTCTAGGCAGCTAGACTCTGAGTGCCTGCAGAGCCAGAGAAATGATTTTTCTCTGGGCACATTTTCTGGGGGCATTATTAGAATGTCACGTGACAGCCAATGAGTGCTTACTTACTCAGTTTTCAAAATCGTGCCTCAAAACTGGAAGGATGCATTAGGCCGTCTTCCTCATCCACCCTCCCCCATGTAAAGTAGTTACACCCAGTGTGGTTTTGGTAAATCAGCTCTTGACCAGGACATAATTACAGAGCTAACGCTCAGTGGCTCATCAGTAAGCTCTGACATCATCTTGTGAGCCGTCGTTCAAGTCCTGACAACTTAATGTTTTCACTTGTTCAGAGAGCCAGATAACGTAGAGTTGTGAAGGCCCTCAAGGACAGCAAACCCAGCCCTCCCCCAGCCCCCTTGGGGAGGCCTAACCTTGTACACCCCCCTTCCCTGGATGAGTGTTGCTGGAGAGATTTTTTTTTTTTTTTTTAACATCCTTCCTGTTCTGCTGTTTGCCTCATCCCAAATACTTGCCCTTGTCCTTACTGTGAGTCAGCTGGGATGGCGGGGACAAGCCAGGAGTCAACTGTGATTGAGAAGGAGGCCACCCACGGATTGGCAGGACGCTGAGCTCCCGTCTGCCATGACCCCAGTTGAAGGCTGAGGGGGCCAGTGTCCAGGATCCCTTGGGGACTTGGTGGATGCCTGAATGGAGAGTATTCATATCTTCTGTCACAGCTGTCCCCATCCCCATAGGCAGGCTACTGAAGCTCAGTGACGCGGCCACGGTTTCACTGAAACCACAGAGCTGGGACTTGGACCCACAGCCTATGTGTCCAAACCCACTGCCCTTTCTACTGCTCTGTACTTCAGATCTCAGTTTAAAGCATCTCTCGGGGACGACGACGTCGCTTTGTCCCTCCCATCTGTAACGCGCTCTGTACTTTCTCGAACCCATCCCATATGTTAACTTGCTGGGCTTCCCAGCAGCTCTGTTAAATGAGGTAGACAAAGGTTGTGACACCCATTTCCAATGTGATAAAATCAAGGTTCAGAGGGGTTACAGGCCAGACCCAACTTAGCACAGCTGAACAGGGAAGGGAGATGACACGTATCATACACTTAGTAAATGCCAGGCTTGTCCTGCTTATGTTATCTTCTTGGAGATATGCCCATGTTAACAACCTGTGAGCCAACATACTGTTTTCCTCTTCCCCAGAGGAGAAAACTGAGGGAGCTTTCCCAAGGTGAGGGTCCAAGAGCCAAGGGAAGGAGCCCGTACCAAAGCCTACACCGTCTGTCATCGTGTCTCCGGCTGCCATACAAATGGCAGTGCTGAGATCTGATCTCCAGTGCCACAGGGAGGCTTCTCTGAGGCCTCTCTTCTGGGCTTGTGGATGGCCGTCTTCACTCTGTCCGCACGTGGTCTTCCCTCTGGGTGGGGCTGTGTCCTCATCACCGCTTTCTATAAGGACACCGGTCATTTTGGATGACGACCTCATTTTGTCTTAAATTTCTCCTTGTGACTGTCTCCATCCCAAAGTCCCTGGACTTAGGACTTCACCATACGAATTCTGGACATAATTCAACCTGGACATACCCCTGTGGCCTGCGTCTCTTCACCCCGTCAACCCTGTCTCTTGCAGACTTGCATGAACAGGGAGGGAACATGAACAGGGTGAGTTCCCTCACCCCTTGAGGCCCCACTCAGAGCTGAGAGTCCCTGTTCCCGGACTGGGCCTACTGTTATGAGATTATCGGGAGCCCTGGTGGGAGCCCTGGAGACGGGGAGTGGAAATCTGGAAGATCAGTTGTCAGCGCAGGCTGATTCTGTCAAGGGCTTGGGAGGTCTCCTCCGCCCCGGCCTCCCTAGCAGAGCTTCCCCAAGGAAGCCTGTGTCCCGACATCTGGCCCTGGGGAAGGCTCTGAAGCCTCGTGGGACTGGCTCCTTGGAGGGGGCAGGAATCTGGCAGCGCCCCTGGGGGGCAGGGACATTGGAGGCTGAGGCTCCGTTGTAGCCGTGAGCCAAAAACTTGAGAACTGGAAGAAGGATTCTCGGCACTACTGGGGACACTGGTTTGGAGGATAGCAGCCTTCTCACGCATACGAGGGCAGGACTTCACACACTGCACACCCCCTAAGTGCTGGGCACAGTCTGCACTCCTGGCATGCTCCTCTTATTCTTCCTCAGATACAGTACAGCCCCAAGAGGCAGGGATCCCCATCCCCGTTATACAGACATGGAAATGGAAGCTCAGAGAAGGAATGTGACTTCTCCAAGGCCAGGCCGTATTCCAACGGCTCCAATAAGGAAAGAGTTAGTGCTCCAGGAATTTCCCAAACTGTCCAATCATAAGAAGCATCCAGGGCACTAGTTTAAAAAAAGATAGATTCCCAGGCACTTTGCTGCAGATTCTAATACAGTGCATCTAGAGTGGGGTCCAGGAAACGGTAATTTTAACAAGGACACCAGGGGATTTTCACTCTTGCAAGTTTAGGAATCAGTGGGTTGAAGAACATGACCCCATTCCTCACGTCCCAAGCAGGAGGGGCGGCCACCTCCTGGCAGACCCGAGCCCAGGTGGCACCGTCGCCTTCTGCTCAAAGTCAGTTTCCTTTGTAACCTGCTCAGCACCTGCTGATTGCCCTGGCGTTAACTGAGTGAGGTCTCTGTCCCTCACCATTGTCTCCGCATCCACATTTCCCAGCCGCCCTGCCAAGACTCTGAGTGCAGTGGGAGCTGCTGGGGAGGGGCGGGGGAGACAGGCCTCTGCCTCTGCCTCACCGCACCCGGGGCTGCCGTGGTTGCCGTCCCATCTGGCATTTCTGACATCCCCTCCGGGACAGGGAGGATGAGTGAGTGTGCTGAGGGCCGTTTTGTTGTGTGTTCTTTTGCACAAGGCCAGCTTCTAGCAATTATTATTTTTTTTCTAATCGCCCGGGACTGCTCTCATCCATGGACCTAGATACCACAAGAAGCACAATACGTCCCAGGAAAGAAAACCCAACAAACGGAGGGCAGGCGCTCTCCTGAGCTGTGCTCTGTTTTCGAGGTAGCGGACACCACCTCACAGACCCCCTTGCAGGCCTCCGAGCTGTGCTGCACTTTAATTAGAAATCCAGAGCCCTGGAACAAGGGAAATGACTTTGTGTTTCAATTTAATTTGTTCTCATTTTTTGACAGGGTCAAAGTTCACCTTCCCAGTTTGAATCTGAAAGCAAATTAGGGCTGTGTCATTTTTATATTGATGTGTCCAGGCTAAAGATCTTTGGCAAGCGTTTTCTTCTGGGAATTGGTGTGGCTGATATTGTTTTCTCTCAATCCCTTCAGCAACCCTTGCCTGCAGCCTCACGGTGTGCCAGGAACAGTGCGAGGGAACGGAAATGGGGAGGTGCCATGGCTCAGGGGAGGCGGGGCATGCAGGAGGACGGCCCTGGTGCTGGGGCTGTGAGCCAGACACATCAGGGGACAGGGACGGAGAGACTCATGAGCCGGGCTTTGAAAAACAGTAGCAACCGCAGCAGCTGCCTTGCCGGGCGCCCAAATCCTGCCGGCGCTGGGCTGCTGCCTGCTTCGAGCTCACACGGGGCGCTGGAGTGTGCGGCACAAGAGCTCCGTGTGGAATCCTGCCCAAGCTCAGGGCTCAAATCCTAGCTGCCTACCTGTGTGGCCTGGAGCACATGACTTAACCTCTCTGGTTCTTGGTCTCTTGTACTGTGAAAGTGGGGGGTGACAGGAGTTAGGGCAGGGTGGCTGTGAGCATTAAGGGAACCCGCCACACTAGTGAGGGCAGGGGTGCAGTGCGAGGGTCGGGAGCCAGGCAAGGTCAGGTTCCCCCCACTGTGACCCTGCTTGCCTTGAGCTGGCCTGCAAAGCCCACCCTCTCCCTGACACCCAGGGGGTAGGGGACATCGAAAATGTTACTTATGATGATTGCCACCCAGCAAGTGGTGTCAGAACTGGGATTTGAACCCAGGCCTGTCTGAACTCAAAGACCCTTGAGTTTAACCTCAACCTATTGTCATGACAACTAAAAGTGATTAAAAAGGGCTGCCCTAAGCACGGGTCTTCCGATTCTCTCATGTTCTTTCCACTGTCTACAAAAATGTTCGCCTGGAATAGGAAGCCCTCCTCTAAGACCTGACGTGACCGTTCAGCCTGTACCAAGAGCTGCCCTGGCTCCGGACCCCCGGGCTTCCCTCAGTCCACACAGCGGCCCCTCAGAATCTCACTGTCTGCGTCCGTATTTGCCTCCCCCACTGCACTGGGAGCTCCCGAGAGCAGGGATTTGAAAGCAGAATTTGAACAAAAGTTGGGAAACCACCCCATGTTTGAATAGCTCTCAAATACAAAATTTCCCTTTACCGGGAGCAGGTAGGAAATGTAAGTGTGTTAATAAACCGTGGTGCTGGCAGTTTTAAAATATTAATGATTTCTAGAATTGAAAATGCAAATAACTGTCTGGAACTCCTCCACTTGGCATTAAAGAGAAGGGCTTTGAAAGGACACTGTCCTTTGAAAGGACTTGGGATGGGAGAAGATGGCCTTTCTAGGAGAGGGAAGACAAACAGACATTTGCCACCTTGTTATTGCCACATTAGCACCATTAGAAAGCAAGCCCGCCTTCTTCGCCTTCTTCCTGGGAAGTCAGGTTTAGCACTTGGGTGCTAATGAAGGCCTGGCTTTAAAGCAAGCAAAGGGTGGCTGGTCGTGTTCACTTCAGCGTTCACAGACAGAGCACCTGCTATGGCCCAGCAAGGACGGGGTGCAAATTCTGCTGTGCAGGACCTTCGCTTGACTCTCTGAACCCGCAAGGGGTTGGGGTGAGGAAAGACAGATAGGAGATCCCAGCCCAGCCCTGGGCCAGCTCAGCTCGCAGCCGGGCTGTGATCAGGGGTCTGAACTTGACCCAAGCGAGAGAGCCAGCCTGGGGGAAGCTCTGGGCCCATGACTCAGGCTGTGCAGCCAGGCACCTGCATGTCCAGGAGCACCTCTCGGATCCAGCACGAGCACCCATCTTTCTCTAACTCTCCAGATTGCTGGAGCTTACTCTTCTCAGCCCCCAGGCCTCCCAAGCAAACATGCTTTCCATTTTTGTAATGTTACCTGGTCACTAGATGGTACGTTTCTGGGGAGCAGCCCCATGATGGCATCGTCTCATCACCCGAAGGGCTCAGTGCTCACACACGGTAGGCACAAGATGTGTGAGTGGAGAGGAATGGGACTTTTCTGTTGGGGGGCATTTTCCCCTCAGGCCTTTGAGTGAAGAGATGGGGGCTATGGAGGCTGTTTGGTCCTTAGTGAGAGCCCTGGGCCCCCTCAGCAGCTGGGAGCAGGGACAAGTAGCACGGACAAGGGAGAGCCAGGGGGAGGCTGGATAACATCCACAAGGCAGCTGTGTGAGTGCAGAGGTGGGGCCAGAGGGCAGGGTCTGAGGGATGGCTAAGGGCAGGTCCCAGGGCTGCAGCGCCCCAGTGTAGTCACCCCCGCCGTGAGCTCATTCCCCCTATGGCGCTGGTTGTACTGAGCAAGCTCACATCTCAGGGCTGTCGGGTTGCCCTCTCCCTGGACAGAGACGGGCTAGGCCTGTCACAGGGAGCTGTCACAGCTCCTGAGGTGCATCAGCTCACTGACACCTGC
This sequence comes from Phoca vitulina, assembly GCF_004348235.1. Classification (NCBI taxonomy): domain Eukaryota; kingdom Metazoa; phylum Chordata; class Mammalia; order Carnivora; family Phocidae; genus Phoca; species Phoca vitulina. Next base: position 63,452,223 of record NW_022589705.1, read on the forward strand.
TTCCCTCGCTGTGTTCATAGTGTCAGGCAGTCAACAACCATGTCCTGGGAGGGGCCCCGTCTCTTTATGGTGACTTTGCCAGTTCCCATCCTATATCACTCTGTGCTTATAGACTAGCTCTCAAAGGGTAAGCCTCTTTGTCCCGGAAATCGGGAGTGATCTCCCTGTCACCCCAGTGTTCCGAACAAACTCTCCTGAGACTGGACGTGACCTTTAGTGTGGGGACTCTGGATCTGGATTTGGGTCATTCTCAACCCTTCTGCTTCCTTCTGGCTCTTGGTGTGATCTGGGTGTGTGAGGTTATAAGGACAGGAAGCTCTGGATAAGTGAGGCACTGAGCCGTAGGGGGAAAGCATGGGGTTCTGGAATCAGAGGGAGCTGGGTTGGATCCTGGCACAGCTGCTCGGCACCTGTGGGGTCTGCAGGATGGGGATCAGAACACCTGCCCTCCGGGAGGTTGCCAGGAGGGAATGAGATTCGATAGGCGGCGTGCCCCTTGGTGCCTGCACAAATCAGATGCTCAACTATGGCAACTTCCCTGTTTCCCTTCTCCTACCGCCCGGGGAACCTGCTTCTGTATCCCAGCATGCATGTATGGGTGCCCCTCCATGTCCCCAGCTGCAAATGTCTTAATCCTCCTCCTTTGTCCTTGGAAAAAGGCCTTTTCTCCTTCTCAGGCACGTGGCCTCTGTTTCCGCCATAAATCCAATCTGTTTGCTCTGAGCTTTGGGGGTTCTCAGAGACGCCGCACGCACCTCTATTATCTTAGTCATCTGGTCCGGGTCCCAGGTAGGGACTGTGTCTGTGAGAAATGATCTGCTTGATGCATGTATGCTTCCTTGTCCACTCACTCCCACGCCCTCTCCTTGTGGTTACAACCAATGTAGTCTGACCAGGGCCTCCCAGGCCACCTCCTGGGTCCTCCAGACCTCCTGGATCACAGTGTTTTAGAACGAGGAGCTGCGAGACCATCTGAGAGAGTGAGGGTGTAGTAAGACAGAGCCCAGAGAGCAGAGGGCCTGGCCCACACTGGATCTCATGCTGGACCGGGGCTTCTCGCTTGCGACTGCACGTTCGAAGAATTTGCTTTGAGCTCTGTCCCCAGAACCTGGGCTAGGGTAGGGGTGGGGGCGTGGGAGTCAGGCATCCGTAGTTCTAAAAAGCTCCCCAGGTGGTTCTAATATGCAGCCAGGGCTGAGGACCAGAGAATAAAATGTGTTTATTGCCTACATACCTGGAGAGAAGTATCAAATAACTACCCATAGGGGCCTGTCACAGGCGAGGGCCCCAACATGAGCGTCTCCCTTGCAGGCCTAGAGCCCCTGAATGGGTATCATTAACCAGTACTTACTTTATTCAACAAATACAGATTGATATGATTCACTGGGTACAGACCCTGTACTGAGTGCTTTCCAAATTATCAACTCATTGACTCCTCAGGGCGCAACTACAAGATAGTCCACTATGATCCCCATTTTACAGACGAGAAGGCTGAGGGAGGCCCAGAGAGGTGAAGTAGCTTGCCCATGGTCACACGCCCAGACGGCGGTGGGGTCCCTGCTGTCGTGCTGGAGCCCCTGCTTGTGACCTGATGCTCATCCAGTTCTCAGGCCCCACGTGTCTGACAGCCCGCCCCATGCCTTCCCAGATGCAAGGGTCTGCCCCATGGTGGGTCTGCAGCTTCTGAAACCAGCAACACCAGAGGCCCCCTTGGTGGGACCTGTGATTCACATCCCTCTCCTCACTTGGCCTCTGAGCGAACCGAGGTCCAGCGCCTTCCCTCTGTCACACACTTCAAACCCAGGTCGACCCGGCTCCAGTCCAGGTGGCCCAGGGATAATCCAAGGCAGAGTTTCTATCAAGGGTCCAGGTTTATCCAAGAGGCCTTAGCCTAGGATAACGCCACTCCATAAACACACCCTCTGGAAATCTATTCTTGTAAACGCAGTTTTTATAATTGATTTTATTCAAGATAGACTCTATTCACTCCAAATTATGAAGACAGTAAGGCTAGATCATTTCCTCACTCGGGTTAGCATAGGTTTCTTTCTTTAGCAGGCTGCAGAAATACCGAGGCAAAGAGCTGGGCGCTTGTGCCCCACGCCGCAGACGTTCCCCTTCCCTCAGGCAGACAGGGGCCACCAAGAGGCCTCCCTGCTCCAGTGGGCTGCCTGGCTAATGGGATATTGACAAGCTGCCTGGTTGGACACGAAAGCTTCTTTCACTGAGAACTTGGCCAATCCAATTTTCAAGTAGAATCCTAGGACTTGAGCAGTTAGAGCTTTAGCTAAGATTTGTCGGCGGCTGTTCCGTTCTGTTGAGTGTGTGCCCCGAGTCCAGCGGTGAGGCTGTGGTCCAGAAGCCAGTGCACAGCGTGGAGAAGTTATCCGAGAACTGATCATGTTTCTGATCTAACCTGTGAAAATCCAATTCGCTTTGAGACCTTGATCAAGTCACTTTCTCTCTTGGTGTCTTGGCTGTAAAATGGGGGAGATTAATGAGGCCATACTCAGCTCTAATCATCTCTGTTTTGTGGCCTGCTGTGTGACATCCGGCAGCATCCTTAACTTCTCTGATCCTTAGGGTGGTGGAAACATCCTCACTGGGACGAAAAGGAATTCCCACAGGGAATGTTAGTGTTCAGTGTAGCTGATTGCTTCTTAATCCACTTACAAGGGTGTATGTTTTGAAATCCATTATCAAGGACTGCAACATGGCAGGCGGCTTCCTTGCAGGGTTCCTATCATTTTGACACAGTCCTTTTGTTTCAGCCACGTTGATGCAGCAGCTCTGACACGACCATTTTATACTGGGGACATTTTGACACAGCCAAGGAAGCAAACCATTACACCTTCAGCCTTTTTAAAAAACATTGCCAAGGGGTGCCTGGGTGGCTCAGTCATTAAGCATCTGCCTTCGGGGGCGCCTGGGTGGCTCAGTCATTAAACATCTGTCTTCGGCTCAGGTCATGGTCCCAGGGTCCTGGGATCGAGCCCCACATCGGGCTCCCTGCTCTGCAGGAGGCCTGCTTCTCCCTCTCCCACTCCCCCTGCTTGTGTTCTCTCTCTCTCTCTGTGTCTCTCTCTGTCAAATAAATAAATAAAATCTTTAAAAAATAAATAAATAATAAAAAACATTGCCAAATAATGTGCCAAGGAGACATTTCAGGCTACCTCCCTTCGCCCCTGAACTTCCCCCTCCCTGATGAGACTTCTGGCGAGGGGGTTGAGGGGACGGTGGGAGGGGAGAGACTGGGCTTGGTGGGCTCCCGGTCAAGGCTGGCGCTGAGGGGAGCAGGGGCAGGAAGGAACTGGTGGGAGCAACAGACAGGGCAGATCAACCTTTCTCGGGCTTTTGCGGGGAGGGGCTGCTTCACCCAGTACCTGCTAATTTTCAGAAGCATTTTACAATTCGATGCAGTCATTTCACAACTTTTTATATTAAAACAACCATGTCAAAATGCCCTCCTCTGTCTCAGGCAAAGGAAATGAATGCCAGGAAGAGTTGAACAAGGCAGGGCTTCTGGCCCCAAATTGCTCAGTCACCAGAGAGGAAAGGCAGGGACTAAAAGCCAAGTTCTGTTATACAGATGGGCCATGGCTGCGACAGTGCAAGGGGCGAGGAGGGGACAGGGCAGGGGGTAACCCACTGTCTGGCTGTGCGCAAAGCTTCCCAGGGCCAGGGGGTGACTGGGAGCCCTAGAAATATTTGCTGAATGACGAAGAAGAGCAAACGTTCAGTTGAGGGCTTATCATGTGACAAGCACTATTACTGATGCTTTATTTCAACTCATCTAGTCCTCACGACTACCCAAAAACATGATGATGATGATGATGATGATGATTCCCCTTTTATGGATGAGGAGACTGAGGCACCCAGACATGGACTGACCTTCCCAAGACCACACAGCTAGTGAGTGGCACAGCTATACCTAAGTGCCTCCCACCCCCTCGCACTCTATGGCCCCCCTCTCCGTGAGGGGGTGGAGGAGCCCCAGGGAGGCAGAAGGAGCCCAGCTTTTATCATTCATCCTACAGAGATCCGTTCTCGCGCACCAGCCACCAGCTGTGTGACCTTGGATAATTTGCGGCCCTCAACCACCTCTTCAGTCTTATTCCTGTGGCCCTCCCCCTGCCCAGCACACATCACTCAATACCTGTCAGCTGGATGTGCTGACTCCATAAATATGCAGTCGGCAGGTGGGTCTGCCAGGTGCCATGTTAGACCTGGGTCCGTAGCCGTTAGTAAGACAAAGTTCCTGCTGCCATGGGGCTACTGAGCTTGAAGGAAGAGACCTCAGCGGTAAGGAGCCAGCTTCCGGAAGCCAGGGGAGCACCCCCCCACCCCCCCATCCCCCCGAGACAGGGCAGAGAAACTGGAAAGAGGATGAGCAGGTGAGGGAGGGGTAAGAAGTCGGGGTGGGGGTGGGCAGGGGACAAGCAGGCCAGAGTCAGTAGCCCGGGTTCGCTCCAGTACAAGGGGAGCCCCTGCAGGACTGGCAGGACAGTGGGGTCCCTGTGCTGAGAAGGGATTACAGGGCCCGGGAGAGGTGCGGAGGGGAGGGAGCTGCTGTTCAGACAGCACAGATGGGGGATTGAGCTTGGGTGATGGCAACAGCACTCCCCCCTCGTGAGAGCCCCAGTGCTTCCTAAACCGTGAAGGCAGGGTATGTGGGAGTTCCTCTATCATAACTGCTCTTATCTCCCCCTCACCCCCCACCCTTCCTTGCCTCCCTTAGCTGTTGCCATTTTGTAGTCTGTGTAACCACGTCATGGGTGAGGCATGGGTTCGTTTGTTTTCTCAGAGCCCAGAACAATCCAGCTTCCTTGGCTCCTCTGAAGATGTTGTGTTGAGAGAGAAAAAAAAATTACACTCTTTAATAGAAATACTTTTCCTTCATTAAATGAAATCTCCAAAGCCCAGTAGCATTTTCAGTGCTTATATAAAGATGCCAGTGGGGATTTGAGATTGAAAGTGGTATTTTTATACAAGTCAATGAAGATCTCAATAGGAAAGAAAGAACACTCTTCAAATCTGAATTCCTCCAGCATTGGGCAAGGCAGATCCTCAGCTCTCGGCATGGATCACATTACTCCCAGCCCTACCAGGAAACTCTTTTCCTGAAGCTACTTTGAGCACTCATACATATTGGTTCTCTGTTTGAAGAAATTGTATTAATAGTGTCTTTCCAAGCCTGCAAACCATTCACCTTGAATTTCTGTTTGGACCTCAATTCTGATAACTTTGCACAAAAACTCAGGAATCTGTAGGAGTTTGAGCCAGAAGCAGATGTATGCATGGGCCTGCACCCAAGTACACACAAAATAATGTCTTTTATCTGGTATAACTCAGGAATGAGCTTTTCCCTTTGGAGGTGTCAGAAGAAAGACTAGTCTCAGGAGATAGAAAAGAGATAGAAATTCCACCTGTGACTCTTGCCTGTGGGGGTGGCCCTGGGCAATGCACTCAATCTCAGATTTCTTGTCTGTGATAGGAGGAAAATAAGACCATTCTCCCCAGGTCTGGTGAGGCCTGGATCATAATGTATGAAAAGTACCTGGCACACACAAACTGCTCAAACCCGCTCCGTTTTCACCGCCCCTCCCCTGACTATTGTTTAAAAATCTGCTAGAATCCTCAGTTTCGTAGCAATTATTCTGGCTATCTCTTGCTAAGTAATGCCCACCCCCATACACATTTAGAGCTTACAATGACAATGGTCTTGTATTTTGCAGAGGACCTGCAGTCCCTCGGCTCCTCTCTGCTCCTTGCTATACGGGACTTCAGCTGAGCTGCCTCCAATAGCTAATTTTTTTTTCGTGTATTCCATACCTGGGACTATCCAACAGCTAATTTTACAGAGGGAAAACAGAGATGAGAGTGGGCATAGGAAGCGGTCAGTTTGGAGCTATGTCGCAAGCTTAGGGAATCTCTTTTCTGAACACTCCTGTGTCAGTCAGGTCCTGTGAGGGGAAAAAGAACTGCAAGGCACTCACTTTTGGGTTGGTGAGACCTCCAGGCGGTAATAGAACCACTGGAGGGAGTGAATTTATGTTCCTCAACAGCTGGTTGCTTTGGCTCCTCAGGACACAGCCTGTGGCGTCCGGTGGCCCTTCCCCGCCTTTCCCTGGGCTCCTTCATCTAGGAGACAGAGGTTTCCCCCCTCATTGGCTATGGCTAGCACCTAGCAGGTGCCCCACAAATGGCGTTAAAGGAAGCATTCGCTCTCTGCTCTGCCTCCTAGCATCCCGGTGCCTGCCCGTCAGCTTGGGGGTGCCGGGGAACAGTAGCAGACAGGCTGAACTCTCGCCTTCGCTGTGGAAAAATCCATTACCGACAAGTCATTTGTCAAAGCCAACTGTTTAGCTGCTTTAATTTACATATTTATCAAGTTTGATTAGAATGTATTGTCTTCGACTTTCATCCCAGCTTTCACCTCTTCTCGCCCTCTTTTCCTGGGGAAACTGTTTTTGTTGTCCTTGTTGCCAAAGGGCACAGCGTAATTCAATTTGCATTTGCTAATAAGCTGAAACTGAATCTGGTGAGGAATTTCTAGAGGCTGGGAGAGATGAAAGGCAGAACACGTGTTGGGGAAAGCCTGGGCGCTTGGTTCTAGCCTCATAAGCTCATTCAACCAAAGAGCAATGAGTACTCTACAACTATTCCAGGAGCATTTATTGAGCACCTTTTGTGTGTGATGTCCTGGGAAAACAAGTGAGAAAGACAAAGTCATGGCTCTGGTGTTGCTTAGAGTCTAGTGACCTCAGTGTCTGCATCGTAAGATGAGGTAGTTGGACCAAGTGACCTCTAAGTGTAAGTTACCATTTTTAAAACTTATTTATTCTTTGGGGTGGGGGGGAGCAGAGGGAGAGAGAATCTCAAGCCAACTTCCTGCTGAGTGCAGAGCCGGACGGATGTGGGGCTTGACATGGGGTTCGACATGGGGCTCAATCTCGTGACCCTGAGCCAAAACCAAGAGTCGGACGCTTAACCAATTGAGCCACCCAGGCGTCCCCTGTCAGTTACCATTTTTTGAACATATACTATGCATCAGGTCATGTGCAGAGACCCAATGCATTATCTCAGTTAATTCTTCCAAGATCCCTTGTCAGTATCATTATCCTCATTTTGCAGAGGAGGAAATGCATGATCCCAGAGCTCAATGCAATGTGCAGCAAAGCTTGGGTTTAACCCTCCGTTTGACTCTAGAATTCGGGTTTAAATTCAGACTGCAAAGCCAGGCTTGAGCTTTCTTCTCCATTTGTCTTTGAGCTCCTGGATGGCAGGGACAGCGTCTGGTTCGTCTCCATGTCCTCAGGGTCTAGCCCCAAGTTTGGCATTTGGTCAGTGTTAGAACATATGTAGAGAATTGCACTAAAAAAGAAAAAGATCCTCGGCCTTCCCGTTTTTTGGGGGCCTCAGGTCTGCCCTGTTCTCAGGTGCTTCAGCTAAAGGCCGGTGTAGCAGACACTGCGCACCACCCCGCTCTCCTTCAGGACCAATTCCCTCACTGCCCGTGAGTGCTGGCGGCTGACATCTCGCTGCTGATTTCCTTCCTAGAACTTGCACTCAGCCAAAGGAAGCTGCCTTGCCTGAGGTTACACCCCTGTCCTCGAGGCAGCCCGCATCCAGTCAATGCAAGACACAGAGCCAGCCCCCTTGCCTCCTAGAACAACGTGAAGGGCCCTTCTGGCCCAGAGCTCCCCGTGGGATTGATTCAGGTCACCCTAGAGATTGCCCCAATCCTGCATAACTCCCACTTCTCACAAGTGTTCCTGAGGGCAATTCCCCGTAAAGCTCCCACAGGGAGTCTCGGAGTCTTCCTTCTGTTTCCCAGGAGACCCCACCTCAGCAGGAAGTCAGAATGGGCAGGTCTGGTTCTGACTTTCTGGAGGCCCTTGGAGGGTGCTGGGATCAAGACAGATGGTAGCAGGTAGAGCCCTCCTGCCATTAGCCTATTCCAGAAGGTTGCAAGCGTTCCTCCTCATGGGCCTGGAGTGCCAGCCCAGGGCAAGGCGGCTCTATAAGCTTCCTAGCCCAGCAGCAGTGGCCTGAGTGGAGTGCTGCTCCTCTGTCAAGGTGACCTCATGGTGACAGCTGCCCCTCACACTCTGTATTTAGGTCCATAGCTTTTTGGCTTTCCCCTGGCAGGCATCCATTGAAAGTTTGCAGGTGCCGGCCTGAAGGGACATTGCCGAAAGTAGCCTGCTGTCCTAAGAGGAGGCTGCCTGGAGGTTGGAGTCCCATACCCTGCATTCCAGAGCTGGCTTGACCAGTCTCTAGCCCCGTGGGCTGGGACAAGTCACTTGTCCTTTCTGGGCCTCTCCCTTCATCTTCACAGTAAGAATGTTCTACTCAGTGACCCCACAGGCTCTGCAGTTCTGATGGCGTCTATGAGCCTCCTGTGAGCCAGAGGTCTTCTTACTGCTGTTTAAAGCCAAAAGGGTGGTTTGAATGTGTTGTAGACGTAGGAGGTGAACAAGAGAGGCTTTTCCCAAAGGCTTGAAATTCCAGAATTAATGCTTCCTTTCTCCTCAGGAGCACTTCTCGGTCATGAGTGTCCTCTTCTCGGTGGTAATCCCTGTTCTCTTCTTCCTTCTCATTGAGCGAAGAGACCCAGCCCTGGAGCACACATGAGTCTACCATGCAACTATGAGAGTCTAGGCTGCAGGAGAGCTGCCCCTAGCTGAGGGAACGTGACCCAGAGGGCGGCGTGTCTAGGGAGTGGAAGGACCCACACCACATTTTCTCACGATGGCCCCGAGGCCCAGAAGAGCTGACACTGGCATTGGGCAGGACAGATCCAGGCTGTGGCTTTTGGCCCTGCCTATGGGAGGCAGCAAATGACTTATGACCAGATAAGGGGTCCAGATGAACTCTGTGAGGTCAGAGGGCAGGAGAGGGAAGGCACTGTGGTCTGGAGGGATCTGGGAAGGTTTTTTGGAGAAGTTGGGGAAAAGACAGAAAGTCTAGGAGATTAAAAGTTTACTTGGGAAGATGGTGACAAGGCCAGTCTGAGTAAGGTAAAATATTCTTATAGAGGCTTATAAAATATTCAAACCAGGGGCAATTTTGCCTCCAAGGAGATGTTGAGCATTTAGTGAGGTCTAAAGCTATTTTTGATTGTCATACCTGGGGAGAGGGGTGCTCCTGGCGTCTAGTGGGCAGGGACCAGAGATACATTGCATAGTGCACAGCACAGGGCCCCACCCAAACAGTTACCCTGCTGAAAATAGCCCCAGTGCTGAGCAACCCTATTCCTGTGGCTCTTCTCTCAATAAATGGGACCTGGTATTATAGACAAAGCCATAGGGCAGGGACTTAAAGTCTCTTGCTTAAGATTTATCTTGTGAGCTAGGGATTATTAGTCTCATTTTACAGGGAACTGAGGCTCAGAATGTGTAAGTAATTTCCCAGAGGCCTCACGGACCATAATCTGTGGGGTCTTCATAGGAACCCTGGTCTATCTGTCTGGGAAGGCAGCAGGCCTGGACCTCCTCAGGGGACAGAAGAAACACAAGGACCAGTGTCTTTCTCAGTGTCCCTCATGCGGCCCTCCCCTCCTGTGGGATTCACCCTCAGTCAGCTTGGCTGAGTCAGCCCTGGATGTCTTTGCCCTTCATCAAGGCTCCTATCTACCCAGGTGCATTCACAGGTTCTCCCAGAAAGCTCTGCCGATGCCTCCTAAACACCATTTTCTCATAAATGTATGTACAAGAAATCCTGCTCCTTGAGCATGTTCTCACTGTCATTCCCAGCTCCTGTTCTCTCCTTACTGTCAGTATCAGCTGCGGAATGAGAGCCTCACCTTACCTTCCACATGCCATATTTTATAGGGGAAAGTCAAAACTATTGTGCTGGGGAGATCAGATCTGGCACATTAACGCCAGGGGTGGCCTAGAACAAGTCCAAGATCCATGATCGCTCTGTGTCTTCCTCCTCAGAGGAGGCACATCTGAGCAGAGTCTGAAAGGTGGAGTAGGAGTAAGGCAGACAGATGAGATGGGGGCTGGCATTCCAGGCAGAGAGAAAAGCGTGTATCCAAGCGTGGAGGTGTGGAAGAGCCTTCATGCTGATGACGCTGCCAGGAGTGGCTGAGCCTGGGGCTGGGGAAGGGGCTGGAGCGGGCAGTGACCAGCAGCTACTAGAGACGAGGGGAGCCGCACTGAGGAGGCTGGACTTGCCCGAGGACAGCAGAGAGTTGCTGAAGGGTTGCAGGCAGGGGGAGCGGTGGCTCCCATTTGAGCTTTAGGAAGATGGCTTTGGCAGCGTGGAGGACGGATGGTCAAGGATGGTGCCGGCACGGGGAGATCAAGGACAGGACCCTTCTTGTCCTGAGCGGACCCTCAGGCAGATGCCAGCTAACCGTGCTGGTACTGCTGCCGGGATGTCTTTTTCTCCAGCTTCGTGGTAGTGTGGACCCGTTTGGGCCCTGGAGTATTCGAGAAAACAAGGCAACTGGTCTGGTTTGGAAACCAGTAGGAAGGTCTTTTCTTGCCTTAATGATGGCCTTCAGGGATCATGAAGTCAATAAAATGACCAAGGCTTAGATCTGGGGAGGAAAAAAAATCCTTTTCCTGTTGTAACATTCCACATTCCCCTCCCAGCTCACCACCCCTTCCTCCTCCACAGAACAGCTCACTCCCTAGGACAAGTTATTGTCAGAATTACTGTCAGGGAAGATAAGGGATACCAAACTGACCATGTGAACTTCTGGGAGACTTTTGTCCTCAGAGGGCCCTGCTAGTGCTCTGTGGGGCCTCTTGGCATCTTCTAGCGCCTCCACCAGCCACAGATCCACTGATGACTGATCTGATTCATTAAGGCTCTCCTTCCATGTTGACACCAGGGTTACGGCTCTGGTCTTACTCAGGCTGGGCATCAATAGGTAAGATGCAAGGTTTCTTTGGCCATCTCCAGGAGAATTATTTAGTCAATTGCTGCCTGACAACTTTAGAATTCAGCGTCTTAGAACAACAACTTATCATCTCCCAGTTTCTGTTGGCCAGGAGGGCAGGAGCAGCTCCGCAGGACAGCTCTGGCTCAGGAGGTTGGAGGAAGCTGGTGGCCAGGGCTGCGGTCACCTGGGACTGGAGGATACCCTTCCAAGCTTGCTCAAATGGTTTTGGCTGGCCTCTGTTCCTGGGTACTTTGGCTCCTCCCCAGACAGGTGAGGGCTCCACAGGCTACCTGAGTGTTACATCATGGCAGCCGGATTCCTCAGTGTGAGCGATGAAGGAGAGAGAGCCATCACCCAAGATGAAAGCCACAGTCTTTTTGTAGCCCAATCTCAAAAGAGTGACATGCCTTCACCCACCCCCCGTATGCTATTTGCTAGAGCAAGCCTGTCTGTCCAGCCCACACTGAAGGGAAAGGGGGTTCATCTCCACCTCTCGAAGGGAAGAGATTCACGAAGAATTTCTGGGTGTATTTTAAAAACCACCTATGGACCCTATTTAATCTCCAAGAGGTGTGAAGAGCATACATTTGAGATTCACAAAGACCTGGGGTTTCATCCTGGCCCCCACATGCACCACTTATGCAGGTGTAGATGAGTTATTCACCTTTCTAGATCTCAATTTCCTAATCTATGAGATAGGGGTAGGAATAGTAGATGTTTCATTGGGTCACTATGAAAATGAAATAAGGTCATACATGTAAAGTGCCTGGCACAGAGTAAGTGCTGAATAAATATTACTTGGTTGCTATCATAACTGGTTACTATTATTGTCCTTCACAAGAAGCAGAGTAGCGTGGGATTTAGGGACACAGGTGGAGTCAGACTGCCTGGATGGGGCCTCGCTCTGCCAGTCCTGGGCTGTGAGAACTAAGACGAGTCACTTAATGTCTCTTGGCCTTGGTTTTCTGTAAAATGAAGGTAATAGTGGATAGCTCCAGGCTACCCAATAGGTGTTCAATTAATATTTTATAAATAAGGAAATAGTGGATGATAGAGGGATGTAATGGCAAAGGGGTATGTGTGTGTGTGTGTGTGTGTGTGTGTGTGTGTGTTGGGATGCTACACAAAGCACATTTGGCTTCAAACACCTTCTGTCAAGTAAGGGTCTGGTGTGGCTATCAGGTTCCCCATGAGTGTGCCCTTGTATCCTTGAGCGTGTCACCCTCAATGAACTTTCAGTTTCATCACCCCTTACAGGGTTGTTCTTGGTCTCATTGTTCAGCTGCCTTCCACCCTGGCTTTGTTCAAGTATACTTCCTCCGTCATCCCTGCTGCCTCCTCCAAGAATATGTTTAATTGGCTTTGCACGAGTCTGGAGATTCGGTGACGGGGCGGGGGGGTGGAGGGGTGTCCCATGTCACACCACCTCAGAGCTGCTACATTACCTTAAATTGATTTTGCAAATGAAAGCTAAAAGCTAAGCAAAGGCGACCCATCCGTTTTGCCTAAAGATGATTATAATGCTCTTGTACGGCCTCCAAAATGACAAAGCAATTTGTTTCCTGCCTGCATCAACATTTGCTTATATTAACACCCGAGACGCTTGATTTTTATGAGCCCCGTGTTATCATTTTATGAAGACGCAGGGGCTCAGTAAAATTAGTGTGCAAATAGAATGCCCATTTTGCATTTCTCTGTGGTCAGCAGAAATGCTGAATGCAATTGGGTTGATACCAGGTCAGGGGAGACATCCATAAAGTTAGCGTTCACCGAGGGCCTCGGTAATGCTATTTATCATTTCTGGACTGCTGGGATAGATGGGGTCAGTGTTAGTGTTTTTTTTAAAGGGCTTGGTGGCATTTCATTTTTTGTTTTGTAAGTGAAAAAACAATATAAATACAAAGGCAGTAGCTCAACTTCTACCAGCAAGAAGGGATGGAACCAATCTCTCTCATGTACGTTGTAGGTAGAAATGCAGCGGACACAGGATCTGATATTGTTGCTAGTCGATCCAGGAGGAGAAATGCTAGTGAGAGGGTCCTAGGCAGGGAGACAGGTGACCTTGGGCATGTATGTCCCTTCCTTTTGTGAACCTCAGTCCCTTCACCTATAAAATGGGGTTAATACTGTCCACTTCACAGAGGTATGATGAAGATTAACTAAGATAAGCCATGATCTATATGAGTATTTTTAATTCGATAGCCAATTCCTGAGTGCTATCACACACAGGGTCCTGGGAATGCTGTTAAAAATAACCATGAAAATCGTAGCTTCTTCCTGGAGGAGCTTGTATTCAGTCTAGGAAATATTCAGGTGTCTAACTCCTCTTTTAAACCATAAACTTCTCTCTCCCTTTGTTCCTAAAGGTGCCTAGCACAGAGCTGAGAACAGGGTGAGTTCTCAAGAATGTATTATGGGGGAAAAAAAAAAAGGAATGAATTCTGGCTCCACTGTATTTCTTGCTGCCTCTAAGACGCCTAGTATTAGGGAAGCAGTAACCTCAGTAACGGTCACCCCAATAGACCAAGCAAGTCCCAAGCCATTAGAATCAGGCTTAATAAAGTTAATACATATATACATTTTTTTTATTTTAGTCTCTGACATTGGTGCGACTGTTGAGATCATAAACTACATTCAAAATAACCTGTCCCTATCATTTCAGAAGTAAAAAGCCTGTTAATTATTTCTACCTCCCCTCTCCCTCCAGATCATCCTCCAACATAGATGGTATTATTCTTTAACCCAACTTCTCTCAATGTTGATTTATGAAATCCCTTCCAGTCATGGTTCTGTTCTGAGTCAATCTGGCCTTCCTCTGCCAGGGACTAGGTACCCTCCTGCCCCTTCCTTCTGGGAATGTCACCCTTGGCCACTGCTTTTGTCTAATAATCTCTTTGCACAATAGCTAAACTTTATTATACGAATGAGATTTCTGTAGAAGTAGCAAGAGCTCGGGCTATGATTTTGGATCATATTTTCCTACTTCTTTGCATGTCTAATGATTCTTATTGGATGCTGGAGATTGTGAATTGTACATTGCTGAGTGTCTGGATTTTGTTATCTTTCCTTAAAGAGAGTTGCACTTTAAATGGCAGGCAGTTAAGTTTCTTCTGTCCAGTTTGAAACTTTTGTGATTTTAAAATTTTGTTAGAATGAGTCTAGAGTAGTTTAGCCCCACCACCAAGACATGGCCCTTCTAGGTTCTCTCCTGAATGCCCTGAGTGATCAGTGAGGACTAACACTTTGGTGGTGGGAATTCAAATGACTCTTAGCCCTGTGTGAGCCCTGACAGCCATGCGATTCACAGCCCCCTGGTCATTTTTGCACCACATCATGAGATTCACCCTCTGCATGCACATCTTGGGACCCGCAAACACACTTGAAGACTCCTTGACAGATTTCTGGGATTCTTTTTCCACAGACCTCTGTCTTCTCTGGAATGTGCAGTTTCCCCCCAGCTACCACCTGCTTCAGACTCTCTGAAGTTTAATCTCAGTGAGATTTCCATGGTCTGCTCAGGATACCCCTCTCCGCTCTTTGGTCTGGAATGGGCCTCCAGGCAAAGAGCCAGGGCAATCAGAGGGCATACTTTTTCCATGTATTAGTCTTGCACTGCCTCTTGTCTGAAAACAGTTGTTTTGTCTGTTTGTCTGATTTTTTAGTTGGCTTAAGTTGAAAGAGAAATCTGGTCCCTGTTACTTCATCAAGGTCAAACAAGGGCTTGAGTTCTAATCTCAGCTCGACCCACACCTGTTAGCTGTGTGACAAGTTATGTAACCCCTCTGAGCATCAGTTTCTGCCTCTATAAAAGGAATATTAACTGCGCACATTTCTGTAGAACTCTAAGTAATGTATAGAATGTGCCTGACACAAAAGGCCCTAATTAAATGGCAGTGCTACTATGACTAATAGAAACAGCTACTTTCTTTACTCCATTATTTACTGAGTGTTTACTGTGTACTAGGCAATGTGTAAGCTTGTTTCATCACTAATACTCTCCATGTGTATAGATTAGCAAATCAAAACTCAGAAAGCATACACAACTTGCCTAGGGTCACAATCAGTGAGTCTGGGATTTGGCTTCACTCACAGGATGTCTTCAGATGATTGTAATATTAACATGATCAATTGCATCAATAGGAATGTAGTCTCTTAATATTGGGTAGTCAGGGACATAATTTCATTAGTCACCAATGGCTGGGCCTTAATGATTCTAACCCATTGATTTAAGAAATGAATGTAAAGCACCCAGTCCCTTCCCTGTCCCTCTATCCCACATACCAACTCCCAGTCTCAGCTTTCCCTGCCCTCCTGAACAACCTCCTTCCATTTTCTTTTACAGACAACCTTCGGGAAGGAGCAGAGCAGAAGGTAGTATTCATCACAGGACGAGTCCACCCAGGGGAAACACCCTCTTCATTTGTGTGCCAAGGTGAGTTGCAAAATCTTATGGGCATCCTGTGCCTTCCCCCCACATCCAACTGGGGCACCGTCATGGCCTCTGGGACAGTGTGGTCACAGGCAGAGTCATTATCTCGGATGCGAATTTACTTCATTTCTAAAGAGGTTACACCGATCTCCATTAGCATTTCTTTCAATAAATGTTTACTAACTACATGTATTAGTGGAACAATGAATAGATGGATGGATGGATGGATGGGTAGGGCTGAACGGAGTTCTCTCATGTGTGTCATGTTGAGGATAAGCCATATGGCATCATCTACACTCCCTAGCCTGGTTTTTCTTGTCTCCAGGAGTTTACAAAAGTAAGAAATCCGGCCCCAGGCCAATATGTATGTTGGTAGGAGTGCAGTAAAGTGGGGAGATAAGGATTAGAAGGTATCTATTCACTCATTTATTCAGTCATTCACTTAATAAACAACTTTACAAATACCTTCTATGAGCAAGGAAACATGCTTTGCATCAGACAACCAGAGGTAAATAAGACATAATTTTTCATCTCAAATATACATCTTTATAATTGCATTTTCATTTATTATTAAATATTTAGTCCACATAAAATTTATATTTAGTCAACAATATATATACATGCATACATATATATATTCAATTAGAGAGCCATATAAGCATATTCAATGAATAATATATAAATCATAATTTAATGAATGCCCGGGTACTCACCAGCTTCAGAAGCAGGATATTATCTATTCCTTTTAAATCCTCAGCTTTCCTCCCTTCTACCCTCCTTCTCCCACAGATAGCTATAAGTTTGTATTTTGTCACCTTTCTCAATAGTTTTACTATTCACATAAACATTCCTAAACAGTGTAGGGTTTCGTTTCACATGTTTTTGAACTTTTTATAAAGTTAAAAAACCGTATCACTCTGTGTACCTTGGCCCTTGTTTTCCCCCAATATCCATGGTGGTGAGTGTGGCTGTAGTTCACTTCTTTTCACCAGGTGCTGTATCCCATGTCCGTTGGGTGCCTCAGCTCACCTGTCTGTTCTCCTGGACAATTCGGTTGTTGCCAGTGTTTTTTCTTACAAACGATGCTGATACAGATGTCCTCATGTATGTTGCCTTGTGCCTACGTGCAAATGCTTTTCCAGGGTATATAGCCACGGAAGGCTGTTGACAGGTCACGGGATATATGCATCCTCAACTTTACTAGATATCTCCAAGTTCCTCTCCGAGACCTTTATACCACCACCAGCAATGCAGGAGCATTCTATGTCCCACATTCTCACCAATACGCTTGCATTTTTACCTATCTAGTGGGTATATCATATCTAAAATGTGATACTACCTATGTGCCAAGCATGGTTCTAAGCACTTTACATATTTTATTTTATTTTTATTATTTATTTTCATTAATGTAATTTATTTTAATTAATGTTTCTATGTCATAGGAATTAATATTAACTCTATTCTTACATATAGTTATGTAAGTTTGGTGAAGTTAAGTAATTTGTCTCCTTTTAGTCTCAAAATGTCCTTCAGGTCACAGGAATATTAAAAAAAACCCATAGAAATGATATAACTTGAGGGAGACAGCGGACTGCTGTGGAAGTATCTGGAGTTTTGCCATCAGGCTGTCTTGGGGTCAAAGGTTGGCTCTGCCACTTCCTAGCAGTGTGATTTCAGTTTCCTTCAATGTAAAATAAATTGGGATATCAATACCTATTTCCAAAGGCTGCCGTGCAGCTGGTGCAAGATGCATGCAAACACCCACCCGGTCCTGTGCGGGGCACTCCGCCGACACCCACAACAGACCTTGCCCCCTTCCCCACGGCGCTCTGAAAAGATGCTGCAGGTAACCTGCTTTGTAAACGCTAAGGCGCTATTGCAAATAGATGTGAGTCTTCTTTTCCCATTCGTATTCATACAGCGCTGTGATTACACAGGACTGCCTTCCCCCCTTCTTTCAGGCCAGGAGCCTGGGTTTCAGGGACAGTAAGGACTGCCCAAAGCTGAGCACTCTGAAGAGGCTGGGTGTTTCAACTCCCGGCTGCAGTCACCCCAGCTCACTCCTTCGCCTTCTCACTTCCATCCTCTTTCCTCCCAGCACTGTCCTTGCAGTAACCTCTCCCAGGTCCCTCCTGGTTTTACCAACCCCTCTACTTGCAGCCATCTGTCAGTTACTAAACTTGGCAGCAGACCTGTTCCCCCAGCTGATCGGATGCAACTCTTTTGTCCTTGTTTGTAAAAAGACAGTAGCCTTACTGTCAAAACTTGCAGCTCTGGGAGCCCAAACTCCCGGGCCCACCTCCTCCGTGGGCAGCAGACAGAGGGCAGGGTCACCATCCCACGTTACAGACAAGGCCTGAGACCTAGAAAAGTTGAGTTCAGCTCGGGTGTTTCTCTGTGGAGCCTGCTTTGCCAAAAAGGAATCTGGATTGTGCCGAGTTGGTAGACTCCGTGCTGTCCCGCAGGCTTTCCGTCAATGTTTACTCCTTGGCAGGGCCTTTTAATGCCTTCCCTCTACCTTCTCAATATAAACTCCAACTCCTTGCCATGACATTCACAACCCTCCACCATCTGGCTCTTGCCAGGTTCCCTGGCCCAAGCCTCATTATATCCCCGCCCCATACAACTTAACCCTGAATGGACCACCTTCTTCCCACCACTGGGCCTTTGCATCTGCTGCTCCTCTGCCCACGCCTTGCCACTTGGCAAACACCTATCTCCCACTGTTCATTTCAAGCACCCCCTGTGCGCCCCCGTCCCACGCTCTTCAGCCTCTGCTTTGTTCCTGCATTGTGGTTACCCACTGGTCATCTTTATCACGCTGATTTGTTACACATTTGATTTATATTTGTTTCTTCCCTTTAAACCATGAGCTATTTGAGGCCTAGGGCTGGATCTTTGACTGTCATTTTCTACATCTGGAAAATGGGGATTATCTTGTTCATCCCCTTGGGCTATTATGAGGGACGAATGGCCGCTTCGGTTCTGAGATTCTAAATCTGAGCTCAGAAATAGGAGACTTAAGGTCACACAGCCAGTAAACAGCAGAAGGGGACTTTGAGTCTGGGTCTGCCAAGCCTGTACGTGCTCTTTTGCCTCACTCAGGGATGGGAAGTGCTAGAGGGCCAAGCTTGGTGCACTCTGGGCACCCCACAACGGTTGCTGTGCATTCCCAGGCGAGAATGGGGAGGCTCCGGGAAGTGAAGTAGCTTACTCAGGATCACACAGGGAGTTCATGGCGGTTGTGGCCTGGGCCCCATCTCTTCAGTCCTGGTCTTCCTCCTTCCCTATCTCTGTAACTGTCCCTGGAGACACAATTTGTCCTTTCTTGAGGCAGCTTAAGACACCATCATTCCCCCACTTTGCCAATGAGAGACTGAGGCACGGTCTTTCCCAAGGGTCTCTTGGCCCCCAGGAGACAGGCCAGACCACAGCCCCACAGGGCCCGGCTGGATCCCTTCCCCAGCCCACGTTGTGCTGGGGACAGCAGCAGAGTCCAAGGCCTGGGCTGAGATACCTTCAGCTCAGTTAATGCTTCTTCCACATTCACCGGCTCAGTGACCTTGAGCGGGGAGCAGACATGTGGAGCCTGGTCCTCCCCATCTGGCTGGGAGCACAGTCCTCACAGCCGAGCTGCTGATGCACCTGCTGCTGGGAGCAGAGCGAAACCGTGTCGTCACAGAACTCTGGAGGGGCAGCGGTAAAGGTGGCAAGGCTTCGATCTCCTCAGGGCTCCACTTGGCGGTTAGATGGCTGATTCAAGTTACCCCTTGGCTGCCCCCAACGCCACTCATGGCCTCTGTGAGGCCAAACTATCCTCATTCTCCAGCCGTGACATGAAAGGTCCAAGGAACTCGGGAACCACCCTGTAGCAGAGTGTCAGCACGGTCTCTGGGGCTAGCCTGCCTGGCATTGGATCCCAGCTGTTCCACGTAGGACAGTATGACCCTGGGGACGTTCCATAGCCTCTCTGTGCCTCAGTTCCTTTATCTTGAAAGGGAAATAACAATAGGAACCCTGCATCATAGGGTCGTTGTAAAGATTAATGAGTTCATAGCCATAAAACATTTAGGACGGTGTCTGGAATACGGCAATAAGCACTAAAGAAGGGTCACTATGGAGCACCTTGCAGGCGCCTGGTGTGGTTCCTCTGACCCCCGCGGGGCGCCCAAACCCAGGTGTGTAGCTTCTGTGCTGTGTGCCCCCGCCCACCTCCTTCCTTGCTATTTTCCTGAGGGAGCTGTTAGCGGAGCCCTCCTCATTTCTGCACCAGGAAGACCGGATTGTAAGTCAGCGGTTTGGCCAGGACTAGACCTCAGGTGTCTGATTTCTGGTCGAGTGAATGTTCTTTCCCTGAAGCTTCCTGGGGTTGTTGGGGCAACTTTCACCGAAAAGTGCCATTGGCAGAACACTTGTCCTCTGAGGAGCCTTCATAATTGAATTAATCAAACCCGTATTTATGCACGCCGGTGTGGGCGAGGCACGCCACCCTTTGGAGGGCAGCATGGGGAAGTGGGCAGAGCCAAGGCCTTGGACTTGGCAGGCCTGAGTGTGAGTCCTACCACCTCCACCTCCTGGCCTCAACCTTCGGCAAGTTCCCACCTCTTGGAGCCTCTGTTTCTTTACCTGCAAAATGGGGGCAGCAATATGGTCCTCAAGGGGATGCTATGAGGATTAAGTGAGCCTGAGCTGAGTCTGTGGAAGTCTCAGGAAGACTCGGAAGAGTCAGGAGTCTATTTGCCATGGGCCACGGAGCCCTCCAGGGCTCAGACTATGGAGCTCACTCCTCGGGGTTACCCTGGGGCGATAAGACGAGGAGAGGGGAGAGACACACACGCCTACACACACACACACACACCCCATGCACTCACAGCCACCAGGACCAAGCACAACCAAGCACAACCTAATGTTTCCTACGGTGAAGTGGTGACCTTTGATCCTTTCTCCCTCCCCTCCCCCACTGACTTCGTCCCCCCTCTATCCCTCCCCTAGACTCCCTCTTCTCCTCTCTCTCTCTCTCTCTCTCTCTATCCCTTACAGCCTCACATTATAAGTGCAAAACCAGACCCACTGGGGTGGGGGTGAAGGGTCATGGGCTTTTCACTTCTCTGAGCTTCTTTCATCTGTGAAATGGGCAGGGTTGGGTGTGGCAGGGTAAGAACCAAGACTGTGAGCCTCAGGTTCTTCAGGGCCAGACTCCCTGTGACTCCATAATTGGAGGCCCTTGGACTCAGCTCAGGGCAGACAGGGGCCTGGTCAGGGGAAGGCCTGGAGTGGCTGCTCTCATGTGACCCACACTCTGGGTCCCGCAGAGACCCCCAACTGTCTCACTTGAAGCCTGAGCTCCTCCCACTGCAACATATTGCCTCTTAGAGGCAACAACAATAAACCTTACACAGAACTCTCTAGAGAGAAAATCCTGCAGGCATATATGCAAATCATTCTACAAATCACATGCAAATAGACTCCTGACTCTTCCGTATTGCCTTAATGGAAAGGGCACCACTTTGAAGCCAGTAGAACCGGATCAGAATCCCATCTGGGCCCCTGTGAGACGTTCAGCAAATGATGTCAGCACCCTTTGTTTTTCTACCTGTACATGGAGCCAAGAGAACTACAAGTCAACCCAGCTAAAGAACATACAGTGCACATCACGGGTCAGTCTTTATCCATTCATGTCACACATATCTACTGAGGACGTTCCCCGTGCCCGGCGCTGAGCTACACGCTGGCAAGATAGTGGCCAAGAGGTAGACTTGTCCTTGCCTTCCTGGAGCTCATGGTCTGGAGGGAAAGAAAGACTTGAACAGCAGATGCAAGCTCCAACTCCCAAACCCCCAGGGCACAGGAAATGTAACTTTCCTGACTTCTCTGTAACTGAACTTACTTCCCATTTTGAGGTCCCATTCTGCCAGGGACCCGAAACTTAATCTCCCATCATTTGGGGATTAGCTTTCCCCAGGACTGTGTAATTTCAGCAAAGAATGGTGATGCTCTTGGGGATGGTAGATAAATAATGTCGTCATCAGTGTCACCATCTATCCACACTGCTTCCCCTGCACCTGCCGCATCCTCGAGACTTTCTGGGCTTTGGTCACTGCAGGTCAGCACCATGTCAGACCCTGGTTCCTGACTGCAAGACTCTTTATGTTCACTGGCTCTCTGCTAGGTCTGCCCCGACCTCCACCCTATCCACCTTCAGGACTCCGAGCCCTCTGCTTTTCCTTCCTCCCAAACCACATTCCATGCTGCAGTGGGGAAGCGCAGGTCTGCCCCTGTACTTGGCAGTGGTCTCCTGTGCCCTTCATATCCTTCAGCTGGACTAGCAAGTCCCCGTTTACCTCTTCCCTTTCTCTCTCAACATCCTGTCGTCCCCACACCTTCAGCCAAACCAAATGGGAGCAAAGATTCAGACAACACACATGTCCATTTCCTATGTGCCAGACACTTTGCTTCTACTAACTCATGGAGATCCTCACAACAACCTCCACGGCAATTTTCTTCTTTCCTTCTTAACTGATGCGGAACTGAGCACCTGAGAGGTTAGGCCACACAGCTATTCAAACCCAGATAGTACAGTTTCAGAGTCTGTGCCTTTAATCACGAAGCTATGCCCTGAATTGAAGAGCTCTTCGTTGGCAGATGGGCCTCCTTCTCTCTCACCTTCCAGCCTTTGTGTAGGATTCCCCGGAACACCTTCTCCTGGCACCCCTTCATCTGGCTCACTCTACTCATCCTTTACAACTCCATTCTTCACAGCCCCTTCCCAGGCCCTCTGGGTTCTCAGGGCTCCCCGGGCTGTTCCCACCTGAGCCTTTGCACGTCACTGCAATGGGAGTTGCTTTCTCCCTGTGCATATTCTAGGGCAGAATCCCCTTCTGTATCTTGCAGTACCAGGCTTATGGTGCGGACCTGGCCCTGTGAATTTTATAGAATGAGTGATTTTCAGTTCAGCTAACCCTATACTCTGTCAAGGTCAAATGAATGCCTGGGGCCAATCTACCAATGGGCATTTATTAAGCACCTGCCGTGTACCCTGACCTGAACCAAGTACACTAGAAGAAATAACTATGATTAGCTATTTGGGGTTGCCTGGTGAGGTTCATCATGACCAGGCCGAGGTCAGCCCAGGGCAACGATCTCTGTGGCCTGGCTATAATTTCTGATCATCTACCACTTTTCCTTCCTCTCCCCCAGCCTCTCAAGCCTCCAGTCTTACCGTCATCCTGCTTTCTTCCACCTTCCTGATTAAATCAATTCAAAAGAAAGGACCCAGCAAACTTGTTTACCAAAGGAACAGAGACTGATCTAAGAAGGTTGATTGTGTCTCCCTACAGGAGGGAGATTATTCTCCTCACTTGATAGATGAGGATCCTTCTACTCTGGGGGAGAGGAATAAAAGGATGGAATCCCAGACTGCCAGTGTGGAATGTGTCCTTGGGAATTACTGACTTCTTTCTCCTCACTTTAAAGATGAGTGTAGGCTGGAGTCTTTCTAAAGCTCACACAGTAACTGAGCCACAACTAAAACCCAAGTTCTCAGACGGCTGGTTTGTTGGCTTCTTCAATTCAGCATCCTTGTTCCCAAGTCTCATTGCTAGCAAACCTCAGACCAGGACACCCAGTTCCAAATTCCATTCTGCTTTTTCTACCCTCGCTGCCTCTCAATCTTCGATCTCAGTGAGTTGATTAAAGCACATGACCTTTTCCAGGTGCTGTATCAGGCAGTTCAAGTACAGGTGTTCTAACCCAGTCACATGGCAGTCTTCCAGATTGGGTATTATTACTCCTGTATCAAGATGAGGAAACTGGGCAGAGAAAGCTAGTAGCTTCTCCAGCTAATAACCAGTTAGGGTCCGAATGTAGGTGCCCAAGTCCTTCTGCTTCCTCAGTCCATGCGATGCTTTTGGCCTTTGACCAAGGGTGGCATTTCCTCTCCACTCTTGCTTTCTCCAACATTTCTCCTCATATTCCTCTCCACTTGCCACCCCCCCACACACAACTCACAAAAGCAAAGGCTCTCCTCCCAATTTCCTGATCGAGGGGAATGATTCCTGTTGAACTGTATCTGACCTCCAGCTGAGAGATGAGTCTAAAACCTCTCCTCTCCTTGTTCCACACTCGCTATGGGAGAGGGAGCTCTGGATGGCTGCAGCTTTTGGCCTGGCTTTGTCTTCTCTCATCCTTTTATTAGCTGCCTAATTGGCAGCCCAATTAATCTGCTCATCTGTGAAGGAGGATGGATCACAATGAGCTACTCCATTTCCAGAAGCCATTCTCTGCCATTCTCTGAGGCAGCGTGGCCAGGCCCTGAGCGCAGGCTGGTTCCTTGATGAGGGCTGCTCCGGGAGCTGGGGTCAATTAGTGGACAGATTAAGCAATTATTAGCCCCTAACAAGGGCACCTGGCATCATTACCCTGTCTGTTTACTGGCAAACTGCAGCTTTAATATGAAGACCAACAAATAAATTAGGGCATCTGGTCTACTGCCGCGTTGGTCGAGAAGTAAATGATGTCCAACTGGCTTTCGGCTGCCGATGGATTCTGAGCCCTGGCCTAATGAAAAGCCTGAGATGTCCCTCACTGGTCACAACAGCTTTGGGATGTGCTGTGGAGCCATTTATCATTCCAGGAGCTAAGTGCCTGCCACTGGCCCATGGATTGTTCTTAGTTAACCTGCTGCTTCCTCCTGTCTGTCTGTCAAAACATGCTTATCTTCCAGGGCCCAGCTCCAAAGCTTCTTTCTCCTTGATGCCTTTCCTTCTCTCCCCAGCAGGAAAGGAGTTCCCTTCTACACTCTGGGAGGGTTGTGCATCCTCCTACCGCTTTCCAGCATTACAGTTATTTCATGGAATGCCAGAGTTCCATTTTGCCTATTGTTTTCCAGGTCTCTGAAGACGGAGTAGAAATGTGGAGAAGGAAAGGGAAGGGTGAGGACTTGGGTTGTTTGTTTCCTCACCCCCTCTCCTGTCAAGGTATGCAGGCTATCACCAGAAGGAAGCCAACGAGGGCAGGCTCAGATTTGCACTTTAGGAAGATGACTTTGGCTGCACCGATGAGGACATGTTCCAAAAGTGGTCACAGTCATTCAGTCCAGATGTGGTGGTGGCCTAGAATAGATGTGCAGCAAAGGGATGGAGATACAGGGCAGATCTGCTAGATTCAAGGAAGAGATCTGGGGACTGCCTGATTGTGGGAGGAGAATCATGGAGAATTCAGCTTTTCTAAATTTGGTGACCTGGAGGCAATTGTTGGTGCCAGAGAGAAGCAGCAAGGACAGCCAGACCCAGAATCTGTGAACAGAGGGTCCTCAAAGTGTGGAAAGGGGCAGAGTTGGGACATCAAAGAAACCTCCCTCTCCTCATGTGACTTTAACCAAATTCCTCCTCCTCTCTCTCTTCTGGTGTGACCACCAGCAACAGGAGGGTTTAGATCCCTGAGACCTTGACCCCATAATCATCCAATCCAATGTCAACACTTAGACATTAGAGAATATCTCTTAATTCATTGTTCGGAGCTATCCTGCCTCTCCCCCATCTCTGTCTGTCAAAATCTGGGCCCTCCAAGGCACAGCTCAAATGCTCTTTTCTTAGACGCCTGCACGGAGCTTTGCAGAGGACACATGCTCTTCCATCTGCCCATGGGCTTCAAAATTATGTCTTGAACCGTCTCTTGGAAACAGAGATATAGTTGTAAAATTCACCAGGCAACACCTAATCCATAGCCATATACCCACAGTGGTTGACAACATAGGCCAAAAATCACCTTTGGAGCTCTTACTGCTTCCAAGCTGAGGAAAATGTGCTCCCACCTTCTTGAAACACTTTGAGGTTAACCCAGATTCTTCTCCTTCCCTAGGGATCATTGACTTCCTCATAAGCCAGCACCCTATTGCCCGTGTCCTACGGGAACACCTGGTCTTCAAGATTGCACCAATGCTCAACCCTGATGGAGTCTACCTGGGCAATTACAGGTGAGGGGCAGGGGAGAATGCTTGGAAGCTGGTAGTCACGGGATGGTGGGATGGAAGCAAGGAGAAAAAGGGGATATATTTTTGAGAAAGAATTTTCAGATTACCCATGAGTTCATTAGAGGAAGTTTCACCCTGGTTTTTGAGAATGTGGCTAATGATCCTTGGATGTTTCATGCATAGCCACCTGAGGTAACTTGCTGGGATTTTCTGGTCAGCTTGCTGGGCCAGGAATCAGGAGAGCTAGAATCAGTTTGGGCACCCACTTCCATGTAACCTTGGGGAGTTCACTTTCCAGCTACTGGAAAGGGTACAGCTCAGATCAGAACCCAGGTTGTTCAATACCCAGCCAGGTCCCTTTTAAACGGTTTCGAGAAACTGAGCATCAGTTTCCTAATGAATGCAATGATCACGTACCTGACAGGGCACCGGTGAGAATCAAAAGAAATGGTGGAGACAAATGTGCTTTGCAGAATATCCTATGGGGGTGATAGCAATGACTATTTTGATTCTGTGTTTCTTTTTGGAGAACATTAATGAAGGAGAGTGGCATCCCAGGTCATCTGAGCAGCATTTCTCTCTGATGTGGGCATAGAAGCTCGCCCCACACGCACTCATGCTCTCAGACCTTGAACTCTCTTTCTTCTGGCCGAGCACCATAATTTATAGTCTAAAATTTCACTGCCCAGTGGATCATCTGCCAATAGAACATTGAATCCTCTGAGATAGTGTGATTACTCTTATTTGACAATTGAGGCAACAGACTCGCCCAAAGTCACACAGCCAGTGAAACACTATTTATCTAATTTCACTGTGCACATTACATATCTTTAGAGCAGATTAGTCCCACAACTTGCAAAATAACATTCAGCCTTGCAGCTTTTGCACGAGAGGCTCTGTCTGACCTGGTGCCTATCTGTCCACCATTCTGCCTCACCTCCCACCCTCCACTCTAATAGCCACTCTAAGCAAAGCCTAGTTCCCTAGACATGTCCTGTTGGTCCCTGATTCCTAACCTTCCTCAAGGCTGCCCTCTGCCCAGAACCTGCTATCCCTTCCTTATCTTATTAACCCTTCTTCACACCACAGCTCATGTCTCCTGTTCTGGAAAGCATTCCCCAAACCTCCAAACAGAATTAGTTACTTCCTCCTCTAAGCACCCACAGGCCTGGTTATTGAAAAAGATTTATCCATTGCATGGACTCCACTGGCCTTCAAGCCAGCAGAGAGCAGGGACTGAGCCTTTGTGGTCCTTGTGTCCATGGTGCCTGGCAGCAGGGATCAGCCCACAGTAGATGCTCAGAAACTATTTGATGAACATGAGTGAAGGAAACGGATGACTTCATTGATAAAGAAACTAAAGGCTACATATGAGATGGGATTTACCCAAGGTCAGCAGTACAGCTCAGATCAGAACCCAGATTGTTCAATACCCAGCCAGGTCCCTTTTAAACAGAGTTGGTTTACTGCTTTCCAAAAGCATGGCAACTGGGTCCAGAGGGGCTTCCCAATACCTCTGGGTATAAGTTAGAGCCCATGGGATGCATGATGCCTTAATTAAAGACAGTTTTGCTTCCTCTCTTAATTGGCTCAAGCAATGGTTCATTAGCGCTGGCAGGTTTTATGGGTTGCTGCAGGCCTGAGAGCAATGCCTTTCCACCTTCCCTGGACAGAGCACACTGTTCGAGGTAATGGTGGTGGAAAGACCATTTGCTTTATGTTAACATTTCTGTTTAATTACAAGAGCGGCAGTGGTCAGAAAGAGGTCAATGCTGTCCACTCTACAGACTTATTTATGTCATCATCTGCTGTCCAGGGGTGGCACGTGGGAAAGAGGTCTGTGACCTTGACCAAAATGTCTTCCCTCTCTGGGCTTCCGATGGCCACTGGGGTGGTGATGGGGAACTAGACGCTTTCTGTATGTCTTCAAGGTCCAGATTGTCTGATTTGGGGATTTCAGAGTAAAAGAGCTCCAACCGTCAGAAGTAGTTCTCTACTGAAGTTTAAACCCCCAACGTTTTCCTAGTGAGAATATGTGTTTCTCGTTATAAGAGCGGGAGCAAATCTCTAACCACAGGCATTAATCCTGTTGCTAAAACAGCTCTGAGTTGCAACATAGAGTCTATCAATCATGAGAATTCACTACTAAAGATTTGGAGAAGGTGAAAAATAATAATAAAGACTCAGGATTGAGAGCTTCAAGGTGCCTTAGAGGTGCTCCAGGCCAGGCCTCCCTGACTACAGCAGCGTGTCCCATGCCTGGAGGGACTTGCCTAGGCATTGTAGGGGAGAAAGGAGTTTGGAGTTTGAGGGAGTTTGGGAAACACAGAGTTAAGCAAAATTAAATGTGTTCTTTTACAATAAGATCTTTCAGTTCTGAATATGCTAATCAATAGGAATCTCAAGAGGGGAATATAGTACCCGGTGTTTCCCAAAGATGAGTCAAGGAACCCTTTTCCTATACAGCTTGTTTCCCCCTCCATCCTTTATGCCCTTCACCCCCTCCACCCTCCCCCAGCCCCCAGTGGTATTAAACTCATTTTGGGAAATACCACTCCAAGAATTCTGCTTGCCCACCCAGTGCCGTGTCAAGCACTCGTACACTTATCTCATTTAATCCCCACACAAGTTTGTGAAGGAGGGTGTTTGCTGAGATTTCTCTGCTTGCAAATAATGAAAATCTACTCCAATTAGCTTGAGGACCAAAGGAAAGATGGGAGGGTGGGAGGGAGGAGCAAAGGAAGCAAGGAAGGGATTTGGGGAGGGAGGGAAGGAAAGTTGTCAGAATTCTAGGGCAGTGAACAGCACCAGACCTCAGAGGAACTCATCACATTGCTGGAAACAGGTTGGAACACAGACAGCCAGGTCGCCACCTCTCTCCTGCTCTCTTTCCCTCCCAACAGCCCCTCAGGATGTGCAGTCTCTCAAGCCTCAGGAAAGTGAAATAATCTGCCTTAGGTCGTGTGGCCTGTGAGGAGCAGCCCGGGAAGCAGGCCTACCCCAGACATGCCAGACCCTGTGTGAAGAATGAGACACAGGCCTGCCCTCATGGCCAGGGACCTGCTGCTCCTCCTGCCCACCCCCCATCCCGTTCCTTCTTCTACATTAAAGAGACCTGTATTCCAATCTAGGAAGGAAAGGCAGGAGATTTCCCAGGTTTAATCACGCACAACTTGTATTTAATAAGACAAGTACTATACTCTGGAATTTATAATAAAATCGCATTTAAGCGCAGCCGATGGCCGCTGCGGCATGACAGATCATGCTCTTTGTGCGGAAGGCAGGAGCATTTGCTAACCTGACTCCCACGTCTGCGCCTGGACCCTGGCCTCCGGGAGGAGTCGGGAGGGACTTGGCTGGTTATAGGCGCGCCAGCATGCTCCCTGGGAGCCCGCAGCAGGCGTGAGATGACATCACAGTGGACTGCAATGATGCTATGGCGTGGGATAGTGACGCCGAGCAGCTGCACGCTCTGCCTCACTCACTCTACCCTAACTACGCGGGCCTCTTTTCAGCTCAGTCTGAGGCTTAATGCCAACTCATAGGCCTCTCTGGGCACCAGCAGCACCCTTGCCTAGCCCTTGCCCCAGTTGGTAATCGTGTGGGTATTCATAGGACTGTTTAAGGACGATCTCCATCTCTAGACAGCAGACTCCATGAAGTCAGGACATTGTCCACCTCTGTCCCCAAAGTCTGGCAGAGCGCCCAGCATGGAATGGGCCTCTGATCGGTATTTTTTGGGGGGCGGTGGATAAATAAACTCAGCGGCGGGGTTTAGTAACAGTGCAGTGGCTCGGAGCTACAGTCTCCAGTGCGGAGGAGCTCTGGCCGCATGCCTCTCCTCCCAACACTTTACTTACACTTACAGGGCCTCCTAAACCTGCTTGTCTCGATCTTACCCTGGTGTGGCATGGCTACCACGATTGGCTGCCATTATGATTTAGCAGACTCTGGGTGCACAGCCACGTGTTGTTACTGTATGGACATTACACGTTTAAAGGCACTTACAAACCACATTTGATCTTTACAACTCTTTGAGAAAGGAAAGTCAGTTTTTATTATAATTTTGAGCAAAGGGGAAACTGAGGCTGTGAAGGTGAAGAGCCAGGTTCGAAGTCACATGGTATATCCAGGGACTCTCCGCATCCCCAGACATGGCCTTTGTCTTACAAGCTGGAGCTGGAAGCAGAGAACGGCACTCTAACGTTCCCCACCCTCCTGAGCTTTCTTGTCCTTGGGCGAGACACTCCTCTCCCCTGGCCTCAGTTTCCCTCCTCCCCTCTTGGAAGAGGAAAATGAGGTGGAAGTCATCTGCCATTTAGTAGTAGCACTGGGGAGAGGCTCTATCAAAAATGATGTGGCTACACCATGGTTGAACTTGCCGACATTATACCGTGTGAACTAAGCCAGTCACAAAAAGACAAATACTGTATGATTCCACTTATATGACGTACTTAGAATGGTCAAAATCACAGAAAGTAGAATGATGGTTACCAAGGGCTAAAGGGAAGGGGGAATGGGGAGTCAGGGTTTAGTGGGTACAGAGTTTCAGGTTGACAAGATAAAAAGGGCTTTGGAGATGGACAGTGGCGATGATAGCATGGCATTAGGAATGTACGTAATACCACTGAACTGTACACTTAGAAATGATTAAGATGGTAAATTGTATGTTATGTGTATTTTACCACAATAAAAAAATAATAAGAATGGTACCCCTACTGATGCCATGTGAGCAACTTCGGAGGGTTCTGGGGGGTCTGCGGCCTAAAGGTCTTGAGGGATGAATCCTGTAACTTCAGGTATTACAGAGCCAAGAAGCTGCAAGGCAGCTCCCAGTCGGAAGGCCGCTGGGGGTCGGGGGTGATGGGCTGAGTCGGTCTACAGTCGAGTCGGTGGGTTGGCAGTTCTCAATGTCCTGCATCAGACGTGGCTGCCCACACACGCTGTCTCGGCCGCCTCCTCCTCCCCATCACTCCCTCGGCAGAGCAGACAGCCCCACCCCTCCCCATACCCCACTGCGATTGATTCCTTCCGAGCATGTGTAATGCACCAGTTGCCTTGCATTTGAAAAAGAGACTCTCCATCTCCATATGACAATATGAAACTCTGTGTTGGGTTTGCATTTCTTAATTAGGTGCTTGTCATTGTGTATTCCATAGAGCCACGTATAAGTAAACAGTCATAGACCTTGGAATAAATTTATTGGTTTTATTTATGTTTCTGGGCATAAAAATCTATAATTACCAGGTACAGCCTCAGTATAACTGGTATTTAATGACAATTACTTTTTGTTACCATAGAAATGAGTCCAAAGTAGTTACCCATAATTTCTCATTTCCCAAACCTCACACATGCTGAATTGCAATATTACCATAGTAATTGCCTATTAGTCATCATAAAATACGTAGTTACCCAAAAGATAGGATGCTATGAAATTTCTCATCTTCAGAAAACCTCAGTGCTTCTTGGGAGCGTGGAGGTGGGGGAGAGCCACAGACCCCTCGGGGTGGCACAGAAATGATCCAGCTTTATAACATGGCACCAGAGCCCCCGCAGTGGAAATGCACGGCCCTCCTGTCGGTGGACCCGCACCACATCGTGTCTCCTGGCCCTGGTGATCCTCACGTAGCCAAGGATGCTCTGGTGCAGTAAATCCAATTTAACTAAGGTTTATTGAGGGCCTGCTGAGTGTCAGGCCCTGCGTTGGGCCTTAGGGAAACAGATGGAAATCAGAGGCAGCCTTTGCCAATAAAAAGCCGTGTTTGTATTAGAGGGGTGCGCGTGTGAGGCCACGGAGACCTAGCTAATAGCACTAATGTCTAAGTGCCGACTAACTATGCATTAGAGAGAGCATCTCATTTAACACTAGCAACAGCCCTGGGATGGGGGCAGTGGTAGAGCCCATCTTTCTCATACTAAACATTTTTATGTCATAAAACTGAATACACTGGAACTAAAGAACACAGTAGGAAAATACTTAATATATGAGGAATTACTGAAATCCATAAGAAAATCTTGAATAACTTATGAGAAAACTAAAGGACAGCTAAAGTTAATTCACAAGGAAATTTTTAAAAAGTGGTCAAAAACTGGAGAAAGAATTTTATGCGATTGTATTGAGTGTAGTTGATATACAATATTATATCAGTTTCAGGTGGACTACACAGTGATTCGACAATTCTATATATTACTCGGCGTTCAGTGTAAGTGTAGTCACCGTCTGTCCGCATACGTTATTACAAATTATTAACTATATTCCCGATGCTGCACTTTTCATCTCCAGGACTTGTTTATTTCACAACTGGAATTTTGCTCCCCTCAATCCCCTTCACCTATTTTGCCCATCCCCTATGCCATCAACCACCAATTTGTTCTCTGTATTGATGAGTCTATTTCTATAGCTCCATTTTAAATACAGAAGGAAGTTGAGGTACAGAGGCAGAAAGGAACTTGCCGTGGGCCCCCCAGCAGGAAGGGTCAGAGCTGGTTTATGCATCTAGGCAAGCTGCCCCTAGCCTCCTGCACGTTTCACCTCCAGCTGCATGGTGTCCTGAAATCAGGCAGTGCCTCCCTCTGACTGGCAGTGATGAGGGAGTGTTCTCGAAGGATGGAAGATATATAGGAATTCACCAGACACAGACAGTAAAAAGGAGATTGGCACAGCAAAACGCCATTAAGCACAGCAGAGGCTAATACCAGGCAAGGTATTTCCAACACACACACACGCACACACGCACACACGCACACATGCACGGACAGGCATCATAACTGGCTGACCTTGCCCACTCCGACATCCAAAGGAGGAAGCATTTTAAACTTTCCAAAATGGAATAGAACATACAATTAGCTACATAAAATGTAAAGTGCATGTCAGTATTCTCTTTGTTCTTTGACGGTGTAAAAACTGCACTTTTCATCACGCTAGAAATGGAAACCAAAGACCCATTGCAAGGATCACCTCACCAAGAGGTCTGCCACCCTCTTCTCCTTCCCCATCCTGGCCACACTCCCTGTCCTCAGGGTCTCTGTCACAGTGCCGTCAGCCTTGGAGTAGGAGGGGAGCTGAGACCTCCAGTCCAGCGCTCTACCCAGGGCCAGGATCCCCTCAGTAGTCTCCCAGAGCAATAGCCAGGCCCCCCTCTTCTTGTCCACCTCCAGGCCTGGGTGGCGCCCGCCTTTCTAAAGCATCACCAAGCTACCAGCTTGGACTGTTAGAGAGGGTTGGGATTCAGGCTAAACCTGCCAGCCCATCCCTTCTGCTTTACCCCCGAAGGATTATTCTGTTTTAGTCTATCTTTTACATGGTAGCTCTTTAGCTGTCTGAAGACCATGTGTTCCCTCACTTCCCCACTCTCCAGTCCAACCACTACCATCTCCTGTCCCCCAGGCTGGACATCCCCCAGAACCTTGTACCTTTTCACATGCAATCTGACATCCATTCCCCTCCCTGTCTTTCCTGCTGTCCTCTGAACATGCTCCAGATGTTTGTCATTGTCTGTCTTCGAGGCCTAGTGTCCAGGACTGAACAGTTATGATGACGACGACGACGAAGGTGACAATGGTGGTGGTGAATAGTCGACATCTATGGAACCTCGGGGCCCACCACCATTCGAGGCATTCTGCATGTATTGTTCCACTTAATCCTCAGAACATCTCTATCATTATTCTCATTTTACAGATGAGGAAACTGAGGCATAGATTAGCAAAGTCCCTTAAGTTCATAGAGCTAGCTAGTGGAGCAGGAGTAGGAAGGGACGATCACAGGCCTAATTCTGGGGACATACTTCTGAGGCAGCCTGCACACACATTGCTCCCC
Organism: Phoca vitulina; assembly: GCF_004348235.1. Classification (NCBI taxonomy): domain Eukaryota; kingdom Metazoa; phylum Chordata; class Mammalia; order Carnivora; family Phocidae; genus Phoca; species Phoca vitulina. The sequence continues at coordinate 63,485,338 of NW_022589705.1, forward strand.
GACATTCTGGGGGCGTACCTCTCCTGAGGCAGCCTGCACACACATTGCTCCCCGACATTCTGGGGGCGTACCTCTCCTGATACAGCCTGCACACACGTTGCTTCCTGACATTGACCTCTCCTCAACCTACACGTCTCCACTTGTATTTCTGCTAAGTCACAACTCCCCTGGCTTTCCCTAGAGCCTTACAAGAAGCCTGTGGCATGGAGACAGGGTAGGAATCACTCTCTCTCTTTGAACAAAGAAGAAACCGAGCCACAGAGAGGCTAAGTAACTTGCTCAAGGTCACACAGTGAGCGAGCCACGTGGTTAGTCAAGATGAAGTGCAAGCGACAACGGGAGCCAGACAGCCTCACCTCCCAGAAGCCCTCTCCTGCTTTATGTAACCTGAGCGATGTTTCTAAGGAGGCTGAAAGGACATTGGGGCTGGCAGTGTAATCAGGTGTCTAACCCACAAGTGCACACCGCCAAAACCAATTATTCAAATGAGCTTCGCAGCCAGGTTCCACAGAAAAGGCCAGATGGCTAGATGTCTGTGGAGGCAGCCCCCCATCTCTGTCCCTGCAAGCAGCTGAATAGCATTTCAAAGTTAGAGTTGATAGCAAGTTGATTTTAATAATTGGTTCTACAGCAAAGATAGGCGTCTGAGGAGACCATAACCCAGAATGAGTGGCTGGGGAGTCTGGAGGAGCAAAACAATAGAATCAAGAACTTTTGTCATTTCTGGTCTTAGTTCCTAAACCACTGCTTGAAGAGTGTTAGTTCTCTGTGTAAAATCCTCCCGTGGCTCCCGGTTGGCCATCAGCAAGAACTGAACCTCTGTAGCCTGGTATTCAAGCATGCGCAGTGTCCAGGAACTTCCTTCTTGGGTTCATCTCCCACTGCCCACCTTGCTCCTGCCCTAACACCCTCCATCCGCTCTTCTCGCCTTCCTGGGCCCTTTGCAGGGCCCTAAACTGGCCCACTCTTGCTCACACCCGTGCCTTTGCTGGTAGTCTGACTCTGCTTCAGAAGCCTTTCAACTCAATCATTTCTTCTCCCTCTTCTTTATTTCTCATCCTCCTTCCTCCCCACCCACCACTTCTTTCCCTCAGGCCTTCACACAGCACACACTTGGTACTGGGCACTGGGGAACTGAGGTGGGCTTTGCCCTGTGCTTGCCCTCAAGAAGGAGGTGTTGTGTGAGACGAGCCTTGAGGGATGAGGGGGAGTTAGCCAGGGGAAGAGATTGGCAGGCAGCATGTTCTAAAACAAAGGAATGATGTTAAACAACAACAGTGTTGATAACAAAACAAACATTAATTGAACTTATGCAAGCTACCAGGCCCTATTGTTAAGTGTTTTTACCTATTATTTCCACTGAAGATGGAACTCATCATATGCCTGCTCCCACTCCCCCCACTACTCCCACCAGTTTAGAAGAAGGTAGAGGGATCAGAAAGGTAGGGGTCGAAATTAGCTTGATTATTGGTAAAAGCAGGATTTGGGAGGCATGCTTTATCTCTGTGGCTAAAATTGGCCTCCTTCTACTTCACCCCAAAGTTCAACTTTGCCACCAGCCCCAAGCCAAGCAGGAAGTGAGTTGCCTCTCAGAAGGCACAGCACATGACGGAGGAGGCCAGAATGGACCCTCCCAGCAGGGTCACAGATCTCAGCAAGTCTTGCCTGGAGGGGCTGGGCCAACAGGCTCTGCCCCGTTTCTTAAGTGGACCAATCAGATCAGTTTCACCACCTCCCTCTGGGAAGAGGAAACAAGGGGATCGAGAGGAAGAGCCATTCTCTTACTGCTGGACACTAAGAGTCCCTGTTGGGATTGAACTGGGAGCTTCCTCCTAACAACCCCATGAACCTGTGATGTAGGTTCTTGTATTATCCTCATATTACAGACAAGGAACTTGATGCACACAGAGTGGTTAAATAACTTGCCCAAGGTCCTGCGATAGTAGGAAATCCAGGAGTCAAAACCAGGGAGCTGCCTTGGAGCCCCAGTGCCTAGCCTCAGCCTTGCCGCCTGAGCCTTGGGGAATGGCAAGTGGTCTGACATGGCCGTTGTGCATGGTCAGAGTTAGAGACCGCAGTGTAGGTTCACGCACTGCACAAAGGCACCAGCTAAGAAGGCAGGTGGAGGCTGGCATGCAGCCCAGGCCTGATCAGCCTTGGGACTTGGAGGAATTACGTCAGCCCACAGGAGGGAACACCTTTTTGCAATTAGTTCATAGGATGTAACGTGTGAGCCTTGCGTGGTATACAGGTTAGGGACATGGTTGAAGAAGCTGGAGGAATAAGTGGGGACCAGTTTGTGGAAGACCCTGACAGTCCTACCAAGATCAAACTGTAAGACCAGGTAACATATGTGTAGCCGTGATCTCAAACTAGGCAGTGTCTCCCCAACATTTTCCATGACTGATCTCATTTAATCCTTGAAACAACCCTCTGAGGTAAGCAAGATCCACATTGCCCAGATGAGGGCTGAGGCACAGAGAGACCACACAGCTAAGATGGGGCCAATGCCAGGATCTTATCCAGGCAGTGTGGCTCCAGAGTCCACACTGCCATCTAAGTGACTTCTCAGGCTTAGACAAGGTGGGCAGGGGTCTCACTGGCTCCCGGAGCTTGTGAGGACCTAAAGGACTTTTCTTCTCTTTTGTGTTTCCTTTGCCCTTTCTCACTTAAGAAGTTGAAATAGATGATTCCTAGACCCAAGGGCCAGTGCACTCCTTTAGAAAATGTTCCCCCTTGGGCCTTGTTAAATGGTTCTTTTTTACTCCTTGTCAGTGTTGTTATTGAGGGAAAATAATCTCTTGGTCCTGTAATGAACTTCCAATGCTACTCTTACATAGCTATGTGATCTTGGCCTCCATTTCCCTGTCTTTGAGATGTGGGAATTGGGTTTTATGAAATCTTGGGTCCTTTCGGTTGGTGATTCTCAGAATTGTCCTAAGTCACCATGTGGAAATTCCACCCTCCCCACCAAGCCTGATGTTGCTGCCAGGCAGGAGACAGGATGGAAGGAGACTGAAACCCCAGAGCACATGCTCTCCGTGGGAAGGGAAAAGGCACTCCAACAAAACTTCTTGTCCACTAGCCATAAGTTCTGGGAGAAAGGACTCAGGAATTTCAAGGTTAAAGATGATCACTTTTCCAGGTATGGTCTGAGTACTCCCTTCCCCCCAACCCCACCACCTTGCCAGAAAGGCCACCATCCAGGCCACCATTCCAGGGTCAAGATCTTGCTGACCCTTGGAGGTGGGAAGTTCTATCTCATCTTAGCTCTGCTATGGGCCTTGGGAATGTCCAGGGCCTCCTCACATGTACATGCAGTACAGGCTCCTGGTCAAGGGGCCAGGCTGGCTGTGACTGCCCCCAACCCCACATCTAGCCAGAGCAAGTGTACGTCACCCACTCAGAAGGGGCACCTGTTTCTAGCTTGGAGGGGGGCACATTTTGTCAATTTGCATGAAGGTACTTTACATGTTAGCCCCCATTTGAGACCTAGTTTACTCATTTATTTTTTTAAAGATTTTATTCATTTATCAGAGAGAGAGAGAGAGAACGAGCAGGGGAAGGGACAGAGGGACAAGCAGACTCCCCACATAGAGGGGAGCCTGATGCAGGGCTTGATTCCAGGACCCTGAGACCATGACCTGAGCCAAAGTCAGATGCTTAATCAGGTGAGCCACCCAGGCACCCCTCAGTTTCCCCATTTAAAAATTAAGGGTGTTGCGTACAACCCTCACCTCACATGAGTCCTCTCAATTGGATGCTGACCTGACTCCCAGGACTGCTAAGAGAATAGTGTTGGCTAAGAACATGGGCTTTAGAGTTAGCAGAGTGGGTTCAAGTCTTGCTTCTCTCACTTGTCCTTGCTGGGCTACAGACAAATTACTTAAGCTTTCTGAGCCTCTATTTGTACAGTCTAATGGAGAGCTGGCTGTGTGCCTAACGGAAAACTCAATGGCAAATGAAATAGATTCAGTTCCTGCCCTCCTGGTGCTTTCAGGTCTTTGAACAAAACCCATGAATTTGTCCAAGGTCACAAAACTACTCAGTGGTAGATCTGGGACTCAAACCCAAGTCCTTCTGACTTAGAACCTATGGTCTTGTCTTTTTTTCTTTTTTAAGATTTCACTTATTTATTTCGGAGAGAGACAGAGCACGAGCGGGAGGGGCAGAGGGAGAGTGAGAATCTCACTCACTGAGCATGGAGCCCGAAGCGGGGCTTAATCTCAAAACCCATGAAATCATGACCTGAGGGGAAACCAAGAGCCAGACGCTCAACCGGCTGAGCCACCCAGGCACCCCACTATGTTCTATCCATTCTCCTCTTTGCCTTTACTGCCCAGGTTGCATCCTTGTTGTGATAGTCTAAGAGAGAATGTGAGGGAAATGCTTTAAATATTCTGGGAGTGGTGGGCGCCTGGGTGGCTCAGTTGGTTAAGCGACTGCCTTCGGCTCAGGTCATGATCCTGGAGTCCCGGGATCGAGTCCCGCATCGGGCTCCCTGCTCAGCGGGGAGCCTTCTTCTCCCTCTGACCCTCCTCCCTCTCATGCTCTCTGTCTCTCACTCTCTCTCTCTCTCAAATAAATAAATAAAAAATCTTAAAAAAAAAAATATTCTGGGAGTGGTGATGTGGAGCAGATGTGTTGTAATTATCCCTTATGTTTGGGACAAAGGACACTGCCCGCCCTCCTCCATCTCCACCATAGTAGAGCCCACCCCACCTGCTAAGCATTTTGCAGGAGCTATTGATGACAGACTGTCTGGCATTCTGACACTGGCCAATCAATAGAGCTAGAGGGTACCTCAGGCCAAGGGCAATTGAATCCCAACTTTTAGTGGCATTAAATAAAGTAATATTTATTTTGCTTTTGGTGCAAATATACTTAATCCAATCTAGCTCATTGGTAATGCTGAAAAACTGCTGCGTTTGAGAGACAATTGCATGTGTGCCTCATCCATCTCTGCCTGTCAATGCCACCCTTCCAGAAGCACACAGCCCCACAGTGCTCAGATGAGATTGATCTGAAGTCACCAAGCTGTCTTTTTCTCTATCCTTTAGAAGAGATGAAAAGGAAATCATAAGGAGGGAAATTAAAATCATTGCTCTCATTCTAACTGCCATTATTGCAACAAGGATGGGCATGATGCCCTTCACAAGATGGAGCTATTTACTTGCCATTTGAATAATGTTCTCTGGAGCCATTGTGTCTCTGCCATTGTTCAGAGGAGGAAGAGACCAGTAAAGGAAGAGCAGACAGGAGTAGCTGAGGGTCTCTTTCATAGATGCCACAGCCTCAAAAAAATCACTGGACACCATCCTGGCATTGATAAGATCTTGGTTCAAATCCCTGATCTATATCCTAGTAGTTGTCAAGTGATGTTCTAAAGTCAAATCTCTCTTGGATTTTATTTGCTCATTTATAAAATGAGGATTTTAAAAAATATTTATTTGAGAGAGAGAGAGATCATGAGCAGGGGAGAGTGGCAGAGGGAGAAGCAGACTCCCCATTGAGCAGGAAGCCCGATGCAGGACTCGATCCCAGGACCCTAGGATCATGACCTGAGCCAAGGACAGACACTTAACTGACTGAGCCACCCAGGCACCCTAAAATGAGGATTAATAATACCTACCTTATTTGGCTATTGTGAAAATGTCTAGCATGTAACAGGTACTTAAATACTTTTCAAAAAATGTCTTCTTCAAGGAATTACCTAAACTTTGTTTGCACATATTCAGGGTATTTGTTCATACACTTGTTCATTCACTCATTCATTCAGTAGATATAATGAACCTTCTCTGCACCTGGGTCTGTAGTAGATAAGTTGGGGGGGTGGCACAAGGTGACACAAACATAATCCCTGCCCCCATTGGGCTCGCAGTTTGGAAGAAGAAACAAAAGATAGTCAAGAGTATCTCCAATTCAAGAGAATGAAAGTATATATTACGTAGTTACCTATAAATTTGACTTCCATAAAATTGGATTTTCTAGAATGATCCTAATGTCAAATATTGTGTCTCATTATTACCATAAAGAGTTCCATTCATGTCAGAACATGGGTCCTGACTTTGAGCTCAAACAGAGATTTCATCTCAAAAATAAATTACAGAACAGAAGAGCACCAAGGAGACAGAGACCCAGAGCAGAGACCCAGGATTTCATACTCAGTGACTCTAAACTGGCAATCATAGTATGAGAGCCTGGCATCTGGAGGTCACCTTGTCTATTTCTCTGTCTTTAGGCAGATGATTTGGGTCCTGAAACCACTAACAAGAAAATGCATCAGCCCTGCCTTCCTGGTGCTTCTAGCCTAGTTAGGGACACAAACATAATACACTAGTGGCCTGTTAAAAATATGTGTAACTTCCAACAATTCTCACTTCGCGGAACTTTGCACACTCTTGCCTGCTCTCTGAGGCCTTGACTTTGGCAAATTCCCATCCCTTCTTCAAAGTTCAGAGCAACTTGAGAACTCCTACAGGCAAAGATTGGGTCCCATGAAAATATCAAAGTTGAAAAATGCATGCAGTTAACATTAAGATATTGGTAACCCTTAACTATTTGGTGTTTCTTTTTAAAACTGTCAATCCTTTCCCTAGAATATCAGTATTTTAACTTTATCGGAAATGTGTGCTTCCTCCAAGTCCCTAACTTTGGCGATAAATCCCAATTAGTGATGCTTTAAAATCATATAATGATATTTATAGCAGCATTATTCACAATAGCCAAGATATGGAAGCAGCTCACACGTCCACTGATGGATAGATGGATAAAGAAGATGTGGTGTATATTTATACAATGGAATATTATTCAGCCATAAAAAAGAATGAAACTTGCCATTTGCAACAACATGGATGGAGTTAGAGAGTATAATACCAAGTGAAATAAGTCAGTTGGAGAAAGACAAATACCATATGACCTCACTTATATGTAGAATTTAAGAAACAAAACAAACAAGCAAAGGGGAAAAAAAGAGAGAGACAAACCAAGAAACAGACTCTTATCTATACAGAACAAGAGGGCAGGCAGGTGGGGGGATGGGGACTAAGGAGTGCACTTGTGTGATGAGCACCGGGTGATATATGGAAGTGTTGAATCACTATGTTGTACACCTGACACTAATATGTTAACTATTTGGAATTAAAATAAAAACTTAAAAAGTAAAAAAACAAAAAACACCCAACAACATATAATGAGTGAGCTGGGAGAGACCGTCCTGAGTGAAGTATAACCCTCTCGTTTTACAAAGAAGAGCATGGAGCCCAGGGAGGGGAAGTGACTATCTCAAGATGATATAGACATTAGAGGCCTGTCCCCCTGGTCCCTAGCTAGGCAGGGCTCCTGCATCTTTACTAAGGTTTTTCTTTAGTAAATACCCACCTACTGATAGACTGTTACCATTAGAAGTGTTCTCTAAAAAATCAGCTCAAAAAGTGCCCAGCACAGGTGCTACTCACTGAAGAGTCTCACCAATGTTTTAGCTTCTAAAGAACGCCAGGATTCTTTGAGGATTGAGTGGCCTTTGAGTCACCAGCCACACCATTTTCATCAATAGGCTGGATCAAGGTGTTGACCTTTCAGGATCTTTCGCCTATAACACCTTCTCTTAAGTTTTGAATCTCACTTTTTTTAATGAAAGAGGCTTCCTGGAAGCAGAATGGCCAAATGGGAAGACCAGGGCCCCAGGGCCAATTCACCTGGATTGTAGTCTGGGCCCTATGGAGTACCAGGTAGGTAGGTGACCTTGAAAGAATGGCTTACCTTCTCTGGCCTTCAGTGCTCCCACTTGAAAAATGGAATCCACCTGTGTGCCTAGATGGTTGTAAGAACTATATCATGTGAGATTGGAAAATTCTTGGGAAAGAATGAAATGTTCAATCAACAACTAATTCCTCAATGTCTACCATAGTCCAGACTCTATGTCAAGCACAAGAATACAAACATGAATAAGACAGAATCCACACCCTTGAGGAATTCATGGTTCAGTGGGGAAGACAGACTCAATAATCACTATATCTTGTTCTGTAGCCACTCTGATGGGCAGGGTGGGGGGCGGGGGGAGCAATGGATGCTGTGGAAGCAGAGGGAAAGCACCTATCCCACATTTGCAGAGAGTAAGTCAGCAAGCCTTCCTGGAGGAGGTGATATTTAGATTTAGACAATTTCAACAATACCACAATCCCCACCACTGCCACTGTCATCACTGGCTGCCATTCATTCAATATTCATTCTGTTCTGAGGATTCTGCTGGGCCATTAGTAGTTCATGTTCATAATCCAGAAAGTCAAGGTTGTTATCCTCATTATACATATGATAAAACAGAAGCCCAAAGGGTTTCGGTTTTTTTTAAAGATTTTATTTATTTATTTGACAGAGAGAGACACACAGAGAGAGGGAACACAAGCAGGTGGAGTGGGAGAGGGAGAAGCAGGCTCCCCGCAGAGCAGCGAGCCTGATGCGGGGCTCAATCCCAGCACCCGGGACCGTGACCTGAGCTGAAGGCAGACGTTTAATGACTGAGCCACCCAGGCGCCCCCAAAGGGGTTTTTAAAAAAGAAATTTAAAAAGGTCACCAATCAAAACTTAAACCTAACTGTGACTTCCAAAGCTCCTGGTCTTCACAACATAGCCTCATGGTTCTGAGTGACTCTATGAGGCAAAGATGAGACTAGTGCAGGAAGTCACTGGGAAGACAAATTTCAGCTAAAGAGAAGGAAGAGTTTTCTAGCAGAGCTGTCTAAGAATGAGATAAGCTGCCTGGGGAGGTGGTGAGTACCAGGTCATAGAAGTATCATGGAGCAAGCTAGTGACTTGGCTAAGGGATTGCTTAGGGCATTCTTAATTGAAGGCAGAGGAGAGGGAGGTAAGCTAACCATCTCTAAAGTTACGGTCATTTGTGATTAAGTCCTGTTGTTAACAATAGCGTTCCATTCCAAATTTTTAGATGCTCAGTAGAAGCTCAAAGAGCTCTGTGGGCATAGCACCCAGACCAGTGGTTCCATCTGCTTGGTGACCAGCCACTAGGGTTTAATATAAATTAGCCTACAGAGCTATATGGTTAGTGATGCTTTCTGTTAAAGGAACAAGGACTAACTCCAGCCACTGAAGCAAAAAGGGAATTTATAGGAAGGGCCACATTTGGAAAACAAACAAATTAACAGAATAGCTATGGAGGGTGAAAATTGGCTGTTGGCAGGGATAACTACCCCTGTTCAATGGTAGCATGGCTGTACACCTGACTCCCAACCTCATATCACCTAGTCCAACTTTAAGTCCTGGAGGGAAGTGACTGTTGCCTGAGTCTGGTTTCCTGTTGCTGTGGCTGGCAGATCACAAAGAGGGAGCATCTGGCCCATCTGTCTTCTGTGGTGGAAGAAAAGGCACCACCATAGTCTCATCATCTGTAATGATGGAGGAGCAAACTCTCCCCAACACTGTCCCCTCTAATCACAGGGTTAGATGTTGGGCATTCTCCAAAGAAAATGGGTAAATGCCTACTACATTAGGAGGGATCAGACAGTGGTTATGAACTCTGATCTGCCTGACTCCCAGACTGGAGGAAAAGAGAGGGGGCAGGATGCACCTAGTGTGTTGGAGGAACAATGAGGAGTCCAGCATCTGGCACAGAAGAAGCAAGAGGGATGGTGGTAGGAGCTGAGGTCAGAGAAGTTAGCAGGGAAGGACACATGGGGACTTGTAGCTTGTAAGGGGTTTTACTCTGCATCTAACAGGGACCATTTGAGTGTAAAAGGGACATCATCTGACTTGTGTTTTAGAGGATCACCCTGGATGCTATGTGGAAAATGGGGGTGGGGAAGAAGATGGGATGAGAGGTGGGCTGGGAGGATGCCAGGGTGGAAATAAGACCAGGTAAGAGACTGTTAACAATACTCAGGACCTTGGTCTGAGCTCAAGGTGATATCAGTGGAGCTGATAAAAGGGTGTTGGGTTCTGAATACATTTTGAAGGTAGAAACAATGGATTAGCTGTGGGTGCGAGACAGAGAGGAATAATATGGACATCAGTGACTTCAGCCTGAGCACTTCTCTCTACTGCCCTGTATGAGAGATATACATGTGTCTGTGGTCTCAGAGCATGGATACTGAAGTCAGACTCCTCCACAGAAATATTTGAACCTCTCTGTGATTCAACTTCTTCTTATATAAAGTAGGAATTGTAATAGTAGTGACTTCATAGGGTTTTGTTGAAAGCATTGAGTCAATTAATATATATAAAATGTTTAGAACTGTTTCTGGCAAAAAATAAATGCTAGGTAGGTGAGACAGGGACTGCTCCTACTCCTAGCTGTATTTTGATAAGTGACAAGTTTGGCTTGTCCTGTTCATACTGACTCTGACTCCGGGTACTACCTAGGTGCTCTCTGATGGGGTTTGACCTGAACCGTCACTGGCTGGATCCCTCTCCGTGGGCCCACCCGACCCTGCATGGAGTGAAACAGCTCATCATCCAGATGTACAATGACCCAGTGAGTAACCAAACCCCTTCAGCACCTGCTGGTTTTATGGCTTAATCTGGGAAAGGGCAGTGTTGTACTGGGAAATTCCAGTAGGAGCTACAAATTAGGAGTGCAGTGCAGGGTCAAAACCAGGATGTGTATGAGGCCTGCTGGTCTTATCTTTAAATTGGATAGACCCAAATACCTTCCCCCACCTCTCACAAATATCTTGTTCAGTTGGGTTCAGGAGGTCTTGTGGGATAAAGGAAATATAGTGAAGCAGATTCATAGGGTTCTTTGGCTATAAGCAAAAGAAATACAATTTGAACTAGTTTAAGCAAAATAGAGAATTTATTACAAGAGTACCAGTGTATCTCACATAACTAAAGGCTGTAGACTGGCCTCCTCCACCTGTAGGAGACATGGTGCCAAGTGTCACATCTGTTGGCTCCATCCCTGGAGAGTGATCCACTCTCATTTTCTAGTTCCAGTTCCAAAAGACTGTGACTGGCCTAGCCTGGGGGATATGCCACCTCTGGGCAAGTCAACTCTGGCCCCATAGGCAAGGATATGTAAGGACAGGACAGCACACTGGAACCACGTGGCTGGACTTGAGGGCTGTGGTGGCCGTGGTGAACCTATTCCCAGAGAAGAGGGCCTGCTAGTCCAGAAAGAAGGGGAACAATGGGTTTCCATACTGAGTTTGCTCATAGGGGCAAGACTTTGTAAGAAACAGGAGACGACATGGGAGTTTCATAGGTTAGAGAAAGGAGGCAGACCACTATCATTCTATCCCTAAAGAGCTACCAAAGAGGACAGGACAGACATCTCCTGGGTGGAGGCCAAAGGAGGAGGTAAGGTCTATACAGAAATAGAACTTTTTAACAATTAGCTCTACCTAAAATGGAGTGGATGTAGGAGCTATGAACTTTGCCTTACTAAAAGTGTTCACCTTGAAGCTAAATGACACTATCAAAATGGTGCATAGAGGAGATTCAATTGTTTGGAAGACACTGGAGTGAGATGACATCTGAGTCTCTTCTAACTTTGATGACTGTTATTTCATGGCCCCTTGACTGCCATAGCCCTGACATTTTTTCTGATCTAGCTGATAATAAATATTCACTAAACTATTGGTTGAACTGGATTGGATTTAACATGGCAAATCCTGTTATGCCAACTGTAATACGGTTTATAGACAGAAAACAGTTATTCATAGAGAGGACAATGAGGCATGATTAAAAAAAAAAGACACAGGATAGGAGAAGTGATAGAGTGGGAGTCCCTGAAAAAGGGGGGTGTTTTAGATGAATCCCTGAGGAGAGAACTGGGGGGTGAGGCATGGAGGAGGACCCAAAGGGAAGGGTTAGGTTTGCTGAAGAGAAGAGGCTTCAGCCTGCCATTGCTGTCATCACTGAGAAGTCATTGATTCGCTCACAAACAACTGGGCACTCATCCACGTTACAGAACATAGATCAGCCAAGACTGAGGGACAGATTTAGACACTTTTTGTGCCATAAATAGGTTGCTCATCAGCTGGTTGGATCTTAGTAGACACACTTGGATGCTGAGCTTGTTGCCTAAACTGTATTCTTCCTGAAAGTCCACTCCTTTAAGACCCAAGCACATGGAGCACTAACATGGTAGTCAAGCTGACCACGGGAGTCAAGGATCTCAGCTCCCTCCATCTCTTCTCTCTTCCCCACTCCCCATCTCCTTGCCCAGGCTTTTACTCCAGTCTTGCCTTCCTTCTTTCCCAAGTATTTATCAAGTAGTTTCTATATACTAGGCATTGAGATTTTTTCTACTAGTGAACAAAACCCTAACCCTTGCAATTTGTGGGGGAATAGACAATAAATAAGTAAATACTGATAAATATAGATTTACAAATTGTGTGTAGAGTTACGGGGGGTGGGGGCCAAGGAAGCACACAAACTGTGACCTGTGGGTAGGATGGTTGTAAGTTTTGGCTTGCCTGGGGCAGTTCCCATTTATACCTGTTGTCCTAGAGTATTTATTAATAGTGCCCCCTTTCACTCTTAGAAGTGTCCCAGTTTAGATGATAAATTATACCGTAGCTCTACTTAAAAGCTATCGGAAAGCACCTAGCACAGTACCTGGCGTGTGGCAGATCCTCAACAAACATTATTTGGATTGGATTCAAAGTCACATTTGACTGTAAGAGTCATTGTGTCCAGTTGCAGACACTACAGTACCCAAGGGCATCTGCCCTAATATCCTGACATGCTTTCTCCTCCTGACCTCCGCTGTTGTGTACGTCATCACAGTCACTCAAGCCAGAGCTATGTGAACTGCCAGGACAGCCTCTGGCCTCGTTTCTAAATGCTCACAGCCTCACTCCTCCATCCCAGTGGCCTTCTGCTTGACAGAGTCAGCAAGCAGAGAATCAGCAGACCCTCACTGGTGGACAGGGACTATGTCCTTGAGCATTGTCGTTCCTCACTGAACTCCTTCGGGTTATGTGCTGGATGCTGGGAGTCATCAGAGCTGCTGTCCACCCCTAAGGAGGTCACAGCCTGGTGGAGACAGGCATTTACAGGCAGTTATCCCAGGTGCATTTGTGGAGGAAGGCACAGGGGCTCTGGGAGCCCATAGAAGGGACCCAGCCCAGGAGACCATACCTGAGCTGATGCATGAAAGATTCCCAGGGCAGGGAGGGCTTTCCAAGCAGAGGAGACCTCTGTGCACCTGCCTTGAGAGGGAGGCACCCTCGGGAGACTGCCAAATCATTCAGTGTGGCCGGTACTGGGGGCAGACAGAGGGGCAGAGGGGGTTATGATACAGGGTGAAATTTGGACTTCATTCTCATGGGAATGCGGAGCATGGAAGGATTTTAAGCTGGGAAGTGACAGGATCAGGTTTGCATTTGAGAAAGACCCCTCTGGTTCCTGTAAGGGGGTGGATTTGGAGGGTGCCAGGCTAGAGGCTGGAGATCAGTAGAGCCTGCTGCTGTGGGGTTGGAGAGGCATTATGGAGGGAGATGTGGGCAGCTTAGTGACTGGCTCATGGGACAGGAAGGAGTTTTGAATGACGCCCATGGTTTGGCCTGGACAGCGGAGTAGATAGATGTGGTTGCCCTTCCTGAGATGGGAACTCAGGAGGGGCAGTGAGCCTGGGAACAAGCTTAGATATGCTGACTTTGAAGTTGAGCAAAAGTGATATGTCCAACCTGCACTGTAAGTCCTGGGCATGAGCCCTTCTGTGTTCTCACCTGGCAACAGGAGCCTGCTGTCCTGTGTTAATGATGGCATTTACTTCAAAGGCTGCTTTCTAGACCTTTGCTCACTAAACCTTGCCACCTCTCTGGGCCTTGGAAACAGAATGATGATCTTGACCAGGGACTGTTCTACCCAGAGGACTACACCGGATCTTAGATATAAAGTGTTTTATGCCCCACTCCTGGGACAGCTCCCTGTGGACAGAGTGGCCTTTGTTTACCAGTTGTAATGGACTGTCCCTAGGCAGGGTCTGGTTGATGCATCTCAGAGTCCCCCATGCCCAGCAGGGACCTGGCTCTGAGCAGTGCTCAGAATAAAGGCTAAGCAAATGATGAAGTAAAACAGAGCCTCTGTGAGTTGCTTTTAATGAGATTTCCCTGATGAAGAGGAGCAACCGGACCACATACCTCTCCCCAATCTCAGCTCTCCCTAAGAATGTCCCAGATGCTGGTGCCACCATTGCTGTGCCCTCTTTTACTTCAGGCTCTGGTCTGTGGAGATAAACCCTCTCTTGGATTCCTCTGCAGCCTGCTGAGATTGTCCTCCACTCCCAGGGACAGAACCTGAGATGGCATCACCCACTCTGGTTCCCCTGACACAGGTTCCTGGTCATCTTCACTAATGTGCCCCATTCCTGGCCTCGGTGCCCACCCCGTTCTACCCACCATTGAGCTTAGCCTTCTCTGGCCACTAGGAGCTCCCTCAGATCCCTGGGTCCCTGACTTCCCACCATCCAAGCACATTTTGTTCAGGAGCTGCTCTTAGACATTCCATTACCTCCAATGGTGAAGACCAGGGAAGCCGGTTCCAACTCTGCTCCACATCCAGGCTTCTCCTTCCCATTCTGATCTTAGGGCTGAGTATCCTACCTCTTCCCCAGGTAATTAGCCCCCAAAATGACAGCACCTTTCAGGTGAGAGCTCATGCCCTCCCATGGGAGTTTGGCTTTATCCTGGCACACACGCCATAGAGTATGATGGTGACTTCACATCACACCATCAGCCACACAACCAGAGTCACTCACACACAAGAGCACACATGGGGACCTCCTCTCTCACCTATGTCAGGTTACAATCTTAAAAAGTTAAGCCCATTTATGGATGGGCTTCCTAGGACCACCCATCTGTAAGTCTTCTAGCACCTAACTATCTGCCTGAGAGGCACACCCAGAGAAGTATTTGGCAGAGATAAAAAAGCAGGTGTTGCTTTAAAATGCTCAGTTAATTGAATGAAGCACACATTTCTCAATGTACCCATTTGCAAGACCCTCCATAACCTCCAGAATTATAGAGATTAATGGGGCAGGATCTCAGGCTAGGAAGAACTCACAGTCCAATAGGAAGGCCAGACCTTTATGAACAATTTTCAACCAAGGCAGCCAGGAAGGTGTGCTGTAGTAGAGAAAATGTAATGCTTTGGAAATACGGGGCTGGGAGAGATTAATCCTGTGTGTGTGTGTGTGTGTGTGTGTGTGTGTGTGTGTGTGTGTGTGTGTGTATCTGAGGAAGTTTTCTCAAAGACTTTGGACTGAGCCTCTAGAAATGGGTAATAGTTCATCCGGAGGCTATGGTTTAGGGATGAGGGAGGTTACAGGGAGAGAGGAGAGGGAAATCCAGGGAGAGCTGAGCAGTGGAATGGACGTGAGAGGCCTCAGCTGCTGGGGCTGGTGTGCAGGATTCACAACAGGCAGCTACAAGAGGGCGGCCCGAGAAGCAGATGTGAAGAAGCTCATGGGTGAGTTTGAACATGGAGTCAAGGAATTTGGCTTCTTCCTATGGCCCAATGCTCTCTTCTCATTAAAATCAAAGTCTTGGGGTATCTGCGTGGCTTAGTCGGTTAAGTGTCTGCCTTTGGCTTAGGTCATGATCCCGGGGTCCTGCTCAGCAGGGAGCCTGCTTCTCTCTCTCCCTCTGCCCCTTTCACCCTCCACTTGTGCTCTCTCTCTCTCTCAAATAAATATAAATAAATAAAAAATAAATAAATAAAATCAAAGTCTTAGGTCCTATTTAAATTGATTTTTAATTGAATTAAGTATCATGACTGTAAAAAAAGAAAAAATCAAGGCCATGGAACAAAATGCCACTTGTTAGGAATATTCCAGCACACACCCTCTCTCATTCTTGAGAATCAGTGTCGTCAATGGAGAGCCATCAAAAATGTTTGAGCAAAGGAGACAGAGATCAATGAATAGCATTTCCATCGACTCAGTCCCCCAATTTAGAAACTCTAGAGTCACTCTAAAATTTAAATCCAACTGGGTCTTTATCCCCTGATTAAGACTTTTCAATGACTCCCCATTGCTTGTGGAATAAAGGCCAATGTCCCTGGCGTGCCCTTCAAGGACATGCCCTATGCATATCCAGCATGCAGCAGAGAACATGGCACCAGAGAGACTATTATGCTGAATGACATATGCTTTAGAAACTTGGGAAAGCTGCAATGTGGAGAGTGGATCAAAGGAGATGAGACGAAGTGAAAGGAGAGAGGCCCATCAGGTGCTTCTTATGTAGTCCAGGTGAAGGACAACGAGATCCGAACTGGAGAGTGGTGAGGGCAGTTGCTAAGGAGAATCGCCAGGGACTGACGGTGGGAGGTGAATGGGTCTCCTCCTGCCCTTTCCTTTGCCCCCAGTCTCTCAGAGCCTAAGGGTTGCTTTTGTGAGAGGCTTCTATGCTCTGGGGGGGGATTCCCCCCTTTTCCTGGAGGAGAAAGGCCTGTGTTGCTATAACAACTTGGCTGTAGCTCATAGACAGATCTGTTTCCTTAAATCATTTAAGGAAAATTAGCTGCCATAACAACATGGAGCAGTTTTTAAAATAGAGCAACACAGGGCTGGGTTGTTTTTTTTTTTTTTTTCCTCGCTTGCCTCCTGTGGTCCTCAAGAGAAGCTGCTCTCTTTCTGTCAAATAAATAAATAAGTTATAATACATCTGCAAGACAAACAGCAGTCGGTGACATGGTCATCTAACACACACGGAACCAGCACTCATTCACACTACACGGAAAACACACACACATACACATGCACAACGTGGAGATATGCAGAAAATGCCTGCGTTCATATACATAGAACAGAACATATATACATGAGAGCATAGACATGGTGCACACCAGATAGTCAGGTGTCGAGTTATACATAATCCACAAAGAACATATACACAAACACACAGCCAGCCAGTTTCCCCACCTGGTCAAAATGGCAGGAAGGGGCCCGGGGGGTCTGCTCTTAGCATGGGCATAGGTCTCACTGGGTCACCAGCTTGGAAGGCTCTGAGATGGCAGCTCCTCACTAGAAACCAAGGGGCACCTGTGTGTTCGCACCCGACAGCCTGGAAACCTTGCCGGTGGAAGGGGGAATGCCACCTTGGCAAGCACAGTGGGGAGAAGGTTGGGGGCACCCCATCCCCACCCACATACACACTTGGGGCAAACCAGGAGAGCAGGAGGCCACAACCATGGCATTGGGGCGGGAAAGTACCGCCCCTATGGCAGGGTGCTTGTCACCCCCTAGGAGGAAAGACTACCCCAGGGAAGTACTACCCCAGGGAAGACCACACCCCTAGGGCCTTAGCACACTGTCTCCCTGAGGCCTAGGGAGCTCAGAATCAGGACTGTAGGTTCCCAAACGTTTGTTCCATCCCCATGTCTCTAGTTGTATCACCCCAAAGGTCCCCTGCAGGGGGGCAGCTAAAGCTGTGGCAGCTTGTCTTTGTGACACTGAGAGAGACTGAGAGCACTAGCCACACCCCCCACCGGAGTGGATGAACCACTGCTTTGCTTGGCGCTCCTAGGCAAGTCTCTTCCCTGCTCTGGGTCTTTCATTCCCCCCGCCACTGCACCCCAGTCTACACACGGTAGGGGTTGAAGGATGACTCCACAAGGCCCGTTTGGCTCCAACGGTCTGCGTCCCTGCAGGGATGGGCATTTTGGAGTTGGCTGTCGGCTGTGACGGGCAGGATTTTCACGACAAGGCCCAGCAGTCAGGCTGCTGCCAGCGAAGGACAGCCTGGAGTGACGCCTAGGAAGGTGCTTAGCATGTGGCCGAGGCCCCATAAATGTTAGTCTCCTAAGCCTCAGTGCGCTCCTCTGCTGGCAGGAAGAATAAGCCCTTGACCGGCTTACACAGGTGGGAGAGAGCCCCGAGGTATGTGAACGTAAAGTGGTTATAAAGGTGAAGAAGGATCATTGCCCGGGGTAGGGTGAAGAGGAGTGCCCTGTGGAAATGTGCAGACGGCAGCCGGCTGCCGGAGGGTTCATGGGGGGTAGGCTAAATGCACTCACACCACAGCCATAGATCACACACTTAGGTCTCCTCAAACATTTTTCCACTCCTACCACCATGGCCCAGGAAGTCCGTGAATAGGCTAGGGGAAAGGTTCAGTGTGGAAGTAGAGACTGGAGGTAAATGTAATACTGTGCAGCAGGCTCTGAGAATGTAGGGTGCTTCTGGTTCGTGAAATTTTTACAGCTTTTCCTACAACAGTTTGACATGGTTTTGAAACTTTAAGAAATTTTAAGAGAAATCATTACTTTTCTAAGGGGCAACTTCTCCCACCTGTGATAAAAGACATGGTTTTTCTAACTCTCTAGATTATAACTTTGACTCTGGCAGCAAGCTGGGTGGAGAGATGGATCTCTTACTTCAGAGTAATATTCCTGTCAAACCGATTGTTTCCTTCAGTTTCTCTAACATCTTTTCATTCTGAAAGACTCTGGATACCTCTCATCAACTAACTAGATGCATATTGTTTCAACGGCATGGAGGCCAGCAAAGCTTCCAGAAGTTTCCATTTGAGTCAGGTCAACTAAACTATGTGTCTCATTTTCCCTATCTGGCAACTGGGATGCCTGTCCCATGGGATTTCTCTCAGGATAAGATAATATGTATATAAATAGCCTTCAGTAGTAGGTATATGAGAAATGGAGCCACTAATATTTTATGCATTTGGCCATTACAGCACCTACCTCACTGACCCCGCTTTCCCAAGCTCCCATACCCCACCACAGACTGCGATCCCACTGAGGTCTTAGACTTCACCTTAGTCATTCCTGATCCCTGACACCCAGTGCAGGGCACAGGTCTTCCATGAACGTGTGTTGGGTGAGAGAGAGAGAGGAAAGACAGGCAGGGAAAAGGAAATCCACTCACCAAGACCTAGAATTAACATCTGAACAGGGTTCTGAAGGAGGGATGGGCATTTGCTGAGTAAAGAAGAGGAAAAGTATTTCAAGTCAAGAGAGACACTAAGTCACTCTCCAAATCCTACTTAATCTTCAGAACCTACCTCCAGGCTCACCTTCTCTTAACATTTCCTTGCACCCTTTGGCCCACAAAGCATTTTGTTGCTTTGTTCTTCTATTATCAGACTTTGCTTCTTTCATCTAATAGTTTATTCCGTAAACATGCAAGGAATATATTCTGTGGGCTTGGTGCCATAGTAGAATCTCCTCAGACGTCCTCTGGTTTCCTTTTTTTTTTTTTTCTTCAGTTCAATTGCAAACCCCTTCAGAGCCAAGGATCTGCCTTCACCTCCCTGCTTCCCTGGCCAGGGCTAGCCATTCACTGGTAGCTCAATGAGAACCTCTTAAGCACTGATTAAAACACAGTCTCTCCAGAAGGGGGGCTGTTTCGATTTCTATAGGCATCCCCCAGCGCCGGTGCACGCCTGGTGAAAGCACACATCCTGCTGTGTTTTAGTGATAGTTTTCCTGCCTTCTTTAGACAGAGCTTCTCAAGGACAGAAGCTCTGTCTTTTCCAGCTTCTACTTCCATTACCTGGCAGGAACCCACACTTAGTAGGCTGTTGAAGAGTGTTTGGGGAAATCTTGTTAGCCACCTCATCTGACACATTGTTTCCCAGCATGATAGCCCCGAAGCAGCCCAGAGAAATCCATGGCACCCTTGACTTTCAAACCCCTGCCCTTCTCTCTCACTGTTCTGCATTTCCATTGACTCATCTTCTTTCCTTCATCTTTTGCCCCTGCTGATCCCTTGTCACCGAGAGCTCCCACATATGGAATTTATTTTCTCAAGCTCACAAATTTAGAAATTCTAGAGTGTTAGAATCCAGCCATGTAGGATCTCCATCGAAAATCCACAAATTCTAAAATTCTCTTTACACTCTCTCTGCTCCTGTTATCTGTTCAACTTACCTTCATTCCTTAGTTAGACCTAGCTTGCTTCCCCATTTTCCCTATCCCATGGTCATCCAATTGTCCAGCCACAATGAGCTAAAAAGGAGTCTTTGTGGATAGTCCTCGACTAACCTCTTTTCGCTTACCCAAGCAGTCCAGTGTACCCCCAGGTCATTTCCTCCACGAGCTTTTCCCATTAACCTATCCTATCCATTTCTCACCCACCAGCAAACTCCTCCCCTTCCAGGCCCCTGGTTGGAGCCAGTCGGGATTAGCATACAGCCTGTGACCCCCTTAGGCTCTCAGCCTATCCAGCCTACAACAGAGTACAAGTCACATTTAGGGTGTTTTGTGTTCAATGTGTGGGGAACTTCTCCGAGAGTTATTTTTGGCTGTTGTTGTTGGGAGGCTCTGGAGCCCAGGAAGAATTCATGCTGGTACATCAAATAGCATATTGCATTTCAGAAATTGGCCTTAGCCATGGGAAATCAAGTAAGCCAGATGCCTAATTAGTCCATTATTTACCGTGGTGGAGAGAGCTGAATTCTGATGAAAGGGACCAGACTAATCAATGCTTCCACTGTTTAACCTTTCATCAGGAAATTGCCCCATCCTCCAGAAGTTCTAATGCCCACCTCCCAAGCCCCATCCTGGTCCCAGGTGTCTGGCTGTGAGAAGTCTTATCAGCCCAGACACAGCCTGACCTCCTGGCCAATGAGCCTTGGTGCCCTCCCACTCAGCAAGTCATGCCAGGTTCACATTGCTTGCTTTTACTTCAAGGGTAGTAAAGTATATAGATAAAAGAGTAACTTCCCTGTAATCTTCAAAAGAAAAAGATTGTTCATTTATCCATTCAATAAACATTTTCACAGCCCAGGCACTATATACTGGAATAGAAAGGCAAATAGGAATTAGTTGCTTCCCTCAGGAACTGATGATCCAGAATAGAGCAGCGGTTTTCAAACTGTTCTCAGAAAAATTGCAAGAGGTCTGAGGACCCCCTCCCATATGGCTCCTCTCCATTTTAACCGGAGCAGTATAATTTTGTGATTAAGAGCTCAGGTTCAGGCCCGGGTTTAAATCTCATTTCAACACTCACTAGCTTCACTATCTTGGGCAGGTCCCTTACCTTTCCAAGCGTCCGCCTCCTCATTTGTAAGAGGTTGTTGTGAGGATTAACTGAACTGATTCCTGGGACTTGC
Source organism: Phoca vitulina (assembly GCF_004348235.1). Taxonomy (NCBI): domain Eukaryota; kingdom Metazoa; phylum Chordata; class Mammalia; order Carnivora; family Phocidae; genus Phoca; species Phoca vitulina. Next base: position 63,506,370 of record NW_022589705.1, read on the forward strand.
TGAAGGCACTTTGCCAGGCACATATATTCTCAGCAGATGTTAACCTTTATCAGTATGACAAATGTGTTTGAATAAAGGATTCCGTGGCCAGAGAAAGTTTGCAAACCCCTGGTCTAGAGCTCCTGACTCCGTAAACCAACGATGGCAGGACAAGGTGGTAAGCAAGGAATCCGGATGCCATGTGGGAGAAGCAGGTCATCTCCACTGGACTAGCGGTCAGGCAAGGCTTGCTGGGGAGGGTGACCTCTGAGGTGAGTTTTGAAGGAAGACAGACTGGGGAAGCATCACGGGCAAGGGAGCAAGATGCATGAGCATACGTGTATCAGACAGGTGACTAGACTGAGAATTCTAAGGAGTTCGGTGTGCTGGACTGAGGGGAGCATGGTGAGAAGGGGTGGGAGGTAAGGCCAAGTGGTAGGCAGAAGCCAGTCATAGAGCCCAGTGTGCTACCCCAGGAAGCTTGGACTTTATCCTGAAATCCAGGGGGCTCTCTATCAGGCACTAGAAAGCACATGGAATTCAAAAGGGAGAGAAAAAAAATGTTATTATGACTTTCTGGGGTTTCAAATACATTGTTCTGTTGGTAGCTTTGAGTCAGCAATTGTAGTACTACAAACCTAGACTAAAATAATTTGAAGTGTGAATAAGGATTTATGCAAAAAAAAAGTCCATATTACTTATAAATAGTGAAAAACCGAGAAAAAAATCTAAATGCCTAACAGTGGGAAACAGTGGGAAACTGATTAAGTGAATGACGATACATTCATATAATGGATGTTTATGAAGAGTTTACAATATTATAAAAATGCTTATGCTATAATTTTAAGTGAAAAGAAGCAGAAGACAAAGTTGCATGTGTATTATATGTTAAGACATATAACAACTAGGTTTAAAACATACAAAAAAGAATGGATGTGAAGTAGATGTTAACAGTGGTATTTCTGGGTACTGGGGTTGTTTCCTTCCTATCCGCTTTTTTATATTTCCCAGCAATTTTCTACAAGTATATTTTAACTTTAAAATTGGAAAAAAAAATATGGAAGGAGGAGGGGACCTGGCCACCCAGATATAAGGAAGGACCTCATTTCATAAAATAGAACCGAACTCCTGAGGTGGCTGCTTAGTGCTGGGCCAATCCCTAGGATTGGAGCCTGAGGCAGCCAGCCAGCCCATATTATAGAAGGAAACTGGGGTCAGTTGACGCCCATCTATGCATCTGTCTTCTGACTAGCCGTCCTTCTATCTGTCCCTTCATGCAACCATCCATGCACTGTACTTCTACTACCCTCTGCTAAGAACTCCTATCCCAGAGGTGACAACATCCAGGCTCCTAACATCCTAGGAAGTCTGCCAATTTCTTGCCCTCTAGGTAAGCATAACAGGGACCCCACTTCCCCAGAGCAAACCTCAAATCCTGCCCTTTCTTCCTACTTTGTTCTCTTTTCAGTCTGCTAAGTCCTTGACCTTTAAGCACTGCCCTGTCAGTGGGAAGGACTGGAGGCAAACCCTTTATTCTCCTAGGGATTTAGAGCAAGGACCCTGCAGTCAGAAATTGCCTCCGGCTTCCAATTCTGGCTCTGTCTACGGCCTCACCTCTCTCAGACTCTGCAGCCTGATCTGTGAAAACAGGGTGGTAGCATCTCTTCACAGAGGGTCGTAAAGACTGAAAATGACACTGCACTTATGTGGTATTTTCTAAGGCTGGTAAATTATAAGCACTTAATAAATGTTAGCATTTATTCTTATTACAAGCTTAAATCTAGTAGTGTACAATAGCTGATATTTCAATGTTAATTTCAGAACATTATCACCATCTTTAAACTGTAGTATTTACGAAATAGCTATAGCTCTAGTTATTGAAAAAGCATTGCAAATAGGTCTTAAAAGACAGGGAGCAGGCCCTAGCCCTTATCTCGGCTTCTCTGACCACTCTCCAACTCCCATTCATGAGTCTTTCTTCAGCTGAGCTAATACCTTTAATTACGTGACAATAAGATCAGAGGCTCCAGGGGTGGGAGCCTTTCTCTCTTTGGGCTTCCTGTATTTGTCTGTTCTAATCCATCCTGGGTGAATTTTACAGTTCAACCTTCAGAAGGCAAGAGGATTTCTGTCATTCCTAGGGTGTGGGTATGTGCCCCTGTGGGGGTGGGGGGGGGGAGGCTGTAACTCACTATAATCCCTAAGGGATGAAGACAGCAAGGATGGTTCTAAAGTGAATACCAGGGAACGTAATCCTCAGGCAATAACCCTCTCCTGGGCAGTTCCAGACCCCAAGTGTGGCTTCGAGCAGGTTTCACCAGCTGAGGCTCTGGACAAGGGCTCACTGGAAGATGGAGTTTGGATGCTGATTGGCAGCTAAGTCCACTTAACAGAAATGGCCTCTCTCTGGCTGTGCCTACAAGGCCTGTCAAAGCCAAAGCTTTTCTTTAAACTCCTGGCATGACCAGCAAACACTCAGCAGTCAGAAAAGTTGCCTTACTCAGGTTCCCAGTTACAAATGGACAGTTTCTTTCTTGTTAGAGTTTAGCTCCAGGCTGCGACCTTGAAAAATCCTCGGACTGCTAAGGCATGTTCTTTAATAGACATCTTTGCTATGTGACTGGATCTTCTGGAGTGGATGGGGCAGATGAAAACAGCTTTTCGGTGCCCTGGGGTGTGGGAGTAGGAAAGGGGGAAGGTGCTGATATTTACTGAGCATCTATTTGTGCTAGGCATTGCCTCATCTAATCCACAGAACAACCATATGAAATGGACGTCATTATCCCTGTTTCTCAGATGAGGAAAGTAAGGCCCAGCGTGAATGACACCCCCCACCACTCCCCGCCTCCCCACTCCCCCCCGCCCCCCGCAGTCACCCCGGGCGTGCACATTTATCACTCCACATCACGCTGATTGGTTTATGTGCTTGTTTTCTCTACTCAGCTGTGAACTCCTTGAAGGATAAAACTATATCTCTGTCACCTCTGCATTCTCTTGCCCAGGGTGCAATACCTAACACATCAGTAAAATGTCAGTTGCAAGAAGGAACAAACGAAAAGCGGTTAGAACCCGCGGGGTCATACAACTGGGGGTAGCAGAGCTGGAAATGGAAGTCAGATCTGTGTGACCCCAGGGCCCATTTCCACAGTGCAGCATAGGGTGAGTGGCTCCCCGCCCCCGCCCCCCCCCCTCCCGGCGGGGGCAGAGCAGCCAGCAGGGGGCTCAACATTGCTCAGAGGGTCTCCTCTTTCATTTTTAAAAGACATGTAAATAGCGAACATAGAAGAGAAGAGTTCTATTGATTTAGCTTTTTTCTTGAATATGATGACACCTCTGAGTAGCAAACATTCAGAATTATCCCCATTGTCTTTAAATTCAGTTGACGTTGTAAATGGAATACCAGGTTTATGCCATTACTTGGATACCCTGCCCCTCCCCCAACCACTGTAGGGAACACTTGGTTTGAGAAGTCCAGGGGTTGAACATGCCAGGTAAATTGGGAGTTCGGTCTTGAATGGGGCTGGCTAATTCCAATGCAGTCACTTTTAAGCTTGAATTAGTAACTTCATTCTGGCCTCTGGGTTCTCAGAGAACCCTATGTGGAGCCAGAGAACCTCAAGCTGGAAAAAACTGAAGAGGTTCTCCAAACTAACCTTCCATAGAAAGAGGCTAGAGAGAACACATAAGCCCAGGGCAGGGAACTGGCTTGCTCAAGGTTGCCCAGTGAGACAGTGCTGTAGAGCTGAGACTCAAACTCAGGTCTCTCCCACTTCTACCAGATTGGAGCACGTGCACTGTCGGCCCTGGGGTGAGTCACTAGCACATGGATCTGGTCCTAATTATTTTCACTAATTTGTCACAGAGATGTATAGTTTCCAGAGCACAATCACACACAAGCGTTCGTTTGATGCTTGCTGCAATGCTGTGAGGTGGGGATTATGTGTTTTGTTTCGCAAATGGGGAAACTAAGGCCCACGGGTATTGAGTAATTTTCCCAAGAGACAGAGTCAGGGCTTAATTTTCATTCTTCTGAGTGAGTCCAAATGGCCCCCCAGTCGGGCCCAGGGCCAAGCACATAAATGGATGAATCAAAGGAAGAAGGGAGCAGGAGGAACAGGGCAGAGGGTTATGCCTCTTCTTTCTTTTTTCCCTTTAACAAAGCACCCACATTCAGTGTCCTCTCACAGACATCCAAGGCTTCCCCAAATGCCTCTGAGGAGGGTAGAGCACGATGTGGGTGAGGCAGAAGGAACTCAGCCAAAGCCATGGTCAAGGCCAACTCAAGGCTAAAAGAGCAGAAGTGTCAGCCTCAAGACCAGAACAAGTCAAATCCTGAGGAACAAGGGGCCAGCCAGTGGGTTGGATAGGTAGGGCAGAGACAGGACAGGGAGACTTCCCATGGGCATCCGGTAGGAGAGATGGCAGTTATGACAAGAGACATCACATGAGCAAAGCCATGTAGGAGGAAGAGAATAGCAGGAAGGAGATGGGTCTGGCTGGTTAGAATGTCCCTTTGGGGAAGGAATGGATTTTTTAAAAAGTGATCAGATGCTAAAGGGCCTCAGAACACCAGGCTGAGATATTTGAGTTTTATCGTTTGGGCCAAAGAGAACTATTGGAGGTCTGTGGGCAGGGAAAGGTGAGAAAGACAAGCATTAGCTCTGATTATGTAATCAGCACCAGCGTTTAGACCTCAAAACGGTGACCCCTTTAATCTGACAGTCTGCTTTGGTATAATTTGTTAAAAATGACAAAATGTCTCATTTTGCTGCAGTTCATCTTGACCTTTCTTAATATTAGAAAGTTAATTTCAGAAGGGAAATAAATGTATTAGTGTTGTCACCGTCATAAAAAGATGAATTCTGTACTGTCAAGCTATTTCTCTGAATGAATCCATCACGCTGTAAAATGGTTGCCTTCCAACACCCAACATCTTCCCAGCTCCCTCCCTCTTTCCCTCCTTTCCTTCTTCCTTCTTTCTTTCCTCCCTTCTGTCTTCCACCCCTCACTCCTTCCATCTGCCAGCACATCTACTATGATGTGCTCTGGGAGACAGAGATAAAAGACACAGTTCCTGCTCTAAGGCAAGACAAACTCTAGTGGGGAAGACAGAGAAGGAACCTAGCCATTGGAGGTGTGTCTAAATGCCAGGAGACGAGAGAGCTGAGAGCTAAGGGAACACAAAGAAGGGACTATCCATCGTGCGGAGGGAACTCCTATTAAATTAGGAAACCATGCCCACCAGTGGGACTTGGGTTGACTCTATGGTTAGGAGAAAAGACAGTAGGTAGGATTCTGAGGCGTTGAGTTCTGGCCACACCTCTGAAATAGCGCAGTTACTAGCTAGTGAGTACCTGGACTGTGGTAAGTATTCCATGTACATTACTTCACTTAACCTTCACATCCTTATCAAGAGGATCTTATTGTTCCCACTTGCTTAAAAGGAGAAAATGAGGCTCCAAGAGATGAAATAATTTGGCCCACCTGTGTTGTAAATCTTGCGCATAGAGGTGACTCCAAAATCGGAGTAGCTTGCAATGTACTGAGCTTCATCTACAGCTAGCTATAGAGAGTTATTTTTTATTATATTACATGGTCTCTTGTTATTAACTTTACTATGCCAATTATACCTACTACTTGCATAACCTTGGAAAACCCAGTTGTTTCCTCTCTCTGGATCTTAGGTCCTTGTTAGTTCAATGAAGAGGTTGGACCAACTCTGACCTCCTCTGGTTGTAAAGAATTCCTGCAATCTGAAGGCAAAGTGTAACTCAGTGCTTCTCAAACCTTAATGTGCAGGAAACACCTGGGTATCTTATTAAAATTCAAGTTCTGACCAGAAGGTCTGGAGTGGGATCTGAGAATCTGCATTTTTAATAAGCTACCAGGTGATGCTGATGTTACGAGTTCAAGGACTCTGTTCTGGGTAGCAAGGGCATAACCTATGGTAGGACCAAACTTTTGGGCCCAGGGTAGACCCACTGAGGTTGTGGGCTTAAGGTTACTGAAAGAAAAGCAAGTTATAAAAGCAATCTAACTCAGGTCTGGTCAGCAAATGGAGTTCTGGATTCATTTTATTACCTGGGATTTTCACTGTCTTGGGTTTAAAACCAGTGATTCTCTTGAGAGATTAAAAGGAAGAAAATTGAACTTTTAAAGTCTTGAAGAAATTTTTTCTACCGTAATCACATCTGTTTTAATTCAAGGTGCAGTCTGATGTTTTCCCCAAGGCTCAGGTTTCTATGTCAGATGAGCACAGCAACAGAGTTCCTCTGGGGAGGTGACAGTCTCTCTCCCTCCCCACACCCTGGTTTGGGTGGGCTTGCAGCTTCTTTCTCAAGATGCATCAGCACACTCACAACTTCCTAAAGCATAATTTCCTAAAGCCCTTTAGGGATCCCCATTACCTACTGGGTTAAGGGCCTCCAGCTTTAAAGGTTTAGACTCATTTCTCTATGTTCCCTTGCATGAAATTTCTACTCTTAATCTAACTGCCCGTTCCTCCTTTACTAAAGGACGCTTGACTCACCCGCATTCACAACCACCGCTCTTGTTGCACCTGTTCTCATCCTTGCACCTTCACCCCACGCATTCCTCTCTATGACCGATTACCCCTCCTCTCTCTGCCCAGCTCTCAAGATTTTATATAGCATTCAGCTTCGTCTTCACGCCACCACTCCCAGGAAACCTGCTGTCATTGTCACAGATGTAAATGAGTACTTGAGTACTTATGTGCGCCCATAAGCTTTTTTATATCATTTAATTCTGAAAACAACCATGTGAATCATCCTCATTTTATATATGAGCAAAAAGAGACACAGGGATTCCAACCCAGATCTGTTGAATTCAGAAGTCAGGATTTCTCCTCTCTGCCCTTTGCCCTCCCCCAGCACGTTATTTATGTCTCACACTGTGTCATCCCATCCTCCTTTGGTTTAGAGCTACTTTTCTCTCTGATGAGAGGAGAGAGGATGAGGTAGAATGGCCTGAGAGATTACTAGATGTTGCAAGCTGGGGGGAAGGCTGCTAGAGGAACACAAGTTAGGGGACAAGGGGCACATTTGCCCACCTCTTTTCCATGAAAAAGCCCACCATAGAGCCCTTCCCCGGCCTCCGAATGCAAAACACTTTCCCTGCATTATCTCACTCAAGTCTCAAGATTACCTTCTTTGGGCTACGTTTTGATGGATTCCTACGATTATCCTCAATACTACTGGGTCCCATTCAAGCCAGTTGGGACTAATGAGTTTGAGGCAATCAAATCATAGCATGTCAGAGCCAGAAGGAAAATGAGAGATTCTCATTCAACCTCTTCATTTTACAAATGAGAAAACTGATGCCAAAAGGAAAATGACCTCCTCAAGGTCACACAGTGATTTGGTGGCATAGATTCATTTGGAGGCATTTACTGCATCTTTTTCCATAGTGTCTTCTGTTTCAGAACCAGGTGCCTGTGGGTGTGCATGTTTTGTAGTCAGTACCAATGGTTCTTTCTGTGGCAGAAGTGCAAGAAGGAAACTGCCACGTCTGACTCACCTTGGTCTCGGGGCCAAAAGAGTGGGCTTCCACCACCAGTTTCTTCTCATCAGAAGGTGACCTTGGCAATCTGGACCTTGGACACCTGGTTTTTCTTCCTGTACCATATACTTTTCAACTCTTTCTCTAATTAGTTCTTATCCATTTAGCTCTTAAAATGTTCACCTACACAGCCCTTACCCTCATGGCCTGAATTCATACTTATTGCGCCATTGGAGACAACTATGAGCATGAAAAAAACAAACAGATTTTGGCAAGAACCCATGCTGTATGCATCGGCTTTGCTGTGGTGACAACCCCAAATCATAGCAAACACTTCGTCCGTCGTGCTTGTGTCGCACGCTAGTCAGCCCCAGCTCGGCCAGGCTTCGCACGGCTCCACCTCGCTTCTCCTCTGGGGCCCAGGCTGAAATTGTTTCCCTGTCTGGGTTAGGTCGTTTTGATGGCAAAGGGTCAGAAATACAGTCCCGTTCGAAGTGTCCATACAGAAGGGGCAAATGTCATGGCTGTTCACATCCCATTGGCTAAAGCGTGTCCCAAGGCCAAGGCTGAGGTCATCGAGGTGGGGATATGTGTATACTCCTCTTGGATTCTCAGGCAAATGAATGACAGCAGGAGACCCCTTTTTACAGGGAAGAGAGAACAGTCAAGAGCAAGGATCTGATCCACTGAAATTAACTCCTTGCACAATCAAAATATGACTTCAGGGAAGTCACTTGCCCTTTTTGGACCCCAGTTTCTGATCTTTAAAATGAGGAAGTTGGCTTTGGGAAGCAAAGAATATAATAGAAGGAATCAGATATATGTGAGTTCAAGTTCCACGTGCACCACAGACTAGCTGTGTGATCTTAGGTAAGTGACTGACCTCTCTCTTCCCTCACGTGTTTCTACTGAAACTCAAACCCGTAGTTTAAAAAAGCCAGAATGGCTTCAACCTCTTAATGTTTCTTATAATCTCTTTCTTTTTTTAACCTTAGAAATATCTTTTAGGAAATAATGTCTCTTGTGAGGGAACAGGTTGGTTTTTGTGGTTTTTTTTAAAAGATGATTCCTTTAAGTTCTGTTACATTTAAGAAAAATTGAATTAAATACCTCTGTAAATGGAAATATTTATAGTATATTGTTTTTATAAAAGCTTTTTTATTTAGCCATCTATTCAGCCAGCAGCTATCCTTAGGTTTGTCTGTGCATGTGGGAAATTAATGGTCATTGTTTCTAAGTTGTAGGATTTCAAGGGGGTGTCACTTTCATCTTCCAGTGGTGACAATGTTCAGGCCTTGGCTCTGAGCTTCTGTAGGGGTGGACGCCCCTTGCCTTTCCTCACCTTCATCTATACAACTCAATGGGTCGTGCGCTCCCCATGTAGACCCCACTTCCCCAGGGAGCCTTCGGTGCCCCAGCTGTGCCCAGGGGTCAGGTGCCCTTGCTCTGTGCTCTCCCTGCCCTTGTGCCAACAGGCTCTGTCACCACCCTCATCGCCCTGCCCTGGAGCTGCCTGATTTCTGCCTCCTTCTTGCCTAAGAGTGCAAACCCTGCTGCAGGAACGGGGGCTGATTTATCTCTTCATGCCAGCACTCGGCGCAGGGTGGGACGCACCTCGGGGCTCCGGATTTGTTGAATGAATTAACGAATGAGGTTCTGCTCTGTCCAAGCAAGCAGCTGATTCCCACCAAGAGCAGCCCCCACCTTGCCCAGCAGCAGGCCCTCAGTGGGTGAAGCCAGCGGCCGCCCCGGCTCTTTTTGCAGCAATCAGTCCTCCGCAGCTCCCACTGCCTCCCCCTTCTCGGCCTCCCAGGGCCAACAGAGCTCCCTGTTTCTGAGCCTAGCTGTTTATTTTTCTTTTCCCCGTTGTGGAATGTTACAGCACTTAAACTTTAAAAATAAGGGGATTGATTTTTATCTTGAGTTTGTGTTTGTTTCTTTCTGACTAGGGAGTTAAAAAAAAATTCTTATTTCCGTTATATCAGCAGAGGTACATAGAGGCCAAGAGGCACACAAAACGCTCATCTGTACTATGGCCTGCTGATGAAGGGCCTATGTTTTTCAGTCTTGCAGATTGGTTTTAAGTCCTTTCTCTTACTCAGCTGTGTGACCTTGGGCAAGTGAGGCATCCTCTCTGAAACTTCATCTTTTAAATGAGGACAATATGTAAAGCTCTGGCTTACATGAAAATTAAATGAGTAATGCATTCTCATGAAATGGTAAGGATTGCTGGGTTAGAAGAAAGAAAGAAATATATATATATGTATATGTTTGTATTAAGTCTATTAGTTCTCACTATGGCTAGATATTATTATTATTATTATCATCCCCATTTTATGGGTGAGGAAACAAATGCATTATCCCTGTCGTCCTACAGACAACACTTGTCCCCGGAGTGTGCACTTAATCCCTACAGCCCTCTACCCTCGGGGTGAGGTGGGCATTGGCAAGCCCGAGGTCCTCCTTCCCTATGACCCTCTTCCCCGCCCCTGCTCTTCCTTGCTCTCTCTGCTCCCTGATTTGAAGTCAGGCCGTCTGACAGGAGGTTCCCTTCTCTCCCACCCCTGACTGAAGCTCGAAGCCCTGGGCCTCTGCCAGGGAGCCTCAGGCCTGCTTCTAAGCCATTTGTCAGGCTGCCAGAGGGCCGGGCGCTGGTCACCTTTTCACACATAGGTATCAGGGCAGCTGACAGAGCTGGGCAGGCTTGGCAATGGGCGTTCCCTGTGAACAGAATCTCAATGAAGGCTCTGGCCCAACCCCTAGCCGGTGTTTAGGGCCGGGGAGGGTAGGGGGCTGCCCTGGCAGTTGGGGAGGAGAGTCAGCTGCAGCCCCTGCTCGTCAGCTATGGGATGGTTTCCTGTCCTCAAGCATGTTGAGAGCTGTTTAGTTGCATTGGATGGCCCCTTTCTTCCAGATCGTGTTTCTGTGCACGCACGGGTGTAAGGGGAAAGAGTGACTCCTCTGCCAGAAGCTGGCTTCCTGGGATAGAGAATGGGGCAGCAGGGAGGGAGTGTGGGGAGAGAAGGGAGAGTAAGGAAGAGAATTACAAGGACTCTGAATCCACTGGAAAAAGAAGTTGGAGGGAAATGAAGAAAGCTGGGGAGAGAAAAGAACCCCTATACCACCTCTCCAGCCATCCTCCTCCCCCACCTCAGCGGTTCTGTGGGATGACCATAGGGGGTACCTCTGGTGCCTACAAGCACATCCCACCCACGGCCTCAGTGTGCGCAGGAAGGGGTCAGCAAGCCCAGTCATGGGTGAGGCACTGAGCGCTGGGGATGCAGAGAGCGAGTGGACCCAGCCTCCACCCTCAGGCAGCTCACAGTTCAATGGGAGAGGCAGATTATCGGCACATACTCTATGCCAGGGTTTTTTTTACATTATTATTATCCCTGTCGTCCTACGGACACCACTTGTCCCTGGAGTGTGCACTTAATCCCTACAGCCCTTTTCCCTTGGGGTGAGGCGGGCATTGGCAAGCCCGAGGTCTTCCTTCCCTATGACCCTCTTCCCCGCCCCTGCTCTTCCTTGCTCTCTCTGCTCCCTCCTCTGCTCCTTAATCCCAAAACCATCCTGGGGCACATATTATTAGGTTTATTGCAGAGATGAGAAAACCAAAGCTTAGCAGGTCCGTGACTTGCCCTGAGTCCTGCAGCAGATAGGTGGGTGAATAGGATTTAAATCCATGTCTCTTATTTCCAAGTTCAGGTTTGTCCTACTCCATTGTAGTAAAGAAGGGGATGACCTAGGAGGAAGCCAGGCTGGGAGGGAGGTCAGGAAAGACTCCCTAAGGGAAACAACGGTAATGTGGAGTCTTAGAAGGTCAGCAGGGGCTGGCCAGGTGTCCGCAGCAGGGGAGATCAGGTCAGAAGCAGGCGTGCTGAAACTGGCCTGGCGCTCTTAGGGCTTGAAGAGGGTCCTGTGACGAGACTGAATAATGCTCTAGAAAAGTGATACGATAGAAGGCCAGAGAAGCAGGTAGGGTCAAGTCCGGAAGGCTCTTCATGGTAGATCATTATCCTGAAGTCTTGGGGAGAAGCGGTAGAGCTCCGTAGAGCAGAGACATGCCAGGGTCCGCCGTGAGCTCAGCAAAGATGTCTCCAGGCACGAGGAGGGGCTGAGTGGAAGGGGGAGAGCTTGGAGGTGCTCTCCTCATCTGTCTGTCTACCTCCACTTGTCTCCGTCATGTATCCATGCCTTGGTCTCCTCTGTCTTGTCTCTGTTTGCTGGATCTCGTTATCAGTCTCTACCTCTGTCTGACCTGCTTATCTCTTTGGGCCCTCAGCCTCCCTATATAACCCTAAGCGAGACTCACCACTCTGACAAGGTCCCTCATCAATAAAATGAGGATCATGATGCCAGCCTCAAGAAGTTGGATTGGGGATTAAGGCTGATATTGCATGTGAAATCTTTTTATATATTACAAAATACCAAACAAATGTGAAGGATTATTGTTACCTAGCTAGTTCTCTCTCAGGTGTTACATTTTGTTTTGGTGCTTTGTTTTAGTTTTTTTTTTTTTTTTGAACAAACATTCCTTGAGTATCTAGTCTAGGCTGGGCACCAGGCTAGACTGTATGTGGTAAGAGGGGGAATTTACAGTAAGTCAGAAAGGATAACATCCTTCTAGAGGATCAGAGTATAGTAGAAGTGCACAAAAAGCTAAAAGAGAAGCCGCCGTTACTAACTCGGTGCCTGTCTGTCTGGTTGCCTCTCCATCCACCCGACCATCCATCCATCCGTCCATCCATCTCTCTCTCTGGCTGTCTGGTTGTGCTTAGATCTGTTTTCACAGACAGTCACTGATTCAGAACTGCCCGAGTCCCATTGGCTCTCACTTGCGACCCCTCCCCCACTCTGGCCCACCATTCACCATGCAGTGTTCGAGAGCCCTCATCTATAAAGAGAGGACAATGAACTGCAGCAAGACCACGGCTCTAGATGACTTGGACGGTGTCTTCTTCTTTACCCATTCATTTGACTTCCAGGACTTTCCTGAGGATCTGAGCTGGTCCCACAGAGATCGGACACTGCCACATTCCATACGTCAAGAAAGCTAGGTTGCAAGCCTTGAGGAACTGATTTCCTTGAATTTTACAGTTTCTGTGACTCATCCCCAGATAGTCCCCAGATAGCCCCCAGGCTGTTCCAAACATCCACATCCTCAACAAAGACTGTAAAGAGCGCATGGTGACTTTGCCCTGTAAGTTCTTTGTCTCTGAAATGTCCTTTAAGAAGCAGTGTTTTATCCCAGGGAGCAAGTCCTGTTCTGCTGCTTATAGGCTGTGTGGCTACAATCAAGTTACTCAGTCACTCTGGGCCTCAATGTCAGAATCAACAAGATGAGGATAATATTTCCTATTAGGGTCGTTGTAAGGATGTAGTGATATAATGTCCAGTGTGGTTAGCACCGGACCTGACTTTTTGTATGCTCATTGAATTGGCTCAGAGTCAAGAGTCATATTTATTTCTCCTTAGTAATGAAATATATTGTCACTAACCTAAACACCCCGTTTTTGTGGTTTTGTATGTTTTTTTGTATATGAAATCAGCTGTGTTTGTGCAAGTGTAGTTGTATATGGATATATGTTCTAAATTCCAATGCACCCACTTATGACTGCTAAAATACTAGAATGCCACTGGATGGAACTTTCTGTGATTATGGTCGTGTTCTTCTGCACTGTCCATTAACAGTAGCTACCAGCCGCACGTGGCCACTGAGCACTTGCAGGGTGGCTCAGGCCGCTGAGGAACTGTTTTTTATAAAAGATTTTATTTATTTATTTGTCAGAGAGAGAGAGAAAGAGCACAAGTGGGGGAGGGGGCGGCAGGCAGAGGGAGAAGCAGACTCCCCCCCGAGCAGGGAGCCCAATACGAGGCTCAATCCCAGGACCCCGGGATCATGACCTGAGCCGAAGGCAGACGCTTAACGACTGAGCCACCCAGGCGCCCCCCCGAGGAACTGTTTTTAAAGTTAATTTAGATCAATTTAAATTTCAGTAGTCACATGTTACTGTTGTGTTAGACGGTGCAGCCCTAGAATATTATTTGTAATATCACCTGAAGTAATTATTATGGGATGAAAAAAAATCACTGAGCACCTACCGCGTTTCAGGCACCTGGACACGCACTAACCCACTTAACCCTCATCAACCCTATGAGAGGAATGGTTGTCACCTCCTGTTTGCTGACAAGGAAACAGAGACTTGGAGAAGTGAAGTGACTCCTTCACTGTCACACAGCCAGTTCCGGGTTTGAGCCTAGATCTCTAATTCCAAAACTCTGCTCTTTCCATGACCTATGCTCATGCAGCGCATAGCCCAGTCTCCGGTCTGCGAACGTCAGCAGCACTCCCACTGCCTGGGGCGGGGCCTTGGGGGGTGCGCTCTGGGGCTGCACCTGGGGGCAGTGGAGCCCTCTGGTGGCTGTAAGACCACCTGATCTGGCCCTGCATTCTCTCTGCATTGCTCCACTCACTGCCCCAGGGACACTGGCTACCTTGCTTTTCCAGGCATGCTCCTGCCTCAGGGTCTTCCTGTGGGCACTTACCCCGTCTCGCTCCAGGGTGTATGTATAGTTTTCTCTTATTATAAATGGATCACTCCGGCTGCAGGGTCGAGAGCAGATCTGGCTGCTAAGGGAGGGAAGGGGGTGTTGGAGTGGAAACAGGTCAGCTGAGTGGCGACGCTATAGTTCAGAACCACAACAGCCAATGTCAAAAGCCAAGCCACTGCCTCCTTGCCCAGAGCCTCACAGTTAAGTGTCAGAGCCGGGATGACCTTCAGAACGTTCTTTCAGTCTAGTGAAAGTCCTTGTTGGAAGAATGATAAAACTGAGGCACAGGCGCAAGAAGGTAATTTTCGGAAGGTCGGCCGAGTTCATAACAAGAGCTTCCATCTGCTGCTATGATCTTTTCTCCGCATTACAAGACCATCATAAAAATAGAGATTTTTCTTTCACCCACCTTCTTGCCTCCATCCCAATCCTGCTTTCATTTTTAGAGGCAGCCCCTGTTTTCTTAAAGGCCACCGAATCACCTACAAAGGCAGGAATTCAGTTCTCCCTAAACAAATCAATTTTTACAAAGAATGAGCAAATCTTCCCCCAGAAATCTGAGCGTGGCCTCCAGAGAATACAGAAATTCATACAAGATGTCTTCGAAGAAGATAGAAAAATCTTATTCCATTTTTTAGAGACGAAGGAAAAAAACACACACAAAAGCCCAAACATAATTTTTCTGATGCCTGATAATATTCTTCTCTCATCTCTCATTTCCCCACAACCATTTTGTCTTAGGCTCCAGGAGCCTGTGGGAAGCTGCCGTGTGATTTTTATCTCTGTGATTAAAGTGTTACACTTTATTGAGTTCTTTACATCAGCAGCAAAATCTGCAATGCAGGATTTTACATAACACCTCATTTTCTTCCCGCACCATTACTGTTATTAACCTGGTGGCAATAAACAGAAAATACAGCTTTGCTTATGATGTACGCTTTATTTTTGTTCCAATAGCAAGAAGAAAAATAAAAAGGGAAGGAACCAGAGGGAACAGGGAAGAATTTTTTGCCCACTAAATCCCTTCGATGTCTGACCTTCTCTCTCCGCATTCCACAATAGCAATTCTCCCAGAAGATCAAGGACGGGGACGGTCTCTGCTCAGGAATGTTTTCTTCTCCACCATTAACGCATCCATTTACTCATTCAGTAAGGATTTCCTCAGCACCTACTATGTGCCAGGCACTGTGCTAGGGGTTAGGGGTATGAAGATTTCAGGTCTCGACCAGCACTTGGTCCAATGGGTGAAGTAGGCATGCACCGCAATAATGATGAAACTGCAAGATGAGGGTAATAAAAACGTGGGGCTGAGTGAAATGCACATGAAAGAGGACATGGTCAAGCATACCTAGATGGGTTAAGGAAGTCTTTACAGAGGAAGAGAAGCTTGTACTGGGCCCTGGAGAATGGCCAGGTAGAGCGAGGCCTCCTCGGCTATGGGAACGGCATAAGACAACCTTGGAAGGCACAGAAGAGCACGGCATGGTCTGGAAGCTGTCAGCTGGGCATGGTGAAAGCATCGCATGCCAGTTAGCAGACAGCAGGAAATGAGGCAGGAGATAGAGGCAGGTCACGGAGCATCCGATACTCCTATACCGAAATACCTTCCATGCTTTGTGTGAATTCACCCTCTGGGCTCCCCTAAGACCCGAAAATTAGAGGATCAAGGCAGAAAGATGTAGCGGAATAACTTGTACTGTGGACAGAAGATGTAGGCTTTATCCTAGGCTCTATCACTTCCTCAGTGTAATCTCGAGTGGTGTATTCATCTGTAAAATGGGTATGGGAATGAGACAATGACTGTGAACAAGTTGTGTAGTTTGTGTAGTATTTCATGTGTCAAAGGAAGGAATCCACCCAGCAAAACTCCAGATCATTCAAGAACCAAAGAAGCCACAAACTAATTCTATGGGATTTTAATAAAGGTTTTTCATGTGGATGTGGGTAAAGGAGCCTGCCCTGTTCTGGGCTTTGCCTTCAAACCAAGAGATAAAGCCTGGTTAGTCCCCACACCTCCTTGTCCGACCCTTGCTTGACTCTCAGACCACCCCCTTCCTCCTCGCTGCTGTCTGGCTGAGTGATGTGGTCCATTACAATCAAAATCTTCTGTTTCGAAGGAGTGAAAACCTATAGCAAAGTAATGGCTTGAGAACATCCTTACCCTCCTCCCATTTAGGGCACCCAGGTGTTTGAATATGTGTATTTAGGTGTCTTGAGTTTTTAAAAAAACTCTTGTTCTGATTTTGTATCCTATAAAAATACACAATGCTTATCTTTAACTATATCAACAAGGAGCTCCATTTTTATAGGCAATGTGTAAGTTACATGGAGAAGTGTGTTTCTTTTACTCAAATAGCCATGCTTAGGGAAAAATCAACTTGTTCGTATCAAAATGTCATAACCTAAGACCATTGATGCTCTGATAGCATCATCCTCTAACTGGGGACCAGTACCTAGGACGCAAACATCCAACTCACACTGAGAGGATAATGGCAGCACCCATCTCGGGGAATGGCCCCATCTTCCAGCCAGCCATGCAAGCCAGAAACCTGGGAATCTGTCCCAGTTTAGGTCCCGTAGCCAGCACTGTCAGTCTTATTTTATAATAGGTTTCAAATATGTACTCTTCCTTCTTCTCTCCCTCCCTGCCCCTGCTTTAATTGAGAACCTTATCATTTTTCAATCAGTTCCCACTTAGACTATAACAAAAATGCCCTAACTGTTCCACATGCCTTTGAGTCTTATAACCTCTAATTCTTCCTCATCAGAGCCTCCCCCGAAAAATCTTTCTAAAAGGCAATACAAACATAATCATGTTATACTTTCATAAAATACTTCTCTGTGTTTTCTACTTTATAAGAAAAGTCCTTAGTGGCTTACAAGGCCTTCCATGATGGGTCCAGGAAGCCTCTTCAGCCCCCTTTGCCACACACTGCCCCCCCCACCCCATAATACTCTTCAATCATGCCAAACACCTTATAGGTCCCTTAATGGGCCAGGTGGTTTTGGGTCCTGTGGGTTTTGCTCACACAGCTCCCTTTGTCTAAAATGTCTTTCTTTCTACTGGGGGTTCCTTTCCTTATCATCCACGTGGTGAACACCTTCTTGTCTTTCAGTACCTTGCTCAACAGCCACCTCCTCTGTGAAGCCTTTCCTGACTACCCAATAAATTGATGGTTCCTTCAGCTGTAGCTTCCCCCAGTCTCCACATACATCTCTCAGAGCACCCAAATGGCTGAGAGGAGAGAAGGACTGAAGAGAGAGAAGAAAGAAGAAGATGAGAGAGAGGGAGAAGGAAGGAGGAGAAGGGACAAAGGAACAGATACAGGATCTCCGTCTGCACCTTTCTCCCCCCGCCCCCCATCCCCACTCACCTACACTGAATAAAGCAGCGAGGAACCACCTTATTTTTCTCCAGGATGTAGTACAGAATTGCAGCATGAATGTTGGCAGCCCTGAACACTTCTTTGAAAAACAATGATGCCTACCCTGCCACATGGGAAGGCTGCATTACCCTGGGGAAATGGTTGAACTGCCGTCTTATAGTACGCTCTCACCACAGGGCCATACCAAGGAAAAGGAGCAGGTACTCAGGTCTTGAAGGAGATAAGGTGGGAAACTCTGCCAGAATCTGTCCCAGAGGAAGGAGGAAAAAAAAAAAAACAGCAACAGTACAAAGCAGAAAGATGAGATGATTGAAAGATGTAAGACTCTCAGGGCATAAGGGGCCACAAAAAGTCACCAAATCCATTCTCTAAATGGGGAAATTGAAGAGAGCGAAAGAAACTTCTCCAGGGTCACAGAGCAGGTTAGTAGGAGAGCCAAGATGAGTTTCCTGGGAAGAAAAGAACTAAGATTTACTGAGGACTTACCAAACCCCTAGCTCAGTGGTTAGACATATATTTTTCTCTCTCTGGATCAGCTAACAACCTCCTCCAGGAGATATCTCCAAGCATTCAGGCCACACATATTTATTGAGTTCCTAACGTGTTCCTGGGGGTGCCCTAGTTTCATCAGCCTTTGATTTATAATGAAGCAACATTAACTTTTAATTATGAAATTAAAATGTCCCTCGGCTCTCACAAGCTTACATATTATATCGCCATCCTCTTCTTAGTTTGTCTTTCTGCTCAGACCGGGGCTTTCTGCAGGGAGGTCTGGCTTTTCCACTTGTATCTGTGTCTACTCTTGATGCAGGACTGAGCCTGGGGTGACCCCAAGGGCAAGGAGCAAGCAGAGCCTTTGGAGGTAGTGAGATGTAAGTTAGAATCCAGTTGAGGTCCTTTCCTGCTATGAGATCTGGAGAAGCCCGTCTCTGAGATTCTTCTGAGAAACTAAGCTGAGAAACTAACTTCGGTGGATTGTTGAATCACATGAGCTAACTGGTGTAAGAATGGTTGTTTTTTTTTTTTTTAAGATTTTATTTATTTACTTGAGAGAGCAAGCGAGAGAGAGAGAGAGCACAAGCAAGGGGGAGGGGGAAGAGGCAGAGGGAGAAGCAGTCTCCCCGCTGAGCAGGAAGCCCAATGGGGGCTTGATCTCAGGACCCCAAGATCATGACCTGAGCCTGAGTCAGACACTTAACCGACTGAGCCACCCAGGCGCCCCTGGTGTGAGAATGGTTTATAAACGCTACAAATGTGTAAGACGATGGTTATTGTCAGTAGATGTTCTATTGAACAAGGAAGAAATTTACATTTATGTAAGCTGGGTCTCCAAGCCCCCCTCAGCTCTGTGTTCCTCTAGCCCCTGTACTTCTCTTCAAATCTTCTGTTGCACACACAGTTAGCTTTAAAATGTCCATCTTCCTTGCAAGGTTATGAGCTCAAGGAGGTCCATCCCCATGGTGCCAAGCACAGCGCCTCCACATAGCATCACTGTGTGATTGGAAAAAGTGTATTCAAAGTGTATAAACTGCCAGACATTTTGCTAGGCACAAAACCAGGTATTTCCTGACTATCCTGTGAGGTTGAGATTATTATCCCCACTTTTGAGTCAAGGAAACTGAGGTTCAGAGAAGGAAAGTAACTTCCATAGGTCCTAAAGCTCACCCATGGCTAAGCTGACACTTGAAGCCAAGTCTACTGAAACCAAAACCACCCTACTCCATGAGTACCCTTCTTCTGTCATCACCGTCATTGTCATGGTCAATGTTGGGTTCATCAGTCACTGCTATGGGGAGCAAGAGACAGATCAGGAGTTCTTCTTTTGCCCTGGGAAGGTCTGTTATGAGCCCAGACCTCCTGTGCTGAGCCTCTGGTCTCTCTCCCTTTTTTAGGGCAGAGGTGAAGGAGGAGGTAGCAGTAGGGGAAGGCTCCCTCCTGCCAGGCCAGACCCAGCTCCTCCTGGGTCATTAGGAGGAGATGCAGAAATGCTTTTATTTACATGCAGATCTTACTTTTCACTTCTAAGTAGAGGAGGATTACGAGAGACAAATTGGAAGTAGGAAAATGTTTTCACTCCTCATCTTGCTGCTACTGGTGCTTTTTCCCTACACCTATGCATGACTCTCACAAATTTCCTTTGTCCTGAAGTTTACTCTGCTAAGGCCAAAGAGGCCACAGATGCAGAGGCTGGGAGGTTCTGAATAGCTTAGAGATGAAGAGCTTAGCCCTAGGTCAGAAAGACTTGGGTTTGAATCTCAACCTTGCCACTTGCAAGCTCTTTGCCTCATTTTCTTCCTCTGATTATAACAGTACTTAACTCATAGGATTGTTACTAGAATTATTACAAGACCACACACAGGAAGCACTCAGTAAATGTCAGTTGCTTTTTTAAAAGTTTTTTTATTTTTTTAATTTAATTTAAAAAAATTTTTTATTTAAATTCAATTAGCCAACATAGAGTACATCATTAGTTTCAGACGTAGTGTTCAATAATTCATCGGTTGTGTGTAACACCCAGTGCTCATCACATCACGTGCCATCCTTAATGCCCATCACCCAGTTACCCCATCCCCCTGGCCCCCTCCCCTCCAGCAACCCTCAGTTTGTTTCCTAGTGTTAAGAGTCTCTCATGGTTTTTCTCCCTCTCTGATGACTTCCCATTCAGTTTTCCCTCCCTTCCCCTATGATCCTCTGTGCTGTTTCTTATATTCCACATATGAGTGAAACCATATGATAATTGTCTTTCTCTGATTGACTTATTTCGCTCAGCATAATATCAGTTGCTTTTGATGAAGTCCTGGTTAAAAGCATGGACCACAGAGCCAGACAGGGTGGGTTTTGCCAGTTAACCACTATGTAACGTAGGGGTTCCTTTGCAAGTTACTTAAACCTCTCTATTAGTCAGGTTCCTCATTTGTAAATGATGTTTCCATCTGAGGGGGTTGTGGGAGGAGTAACGAATGGCAGGTGGTAAGCCATAAGTTGTTATTACTGTCTTCCCCATAGCGCCTTGGGTGAAACTCCTTACGCCACACCCCTTCCTCTGCTGATACCTGCTTCAGTCATTTATGATTCATTTAGTCACTCAGCAAATGTCCCCTGAGCACCTACTGTGTGCTGGGCTCTATGATACACCCTGGGGATACAGAGGTGAACCAGACACGGCCCTAGACCTTACTGGCTTCACAAACAACTCCCTCCTTCTTAAAACCTTTTTTTTTTTTTTTTTGCTCTAGTTTTCATGAAACCACACTGTCCATTTTTCCTCCTACTCCCTGCTACTCTACAGTCTCCTTCACGTCCTCCTCTACCTAAACTCTCAGCTTTAGAGGACTCCAGAGACACCTCCGTGCCCACGATGCCTACCTTCACGCCTCCAGGGCTGCCCTCTCCCCAGGGCTCCAGGGTCATGTGTGTAACTGCCTACCTGACACGCCCGGACACGCAAACTGCAGAGATCCCTACCGGATCCCATTTCCTTACCACCATCCCGATTGGTCTCCACCCCAGTCTCCTCTGTTTCTCTTTGTGGCACCACCATCTCTCAGTCACTCAAGTCACAAAGCCCAGATCTATCTTTGATTCTTTCTGCATCCAATCCATGCGCAGGTCCTACGAAGATGTGGCCAAAGTATTTCTCAAATTTGCCTTTCTCTTTTCATCATGGCCACTCTGATTCAAGCTCCTATGATCTCTGGGGGGAACTGTTCAATGGCTTCCACTCATGCCCCTAAAGCCCATTATCTCCACGACAGGCAAGGGAATCCTTTTACCACATTCCCTGTTAAAATAACTTTTCACTGTACCTAGGATAAGCTCCAAAATTTGACCCCAGGCTGCAAGGCCCTGTGTGAGCTGTACCCTATGAACCTCACCAGGCTGACCTGCCATGTTTATCACGATCCTGCCAACGAGCCTTCCCTCTGGTCTTTGAAAATGTCACCCTCGTCCTTGTTTCTGGGTCTTTATTAGCCCAGAATTCTCTTGCCAGCCTCATTGAACGACTCATTCTTATCATCCTTCCAGGCTCGGCTCACATGTCAGAGGCCTTTCCTGATTACACTATCTAAAGTAGACCCTGTCCCCATCGCCTCCGTGACTCACCATCGTGTGGCTCCCCTTAGTGCATTTCTAGTGTGTATTACAATCTGGGATCAATCACCTGGCTTAGTTGCCGTCCCTGGTCTGTCATCCCCATCCATGTGTCAGTTCCTCGAAGGCAGGAACCACATCTGTTTGGTCCACCCCCCGGGGTCCTAGAAACAGTAAGTTCATAGCAAGTATTTGTTGAATGAATGAATGAATGAATGAACGAACTGGATAATAAATACTTTAACAGAAGGATATTTTAAAAATCATGGTAGTCCAGAAAAGAGAGCTGCTGTTCCTGAGAGAGTCAAGGAAGACCTCTTGGACAAGGGGCCATTAGGCCTAGCAGTAAAGGATGAGCAAGCTGTTAGCAGGGGGAGAGAGGGATGGGGAGGATAGGCATTTCCACCTGCGGGAATGGCAGGCAAGAAGCGCAGAGTAGGACATGTGTGCAGGGGAAGCTGCAGGTGGTCTGGAAGTTGCAGGTAAGACTGGAGCATAAAATGGAGGAAGGGAGGAGAAAAAGTGCCCATAGCCCATCGCCCCCAGTTCCCTAGGCTAGCTATCTGGGTTTCCTATGTCGTTGCTCCTTTTCTTGTCCCCATTGATTCATCACATCCTTTGTGACCAGAAGTTGTGTTCAGCCATATCCAGGGCGTTCCTGAGCAGAGAAGCCTTAACTGTGCCACTTCAGATGTCTAGATTATGCATGACAAAGGATGTTGACTTTGTTTTGTTTGTTTCATTTGCTCAGTTGTTTTTAAAGGAAGAGTTCTCAGTTTTTCTGAAAAATGATTCTTCCTGCCTTAGGACATGCACCCTGACTTCCATAAACATCTACTTTAACTTTTTCTTCTTCCTTTAGCCTCATATTTATTGTGCTGCTTTTTTTCTACTTTTCGACTTTTTCTACTTTTCTAAAAAAAAAAACACACAGGGAAATATTTTAGTTGATAATAAAGATTAGAGTTGGGGCTTTTTTGCCTGAGGACCATGGGAGACAGCTTCCTGGGGTACATCTCAGTGGGGGAGCTGTCTGGAAGTTTTCTAAGGCTCCTTGCTCCTCCCCTTACCCCATCCAGTGCTCTTTGAGAGTTTGAGTTTGAGAGACTAAGCCTGCTGGGATCAGTCCCCAGACCTCCTCAGCTCAGAGATGAAGGAAACTGCATAGGTCTTGCAATCCTCAGATCAGGGCGATTGCCTTGCTAGACCATAAGCCCCTGAGAGCACAGCAGGATGCGGGGCGCGGGGTCTTGCAACCAGAGGGACGTGGGCCCCAGCTCTGCCACTTCCTGCACCATAAGGCTGGGCAGGCTACTGGCACTCTGGAGCTTCAGCCCCCTCCTCTGTAAGGAGGAGGGACAAAGCAGCTCGCCCTCCGGACTGATGCTTATGCCTGCCTAAGCTTCAGCTTCTTTCTGCTCGCCAAACCTGGGCTCAGCCCCCCTGCCCTGCCTGGGTCAGATCTCCCTTCTTTCTCTGGATCGAACATGTGATGAACCCTGAAGGGCTGTCCCGATGTGAGGGAGTCAGCCCCACCTCACAGCACCAAACTGAGGTGAAGCATGTAGGGAAAAAAAAGAAAAACCCATTTCCTCCCTGGTGTCTAGGAGGAAACAAACTCCACGCTAAATTATGTTGCAAATATGCCCTAAGGTAGTTTTAATTTTATTGGCACTGATTTTAATTTACTCTTTAGGCCCCTGATAGCAGGATGAGCTATTGGCTGCTTTCAAGGGGACAGCCCTTCATCACTTGGTTTTAATTAAGGTTCTTAAGTTTGGAAGGAAAGAACAGAGATGCTTTCTTTCCCCGTCTAATCTCCGTCCTAAATGGTAAGGAAGGGCCCCGCATTAGCGACACACTCCTTTGCTCTGACTGACTGGCCACGGAAAGGTACCTCATTTGACTGCTGGGGAAAACCTCGGCCGTGTCTGTTTGTTCCTATCATTCACTCATTCTTCCATCACTTTCCTTCCTCTTCATTCCTCTGCCAAAGCTTGAATGATAACCTACCACACACCAGGCCTTGCTCTGGTCCTATGGATTTAAAAAATCAACAATGTATGGTCCCTGCCCTGAAAGAACTCACATTTTAATGGGAGATGGGGATAAACAAAGCCTTTATATGCCATGTGGTAAGTGCCATGAGACAGAGGGCTGTGCCTTAAATTATGAGAGCACAGAGGAGGCTGGTACCTCATCCTGAGGAAAAAAAGAGGCTATTTGAATTGAGATTTTTTTTATACTAGTCAGATGAATAATATTAGCTGCTATAACAAACAATCCCCAAATTTCAGCGGCTTAGTACAGTAAAGGGTTCATCACAGTCCGACCCGGGTCAAGAGGCTTTCCTGGCCATTTTCCTCTCAGTGTTGACTCAGGGACACAGGCTTCTTCCTTCTTATGATACCGTTGTTTTTACATGTAGCTTCCATGCACAAGAGCAAGAGAGAATGTGGGTGACTGTGTATGAGTGTTATGGTCAGGCCCGGAAGTGGCAGGTGTCACCACTGCTGACATCCCATTAGACCCCAGCCAAATAGCAAGGGAGAGGGGGTAATGTCTTCCACGGTCCAGGGAAAGGGAATGAGACTGGTGAGCATCCACTCAGTTTCTGCCTTACATGTGAAGCTTGCATCAAAGTTAGCCAGATCAAGAGAAAATGTATTCCAGGCAGAGGAGATATTTATGGTGTGTAAACGTGGAGACAGAAGTCATGAGCATAGCAGGTCTGTACCGCGGTGGTTCCAAGGGGCTGGAGTGCCCAGCGTCAGACCAGAAAGGGCACGAGCTGAGACTAGATGGGGCAGGGACCAGATCATGCAGGGCCTTTCAAAATATGTGAAGGGGCTTGCACTCTATCCTGTGAGCAGTCGAGAAATACGGAACAGTTTTAACTAGGGAAGTGACATGATTTGTTTGCATTTAAAAATATCACTCTAGAGCAGTGAGGAAACTGGGGAAGAAGCCATTGTAGTTGCACGAGTAAAGATGACGGGACTTGGATCAGACATGGTCCCCGTCCTCAAAGAGCTTACAGACACACAGACATACTTAGCCAGATTAGGTGTAGAGCAACAAGTACTGATACCAAGACCCAAGCAAGAATCAAAGAACCACTTTTAAAATAAGGCTACTGAGGCAGAGTGAAGAGTTGCCACCTCTCCATGGTCACAGACTGGGTCAACATTAGAACCAGAATTAGAACCCCTGCTCCTGCTTTCTTACTGGGCCCACACAGGTCCATGAAGCCAGGTTAGGTACAAACCACAATAAGGATGTTGTTGGAATTAGTATTTGTGGTCTTCGGGATTCCCTGCAAAGTGCAGGGCATGTGTAGTGAAAAAGAAAAAGAACTTAGGCCCTATTCAGGTAAATATACTAGACTGTTTTTAACTCCAGCTCCAGCCCCAAGAACCTCAGAGTGGGAAGGGGTCTTAGAAACTAATCCTTTAATGTTGTTTTGGAAGTACTACCTGATGTGGTTAGACATGCAAAAGAAATTAGATGAAAAACTGGGAAGGGGGCAGGTAGGAGATAGAAGTACTATGTACAGGTGATAAGTTTACAAACCCCTTTCTTCACCCCTTCTTTCCAGGCATCCTGACCTCCTTGCTGTTCCTGAAACATGCCCAGTGCATGTCACTGTTGAATTTACTTTTCCACCTGGAAGACTCTTCCAACTGATAGACTCAAGAGTAACTCTCCTCCTCCATTCATGCTGCTGGTTTTCCAGAACCCTCTATTATTTTTTTTTTAATTTTATTATGTTAGGTTAATCACCATACATTACATCATTAGTTTTTTCTATTCCACTTCTTTACTTTATTTGTCTCCACGGCACTAATGCCTCCTGACATCTTGTATTTATTAATTGATTTGTTTATTCCCTTTCTCTCCTCATAGAATATAAACTCTTTGAGCTCAGGAACTTTCTGTTGTGTTCACTGCTCTATCCCTAGTACCCAGCACACTCCCTGGTGCATACCCAATGCCTAGAACACTGTCTGACACATCATAGGCACTCAGTGATTATTTGTTGAATAAGCAAATGAAAATCCAAGAAAATCAAATGATAAATTATTACAAATAATAATGGAATTAGTGAAGTATTGGGTACAAATTATTATGTCAAGAACAAGAGCCTTTAGGGGTGCCTGGATGACTCCGTTGGAGGGGCATGCAACTCTTGATCTCAAAGTTGTGAGTTTGAGCCCCATGTTGGGTGTAGAGATTATAAAAAAATAAATACACTTAAAAAAAAAAAGAACAAGAGCCTTTATATTTAAAGAACCATTAGTCAGAAGAGTTAATGGAAGAAAGCATCACGTTTACAGCAGCAAGAAACTGCCTTGGCATCAAAAAGAAACATTCATGGTCTATATGAAAACAAAACCAAAAACTTTTTAAAATTTCCTGCTGTACCCAAGAGAAAATTTGAATAAATGGAAAGTCAAAACATATTCTTGGCTTGGAAGGCTCCAAGTCATAAGAGTTGATTCTTCCTATGATAATACAAAAGTCTAATATGGTTATTGAGAATATTTACAGGGGTTAGGGGAGAAAGAAAATTAAAAAGCTAATTATAAAGATCATATAGAAAAATACATAAGACAGTACAGGAAAATTTGGGAAAAGAGGCATAATGAGGTGATAATAGCCCTTCAAATATTAAAATGCATCATAAAACACTAATTTGAAAAGATATATGCACCCCTATATTTATGGCAGCATTATTTACAATAGCCAACATATGGAAGTAGCCCAAGTATCCGTTGATAAATAAATGGATAAAGATTGGTATAAATATGTATAGCTATAATGGAATATTACTCAGCCATAAAAAGGAATGATTCTTGGTATTTGTGATAATGTGGGTGGACCTAGAGGGCATTATGCTAAATGAAATAAATAAGTCAGATAGAGACAAATACCATACGATCTCCCTTTATATGTGGAATCTAAAAATCAAAACGAACAAGTAAACAAAAAACCAGAAACAGACCCATAAATATAGAGAACAAACTGGTAGTTGCCAGGGGCAGGGGATGAGCAAAATGACGGAAGGGGAGTTGGAGGTGCAGGCTTCCGGTTATGGAATGAGTAAGTCACGAGGAGGAAAGGTACGGCATAGGGAATATAGTCAATGGGATTGTAAGAGAGTAGAAATGGTGACAGATGTTAACTACACTTAAAAGTATAAAATGAAACAAGATACATTATAAACTTAACATAATTAAAACTGTGTAGTACTGACACATGAATAGATAAATGATTAGAACAGAATTAAAAGTCCAAAAACAAACCCAAATACATACAAAAAATGTGTATGGTAAAGATGACTTTTCAAGTCCGTGGGGAAAAGATGCACAATTTCATAAATAGTGTGGGATAGTAAAGTACAATCCTTACCTCACAACCTAGGTCCATGTAAATTAAAATTGAAATGGAATATTTAAAGGTAAAAAGCGAAACAATAAAAGTAATAGAAGAAACAATGAAGGATTTCGACCCAGAAACCACAAAAGGAAAGATTGTTAAGTCTGTATAAAAAATTAGCATTTAACTCCTGGGTATTTACCCCAAAGATACAAAAGTAGGGACCCGAAAGGGTACGTGCACCCCGATGTTTATAGCAGCAATGTCCACAATAGCCAAACTGTGGAAAGAGCCAAGATGTCCATCAACAGCTGAATGGATAAAGAAGATGTGGTATATATATACAACGGAATATTATGCAGCCATCAAAAGGAATGAGATCTTGCCATTTGCAACGACGTGGATGGAACTGGAGGGTATTATGCTGAGCGAAATAAGTCAAACAGAGAAAGACATGTATCATATGACCTCACTGATATGAGGAATTCTTAATCTCAGGAAACAAACTGAGGCTTGCTGGAGTGGGGGG
>NW_022589705.1:64171299-64382960 GCF_004348235.1 Phoca vitulina
GAAAGAAAGAAAGAAAGAAAGAAAGAAAGAAAGAAAGAAAGAAATACTGTGGGAGCACCGGGTGGCCAAAGGGAATGGACAAAGACAAGGAGGCAGGGTTGATGGCAGGGAGCATGGATGGGGGAGAAACAAGAAAGAGGGAGACAGAATAGAAATGCTAAAAGAGAATGCAGCCTTCTATCTGTAGAGAAGTTCAAGTTTGCTCTGCTCCCATGTGATGGCTCCCGAAAGATACTCAGTAAATATGTGTGGAAGTAGAGGGCTGTGTTGCCCAGTTCCCATGGAATGGGTTAAGTTGAGAGTCATTGGATAGGTAGGATTAGGGCCGGGAAGGACTGGATAGGTAGGATTAGGGCCGGGAAGGACTGAGTTGGGATGAATTTGATGGGGTCATACAGGTTGAGTTGGAAATAAGTGGCCTGTTTAGACTAAAGAGAGTTAGCATAGGCTGATTGGGATAGGTTGCATGGTGTCTAGATGGACTGAGGTGGAAAGAAGTGAGGAGGGTGTACATTGGCAAAGGCTGGGTTCAGCCAGGAGACACTGATCAGGGTCAGGCTGGATTGAACAGTCTTGGGTGGGTTGGAATGGTTTGGGGATGGACTGGCCTGGGCAGGTTAGGTTAGGTTAGGTCAGGGATTGGTTAGTGTTTAGTTGCAGAGACAGAATCCACTCTGGATAGTTTAAGCAGAAATAATGTATGAATGGGTTTTTAATGGCTTACAGAAATACTTGAAGAGCTGAAGAAACAGATTCTAGTCTGCATCTTCGGGACCAACTCCCAAAGCAATGCTGCAGAACTGGACCACCAAGGCAGTTGCTCTTTTTAGAGTCATCAGGAAGCCATCTGCCAAGTCAGGAAGCCGCCCGTTGAGCTTCTGGCTCCAGAAACACGCTCCTCTGTATGTCCAAACCAGCTAAATGTACACCTCAGGATGAAAGCATAGACAGGGTCTGTCTTCAGGGGGGAAAAAAATGTGATAAAGAAATTATTTGGGAAGATAACAACAAAAGTGAGAAAGTGTTCATAATTGTTGAAGCTGGGTGATAGGGACATAGGGTACACCGTACTGTTCTCTCTGGTTTTGCATATGTTATTTTTGCAAATATTGTTTTGAATGGATATCTCATTTCCGGCCTTCCTGTCCATTTGCTTCACTTCCAAATGAATTGCCTTGCATGGGTGCATGGTGTTTGGTGAAACCTGCATCACATCCAGTCCTCTAACCATAGGGCAGTCTGCGAAATGTAAATTTTAGCTTTTCAGCTTCTGTGGGACAAAAAGACACATGAGAAGGAGAGAGGAACTCAGGCTGACTGAGCCAGTCCATAGTATCTACCAGCACAGAGCGAGGCGGGGAGGGGTTGGAATGAGTGGGACGGGCGAGGTTGGCCGGGGTTGGCTAGAGGGGTTGGACTGGGTTGCCTTGGAAGGTTTGGAATGTGTGTGGTGGAGCCAGACTGAGCTGGGCTGGGCGCTGTGGGCAGGGGTTGGACTGAGATGGGTGATTTGCACCGGGAGTCACTATGGCGCCGATGCCCAGGTGCCGCTGCCAAGCTCTTTGCGTCCAGTGGAGTGTGAGGTTTTTCGAAGCCAGAGATAGGGAAGGAATACTTGGAGGATGACAGCTTTGCTCAGGGACACCTCTGTCCATGCCCCTCACTGGGCTTTCTCTGCACCGCCGGGGACTGGCCTCCCATCCCCTCCCCCTAGGCATAGGGCATTTCCAGAGTTCAGCTCCACATCCTCTGCCCTCCTTATAATGAAACCTGTTAGCACAAGGGGCTTGAGAAACACTCTCAGCAGAGAAACTTGCAGGGTGTGTTGTCTCCGGGCAAAACCAAACCCAAAGTCAGTGTATCAGAGCCATGTGGTTTCCTCCCTTCATTTCTGGTGGGAGGAGTTGTGGGTTTTGTGGAATTCGGGACCAGTTCCGGAGTCCCACAGGTGCTATATTCACCAAGCCAAGGAAGACAGGTGCCGGCAAGCACACAGGTTTATACACACCCGGAGTAATGCACATGAGCACGGGGCTTTCCAGTTTGCAACACAGTTTCAGTTTATATATATATTCTCTCAGAATTGCACTGTGAGGCAGGAGTCGTTATGTAATAACCCAAATGGAGATGCTCATGCTCAGAGAGGCCAAGTGGCTTGCTCAAAGACCCACAGCAGAGCTAGGATCTATGATTTTTTGTTTACATGAACACTGTCTGTCTCCCGGACTAGAATCCAGCCTCCATGAGGTTTGCAATTTTGTCCCTCTTGTTCATGGTTGTAGCCCCAGCATCTAGTACAATCTTAGCACATAGTAGGTGCTCAGTATACATTTACTAAATAAAGGAGGAGAAAAACCAAGCCTCAGAAACCATGTTCGTTCTACAATGATATGCATACACACACACTCACACATGTGCACACAGGCATGGGCCCTGTAACACGGGCTCCTTGTTCTTTCAAGTCTCTGCTCCCTAGGGTGGCCTGGATGAGGTCATGGATTCATGCACCTCCTGACCCACAGGCTCAGTGTCAAGAGAAGAGAGGCCTCTGGACTCAGACTTCCAAGCTTGCCTGGCACCATACTCGCATGATGGGTACACAACAGATGTCAACCCACTTCGTCACCTGCCTTCACTTCAACTCTCTTGGAGTACAGAGCAGAGGAGACCCCAGGCAATTCCATTTGGAAATTGGCCTTGCCCTCCAAGAAAGGACAGAACGGGTTCTGAGACTGTCTCAGCTAGGTCCACCAGCCTGCCAGTCTTCTGCTCACCTGGTGCTCAAAACAGCGCCCCCTTCAGTTTGCACACATAGCCCTGTGACGGAGGTTTCATTGTCCCCATTTTGCGCACAAAGAAACTGAGGCTCTTAAAGAAGAAGTAATTAAATTTCACAAGTCACATGGCTAGAGGGCACAAAGCCTGGATCAGAATCTAAGTCTGGCGACTCTGTGGTCCATGGGTCTTAGTGACAGTAAGCCCCAGGCCATCCCTGAGGGGGTACATCTCTCCTTTATCCCTGGGTTCTGTGAAGGGCAGGGGCCATGTCCCCTCTTCCCTGCATCCTGCCTCTGCTCTCAGCTTGGGTCAGCATAGGGTGGGGGGTGGGGGAGACGTTTCTTACCACCTCCAACTGGTATTGACGGACGGAGTGACTATTGTAAATGCTACGGTGTTGTGTAATCAGTAGGAAAATGTGACTCTGTCCCAAGAGATGCCAATGGCATTTTGGAGAAAATCCTATCCTTGATTTTCTGGGCCTATTCAGTTGAAATGTCTGGGTGACAGGGACATGCTGGGGGCTCTGATACGTGGGGCCTGGGCAGGTCGCTTGCTGCTCCAGCCCCTGCCTAGGAGAGTGCCCGCGCACAGCACACAGGCGGAGGTGTGCGTGATTCTGGGTGTGCGTGCATATGGGAGCAGGAGAGCGTGGGGCGGGAGCTCTCGAGTCATACTGGAGACTCAAATCTCGACTCTGTCCCTTAGTCTGTCCTCATTTCCTCTACTGTAAAATGGGGATGGGAAAAGTGCCCAGCTCGTTAGTCTGCCAGGAGAGGGAGGAGAGAAGGTACAATCAAGCAGGTAGCACCTAGCACGAGTCTGGCCCATGACTGATGCTCAATAAATATTTGTTGGGTGAATACCTGAGTGAATGAACGAATGAACAAAGGGATGCACATACTGCATGGAGGAAGGAGCATGGGGCAGCAGAAGGAGGACAGCACTTAGAGTCAGGAGACCCAAATTGGAGCCATGCCTCACTTACTAGCTGAGTGACCTTGGGCAAGTCACTTAACCTCTCTGAGCCTCAGTTAATAATGGCAATAATCTCTGCCTCTCAGGTTGTTGTGAGGATTCGGCGAGAGTGCATGGCGGAACCACTCTGTCAGTGGCAGGGCACTGTGCAAATGTTAGTTCTAATGATTCTTCACAATTATGACCGCTCTTCGGGAAGCACGTGTGTGCGCCAGAGTAGAGAAGGGCTGTGCGTGAGGGTGGGTCTGTGACCAGGCTGTGTGTGCATGTGTATTGTGTGTGGATGTGTTTGGAGAACTGGGGCCATTAGAAAAACCATCATCCCTCTAAGTTGTTCTTTCTTTTGCTAAATTCAACCTGCCAGGCTGACATCGGAAGCAGGAATTAGTGGGAAGTCTGGGGGGACGGGATTAGTGGCTGAACTTTCTATTCCTGGAGACCCTCTTTTCTCAGGAGGTCAAAGCAATTTCCATATATTATCCTGCTGGCAGCTTGGGAAGGTCAGGGAAACAGCAAACACATGACGCGAGTTCCTCAGATGGAGAAACCAAGGCAGGCAGGGCAGCCGCTGAGCCCACTACTTCCCTGCTCCTGTTGGAGCCACCGTCTAAAGGACTCTGCAGCCCCCCCCCCGGGCTTGCCCCAGCCAGACCAGCTGGCAACACTACATTCGTTTACATTCATTTGAGTGCTATTGCGTCCCCCTTCCCCCTGTCTTAGGGTAGGGTGGGGTGGGGGGAGCAGATGATTAGAGCGGGGCCCCAAGTCCCTGCCATGTTACACACAGCCATCAGAGAGAGGTACTCTATCTCAATCTCTCCCTTTCAGCCTCTGGCCAGCTAACTAACTCCCCTCTAGCAGTCCTTCAAGTTCAGTCCACCTCTTCCAGGAAGCCTGCCTGACTGCCCCAACTGGCAGATGGAGAACTTATTCTTCTTTAAGCCACTGGAGTGAAGGGACATGGAGAAGGGGCTTGGAGGCCCAGTCACATTGCACCTCCGATGTCGAGGGCAAGACCAGGAAATGCTCTCTGAAACTGATCAGAATAAGAGTAGCCCAGACAGATGTGCTATAAACATGGAGCTGGTGAGAACTTCCAGGGAAAGGTCTCGGAAGGGGTAGAGCGGTGATTCTCAAAGTCTGGTCCGCGGACCAGCAGCATCAGCACCACCTGGGAACTTGTTAGAAATGCCACCTCTAGCCCCAGACGTGCATCAGAAACCCAGGGAGGGCGGGCAACAATCTGTGTTTTGGCAAGCCCTCCAGCCGACTCTGATGCTCCAGAAGTCTGAGAGCCACTGGGCTCAGACTGCACTACCTCCTTGCCCTTGCACCCAGGCACCTGTGCTCCCAGCCAGTCTCAGGAAGCTCCACCTTCCCCAAACAGGTTCATCCTGAGTAGGGCCCCTGCCCCAGATCCGTAGTCTTGCAGAGACGGACGGGTTATAGCGTTCTTTTCTGTTACCATCACTCTGCCCCAGGTATGTCTCCTGCCCTCAGCCCTTCCACTGTGTCCCCCCTAGGTGCCCTGGAGACCCTACCTCCCTGCAAGCCTCTTTTTTTTTTTTTTTTAAGATTTTATTTATTTATTTGAGAGAGAGAGAGAATGAGAGACAGAGAGCATGAGAGGGGTTAGGGTCAGAGGGAGAAGCAGACCCCCTGCCGAGCAGGGAGCCCGATGCGGGACTCGATCCAGGGACTCCAGGATCATGACCTGAGCCGAAGGCAGTCGCTTAACCAACTGAGCCACCCAGGCGCCCCTCCCTGCAAGCCTCTTGAGTCTTATCTCTATAGAGCAAGGATCCTACCTGCTACCTCCTCCTTTCCTCATTTCCTCCCCAAGACCCGGTCCTCATAGCCTCAGCCTCCTTGCCCGCCCCCCCCCCCCCCCCGGGGGTCTCTGGAGCACGGCCCAAATCTTTCCTGTGTGTCCCCAGGGAAGTGACTTCTGTCTCAGGGCCTGTGTGTCCCCACCTATAAGGAGGAGGAGGCCTCCACCATGGGCTCAAGGCCCTGGACGCCGTACCTGGATTTCAGGGCTGTGGGCATAGGCAACCAGCTGCTGCTCAAGTCCCAGCAGCAGCCAGCCGCCTGAGACGGCAGGCTCGTATCAGCCCCAGGAGGGGTACAGTCCTCCCCCCCCCCCCCCTCCCAGCCCCCGCAGCGGCCGCCTTCCCTGATGAGAGCACCTCCCGCGCAGGCCCAGGTCACCGCACTCCCTTCTCTGTGCACCCCCAGCCCCATGAAGCCACCCCTCCCCCAACGATCTTGAAGGGTGCCATCGCCCCGGTTTTTCAGATTCAGAACGGAGGCCCACAGAGGTTCTGTGGTTTGCCTGAGATCCCACAGCCAGCACGAGACTGAAACTCGAATACATGTCTGACTCCAAAGCCCTATTTCTTAGCCTCGGAGAGGGCAAGAAGTCCACCAGTGCAGTGGGGTGCACCGCCGGTGGGGGGGAGGGGACGGGTCCAGTCTGGGTGCTGCTGACTCCAGTACTCGCCAGTGAGTGGCCCTGGGTCTGCCTCGGTTGCCCCATCTGTATGCTGGGAATAACCCTTCCTGCCCTGCCAGCCTCACTGGACGTCTATAAAGAACGAGAGAGGTGGTAGTGCAGGGAAAACTGTGGCGGCCCGACTCTGGGACCTGGTGCGCACCATGCTTTACAGTTCACCGAGTGTACAGTAAAGGAAGCGCATCCCTCTGCCCCTCATGTCACCCTTCCCGCAGCTCATCAACCCTCTCCTGCACAAGGGCAAACTGAAGCGGAGGAATCCGATGCCTCAGCCGAAGTCGGGCGAGATGCGGGCTGCCCCGCCAGGCCAGGAACCGGGTGCGCCTCCGGCCACGAGCGCAAGGAGGCGCCATGGGCCCACGGCGAGCCCGGGCCGCGGGACCCGCAGACAGCGACAGCTGTTCCGGGTCTGCACGGCGGCTCGCAGCTCCCAGGCTTCGCAGAGCGCCGGACGGTTCCAGGGGCGTCCGGGAGCGGTGCAGGAGAAGGCGCAGAGGCTGAACTTGAAATCTGAAGTCCGGAAAACCAGCTGCCTCTCCCCGCTGTGTGACCTCTAATGAAATATTTGACCTCTCTGAGCTGCATCTATAAATATAGAAATACAATTCCCTTCCCCTCCGCCACTGCAACCCCGTCGGCCAAAGGCTCCTACAAAATGAGATCGCCGATTCAGGCTAGCGGGGCAAACTAGCCCCGTTCATAGAGAAGGAATTCGCGCCTTTCTTCGTCAGTCCCCTTGGCCTGCGCATCTGAAGCCCCTCGGTCAAAGCGTGCCTGGTCGCCGCATCCCCGTTTTGTGGACGCGCAAATGGAGGCTCAGAAAGGTCGCTCTTTCGGGGGTCGTGTGGCTCATCGGGTAGGGACAGATTGGTCTCCCGACGCCAGCACCAGACTCCGTCCCTTTCTCGTCCAGTAGGCACTCCCTGGGAGCACTGAGCTCGGGTGACAGAGTACCGAGAGCCGCCTCGGATCTTCCACAGAGACGGGGATGCTCTGAAGGAGGCCGCGACAATAAGAGAAGCCCAAGGGCCCAAATGCTCGGACGCACCCCGCCCGGGCTCGCTCGGCCAAGGCCGGCGGGTGTTCGGACCCAGTTCCGGTCCTGGCTTCTAACCCGGCCGCGACCCGCCGGGCCCGGGCTTCCCGGAAGGCTCGCGCCCGCGTGTGTGCCGGGGTCCGCGCCGAAGGCAGAGGGCTCAGCCGACTCCCGGGCGCGGGGCTCTCCGCCTGCGCGCCCTTCCGCGCCCTCAGCCCGAGCCGCGCCGGCCAAGCCCCGCTGCTGGGGCTGGGATCGCGGGGCTCAGGCCGGGGGAGGTGGCCCGCCCGGCCGCCCGCCCGCGCCCTTCGCTGCGGCTGTTTGCACACACTGCACGCACACACATTAGCTCTCGTTACCCAGGCTTTCGGTTCGCGGACTCCGGGCCTGAGAGCCGCGCCCGCGGGGAACTCGGCGGTGCAGCCACTGGCCCTCCGCGCGAGCCCCTCGGTCGGGGCCGGGGAACGGCTCTATCCGGATCCCCAGCCCCTTGCGTCGTGTGTCCGTGTGCGCCCGGATGTCTACACGACCACCACGTGCTGGCACATGAGCGTCTTTGTGTGTCGGAGGCTGTGTCTACACCCGCGCGTGGGAGGACGAGGCGGGGGAAGGTGCGCAGGAACCCCGCGCAGATGCGGAGAGGAGGGGTGGGGGTGGCGGGACGAAATGATTCTCAGCTGCGAAGGAAGGAAGCGCTCGCGTCGTGCTCTCTGCAGCCGCCGCCAGTCCTGCATAAACATGAGCCCCGCGGGGCAGCGGCGCGGCCGAAAATCCCCCCACGCCCAGCCCGGACTTCTGCGGTGACTGCCCAGCAGAGGTGTCGCCGACCGCGCTCAGTCCCCTGGGCCCAGCAGCCGTTTCCACCCGCCGCCACCTCGCGTCTGCACCGTCTACAGGTGGCAGGGCCGGCGGCCCAGAGAGGTTAGGGCTCGCTGTAGGCGGCGCGGCCGACCGGGGCGCCACTCTCCACTCGCGCGGCTGGGAAACAGGAGGTCTGCGGGGGCCGGGGCGGGGGGACGCCCCTGACTCCCGGGTCCTCTTTTCTCAGATATGGGATCCCTAGCCCTCGGAGACCCCGGTCCTGCGTACCCAGTCCGCCGCCCGCCGCGTCCCTCCATCTCTTTCCCTGTGGCCAGTTCGGCCTTGTCTACGGTGAAGGGAATCAGAGAGCTCAGCCCCAGGGGCCTTAGTTGGAGGTGGGGGTGTCCTCCGGGGTCCACCCCCACCCCCCAGCAGCATTTCTCAGCACACACGCCCTGCCTCTAGGGCCTCGTGTCCCTTTCCTTTCCTTTCCAGGGTTCTGTGTGTGTCTCCCTCTGGCCTCTTGCGTCCCTCTCCCAGTCTCTCTCTTGCTTTCTGACCCAGTTTACTCGTTCGCGGGTGTCTCGCTGTGCCTTTGTCTCTGTCTCTGCCTCTCATCGGATCTCGGCCTGTGAAGCACACAACCCACCCCCCCCTCCACCGCCCCCGCAAAGGAACACACACCGGCAGAATCCGCCTTTTCAATAAAAAACGACAACTGGGAAACAGAGTGAATTAAAAAGCATTAACTTAAAAACAATCCATGTGTCTGCAAATGTGTTCCAAATGGCAGTCCTTCGGCGGGGGTGGAAGGGGGGGTTGGGGGGGGCGGCCAGTCGGCCACATGTTCTGAAGCCCCAGACACAAAGTGTAGGGGGCTCAACGCCTGGCGGGACCCCTCCCGCTAGCCACCTGGGACAGCAGGGTCTAGGGAAGGGGCTTTTGTCCATGCCCTCACTCTCAAGGACCCCCACCTGGTTCCCTGGACCTTCCTGGTGGTTCTGGCATCTGCTGGTCCCTCCTACTCCCCCAGTGCCTCCAAACCTCCCTATGCCGACCCCAACTCTCCCTTTGCACCAGTCCAGCCCCTACCCATGGGCAGCTTCCTCCCTCTTCCTCCGAATCCCAGTCTCCGAATCCATATTCCTGGCCTTGCCCTGCCCCACCCCCATTGTGCCCTCCTGCCCCGAGACCACCCAGCAACCCTGGCTCAGTAGAAGTGGCTAGAACAAAGCTTTCCTTGGCCTGCAGAGACTCTCCTGGGAGCTGCCTGCAGAAAGGACGCTTGCAATCCCGGTACCTGCGACTGCTCTATCGTGCCTGATGTCAATCCGTGTTGTGTCTCTGAAGGCCCTCCTCTCCCAGAGGCAGAAGTAAGATGCTGGGCTTTGAAGCCCCTCATCAAGAGGGGGCACTCCCCTCCCCGCTGAAGTGCATCCTGCTGCCACCCTGCCCACTCTCAGCAGCCTTCCTTTGCCCCTTGCCCTGGGAGGTAGAAGGGTTGGAGTCCGTCAGTCAGGACGTAGAGATGGAACTGGGCGGGGTGCCCAGATTTCTACTGCCTCCTCAGTGTCTTCTCAACTGGGAAGGAAACCCTGACCATAAACCTGATGGGAGGAAGATCTGGATTCTTAGCCTTGCTCAGCTAATGATAATGACTAATGATAGAAGACTAATCATAATAATATAGCAGTTAACACTTAGGGAGCTCCTGCTGTGTGCTCTCCATACATTAGGTCAAAGAAATCACTAACAGCTCTATGACTTTGAGCAATAGGATGCCCTACCCGGGCCTCAGTTTCCCTATCTGTAGCAAGAAGGCATGGGACCTTCCAGTTTAGATAGTGAGTCTGAAACATCTGTGATTGAACCAAAATCTGGACAAGGTGTGTTTGTTGTCACCATTCCTATCTGTTTAATGAAGATACAAGGAAGTCAACAGGGAAAAAGCTGGCTCCCAGTTATTCCATGTTCTCGAAACAACAAAACAAAAAAAAAAGTCATCACTTTAAAAAATCCTAAGAGTTCTCACCCAACCAAGTTATTCCTCCTCCTAATAGTCAGCAGTGAGCTGTTTAATTTTATTTTTATTTTTAATGATAAAATGCTTCTGTGTTCATTATATAAGGGAGCCTTTCCCAACTCTCCTGGCAACCACTGAACCACGGGTCTTAGCGATGGCGTATGGGATTCCGGGGGGCCCAATACGAGGGTTGACACTAGTGAGCCTAACAGGAGAATTCTGATTGGCATACGATTTCTGAATCTGACATCATGTATCTGCTATCTCGTCTGATCTATCATCCTCACATCTGATGCGGATAGGAGACTGTGACTGAGAATCAGGCTGCGTTCTGAGAATTTTTGTTGAGAGCTTCTCTGTACCTATCCTGCCGGATGCCCTCACTCTCTGTGTGCTCTTACGCACCTGTTCCAGAGGGGCTGTGAAGGCGCATCTACTGTCTGCATGTAAGTCTAGGTGTGTGCATGTGCACACACGTGTGCAGGTGTGTGTCTTTCATGTGTGTCCATGGGTACAGGTCTCAGGGTATCTCGGGGTATTTGTGTGAGTGGATGTGCCGGGTGAGGGCCTCTACCTCTCTGTTCACATGTGTGGGCCTCCGAGGGTGGGGGCCCATGAATCTGGGCGAAGTCTTGTGCCTATGACTTTGTGTCTTGTTTATGTGAGAGGGGAGATATTTGTGTGTGTGTGTGTGTGGACATGTCCCGTGTGCCTGCACTAACGAGCCTGCCATTTTCCCGGCAAACAGGGCCGAAGGTGGAGAAGGTGCTCCATCCAGGCCGCTGAGATGCCAGCTGAGCAGTCTCCAGGCTCCGGAGCTAGCAGCCAGAGCTCCTCTCCGGGTTGGGGAAGAGAAACAACAGATTCTGAGCATAAACACAGATCTCTGTGCTGAGCATTCTAATTCAGCAAGTCAAGTAGAAAGCCCGGGCAGCCACCTACTAATTAGCCACCCTGGGGAAAAAATTGCCTGTGTTGGAGTGGATAATGTGTTTGCCTGTTTCCGTGGGATCCTTGACCACCTGAATGCCCCCCACCTCCCTCCTACCCTCTCCCATGGGTCTGTCTCCCTGCACTGCCCGCTCAGAAAGATGGTGCAGTGTTTCGCTCTAATACATCGGCTTTTTCAAACAGGCCAATTGCTAAGCAAATGTCATTTGGGCTGAAGCTCAGAAGGCTATAAATGAGATAAATGATCCATTTGAATAGATGAAGATGGGTCCCAGGCTGGATGAAGATGAGCTAATAAAGTTCCCCACAATATCAAGGACGGGTTCCATGTCCCCTTGCCAGGAAAACTGCTTTCAGCGGCTGGGGCTCCTTTGCAGCATAGAACACATCCTCCAGGACACGCAGCTGAGGATTCAGGCTTACCAGATGCCCAGTCCCAGAAAGCCCCGGAGGCCCTCTACCCAGGTCCCTTCAGCAGCTGCTGTGGGCTGGTGGGAGCAGGAGCAGCCTCTGTGGTTGGAGTCATGCCCTTCCCACACTGTACACACCTATGTGTACACATACTGCACGTGGACACACTCACACTTGCAGCCTGAGCCCATGACTTTAACCCGTGCTAGGCTCTCATGTACACATTAGGTGGGACATGCATTTCAAAGGATTTGCATACACCAAATTGCCAGCTAACCTTTAATCAGATCTTGTGGAACACCTGTGCATCAGAAAGGGGAAAGACTATCTTTAACAGATTCATGGGAGGCCAAAGCAAGCCTCCCCTGATCCTGGCCTTGGCGGGCATTTCTAAGACATGTATATTCATCCCTAAGGGGGCTGGACCACGTGGCCTTAAGAGAGGTTATTGAGCAAACATGACCAAGATGGAGGGCCAAAGATGGAGCTGATATTGTCAGCACTCCTACACATACATTGGAGCCCTAACCTCCAATGTGATGGTATTAGGAGGTGGGACCTTTGAGAAGTAATTAGGTTTAGATGAGTCGTGAGGGTGGGGTCCTCTGAATGGAATTAGCATCCTTATAAGAAGGGGAAGAGAGACCAGAGCTCTTCCTCTTTCTCTACGATGTGAGGACGCAGTGAGAAGGTAGCCATGTGCACGCTAGGAAAAGGGCCCGCACCAGGAACCAAATCCACCAGCACCTTGATCTCGGATTTCTCAGCCTCCAGAACTATAAGAAAATAAGTCTGGGGGCGCCTGGGTGGCTCAGTCGTTAAGCGTCTGCCTTCGGCTCAGGTCATGATCCCGGGGTCCTGGGATCGAGTCCCGCATCGGGCTCCCTGCTCAGCGGGAAGCCTGCTTCTCCCTCTCCCACTCCCCCTGCTTGTGTTCCTGCTCTCGCTATCTCTCTCTCTGTAAAATAAATTTAAAAATCTTTAAAAAAAAAAAAAAAAAGAAAAGAAAATAAGTCTGTTGTTTAAGTCACCCAGTCTAGGATATTTTGTCATGGCAGCCAAGTAGACTAATATGGAAATGAACTAGGAATTACACTTGCACACATTTGCAAATACTGACTCACATATGAATACAAATTACTGATGCACCACTAGACAGAGAGCAATGCCATGTGTGCTATTTGCCACCTTTACTGCTGCTTATCACTGTGCCCAGTGTTTTACAGACTTTACCTTATTCTCAAGATAGCCCCAAGAGGGACACATCTATTAGCCCCATTTTCTCAAAAAGATTAAATCTTGAATAACACACTCAGGGGTGGTTGCATAACTGCTAAATGACAGAGTCAGGATTTGAACCCAGGTCTCCTGACTGCAATGCGCATGCTCCGTAGGGATACTAGCGATCCCTGCAAAGCTGGGCAGGGAAGCCTCGCCGAGGTCCGGGGAGAACAGTCCAGCTGTGCCCACGAGACCAAAGCTTCCCTTCTCCGGGGCCACCTGACTTGTTCAGCCTTGCACCTTATAACCCAATTACCATAATTGGGTACAGCTGTCTCCCGGAGCGGCGGCTCCACAGGCATCCCTGAAGCCGTCGAAGAACTGGCTTGTGACTTTCGTTCAAAAGAATGACCAGGATACAGTAATAACATAAGATGATTTTGATCTATGCCCAGCTAAAGGACAAGGCTTAGCTCCAGTGTTGGCATTTTCTGAAATATAAGATTATTTTATTCTCAGCACAAAGTCACTTTTCATATTAATACAGCTCCATGTTTTGAATTAATAATGAGACCATTTAATAGTGCATTTGGACATGATCTCTAGCTGCAGCCCCCCTACCCACACCCAGATTCCCTCATGTCCTGCTCAGTGGAGCCCCACCTCTCCTGGGCTCCCCTGTCCCTCCCTCCTGAAGCCCCTCGTGCCTGCCCAGAGCTGTCCTGAGGATATTCTGGAGTCTTCACCAAGCCTGCACGACACAAGGGCCTACAGACATGTCACATTCTTTCAGCTCTGGACCAACACCCTGGCTGGCTCCCTCGGAAGAAAAATGAAGGTCTTCCTGACAGGCAAGCATAAATATTTTCTTTCCCAGCCTGGTTCAGATGGAGATATTTGCTGTTAATAAAGCGGCAGCTGGCTATCTGGGAGTGTCTGAACGTGGCCTTCCCTGGCAGGGAGTGTGACATCCATCTCTGTCTACACCCCGTCAGAAGACAAGACTTCGCTGGCCTGCTTCCTTTGGAATGTGCTTCAGATGGCAGAAGGCGGGCAGGGAGCGTTCACGTCACGCCGGTTTCGGCCGCTATCTATCTCTTGAAGGGCTAGGAGGTGCGGCCCGGGTTTGCTGCTCTTGGCTAGCACGCCTATCAGGAGTGTGGCCA
Source organism: Phoca vitulina (assembly GCF_004348235.1). NCBI lineage: Eukaryota > Metazoa > Chordata > Mammalia > Carnivora > Phocidae > Phoca > Phoca vitulina. The sequence goes on from NW_022589705.1 coordinate 64,185,180, forward strand.
TCGGGTACCTGGCAAAGCTATTTATTTAAGCCCTACATCAAACGGTGCAACTTTATTTATGGGGATAGGAGGGGGTGGCTGGAGCAGACTGGGTCTTCCCACTTTGAAAGGTGCTCAAACCAGAAAGGGCAACACGACGTAATGGGAAATCGTGCTTTTCTTTGCAGCATGTGGCCTGGAAATGGAGCTGTGAGGCCCGGAAAGGTTTTAAAATAACATTTCGGGCTGGAGCCCTCCCTGCCCCCACCTGGAAATAGGTGTGAGGATGGAAAACAGCGCACCTCTCCTCACCACTCATCACCAGCCAGGGCTGTTTGAAATGAAAACAAAAAATTCTTCTTTAAAAGCAAACGTGTTTTCCAAAGTACTATGAATTCTCTTCTTGACTTCCAAGTCCACAAAAGACGTGTGAAGGCCCGATTCGCAGCTTGGAGCTAGGGAGACTGTTCTGGGAACGAGGAAGGCTGTTGGGGTTAGGTATCACCAGCCCCCAGGTTTTGGGGGTCGCCCTGTGGCAAGGATTACACTCGACCAACAAACACTTGATGAGTGCTAGGCCTCTGGGTGATACAAAGATATTAAGGTTTCAGGTCAAATCTCGGCTACAGATTGCCTTGGGAAAGCTATTCGACCTTTCTGTGTTTCGGTTTTCCCATATGTAAGATGGGGACAATAATACAGATTTCACAGGATTGTTCCAAGGAATCTACTGAAGCCTGCATATGAAAGTGCCCACTGGAGCACGTGACTCCTCATCAGTGCGGGGCAACGTGTTGAATTTTGTCGAAGGAGCTCACAGAGGTTTCCTACAGCCTGCAGCATAAGGCAGAGCTCCTCAGTTTTGCAGTCAATACCTTTTGGGATCTGACCCAACCAATTCTCCTACCCAGTGGCCAGGCTTCTCCTACTGACATCAGCTTCCCACAAGCCCGGCCTACCCACAGTTCCTCGATTCGTGACACACCGCTGCCATTCCCGTGTGCTGGTCCATGCTATTCCACACACAACGGTCCACTCCCGCCTCGTTGTACCTTCCACCTGGATGCCCATGTCTTTGGAGATGACATAACTATCACTTACTGTGTGCTGTGTGTCAGACACTTCTCCTATATTATGTCAGATCTTTAGTTCACAAGGTCAGGAAAGACAGAGGCAAGAGAAAGAAAAGAGGGGACCAGTGAAGAGTTTCCAGGAGGGGAATCATATGGTCATATTTATGGTCAAGGAAAGATCCCTCTGGGCCCGAGAGGCAGCTAGGGGTCAGGAGGAGGCTGGGGTCAGGGAGGAGGCTGAGGGGTCAGGGAGGAGGTTGTTGCAGTGTCCAGGCAAGAGAAGACAGTGGTTGTGGCTTCTGGAAGGAGAGGCGGGGCTGGGTCTGAGCCTCTGTTACCCACTCAGTACCTGTCTGTGGCAGGGGCTATTCCTGCTCCTGGGATCCAGTAGTGAACAAAGCAATGCAAAATCCCTGCCCTCCTGGAGGAGAGACAGATACTAACAAAGTAAATAAGAAAAGCATACAGTGCGTTAGATAAGGATGAGTGTGTTAAGAGAAACCAAAGGAAGGGAGAGGGATACAGAAGGTAGCAGCCAAAGATAAAATTACAGGTAGCGTGGCCACAGAAAGCCTTAGGGTAACTTTTGAGAAGAGGCCTGAAGGAAGTGAGAGGGCCAGCCTGCAGATGTCTGGGAGCGCATCCCCGGCAGAGGGATGGCAGAGAGACGGGGGAGTCCAAAGGCTCCCAGCTGAGGCTGTGGGCATGCGCCAGGAACAGGGCGGAAGCCAGGGGGCTGGAGGGGGGCTCTCGGGGGGGAGAGGATAAGGCAAGGTCAGAGATGAAAAAGGGCTTTGATGATCCCAGCAAATACTCCTTAAGGCCCTTGGAGTCCCCTTGGGCGGACCTGAGGGTGTGCCTTGGGAAGACCCCTCCCGGTCCTGAGCCTGATTTCTCACCACAGAGGGTACACATGGTGCTGGGTGTCAATGCAAAAGCTTTGAGGTTCATTCTTTGCGCTGAGCCAAAATCAGACCCCAAAGGCCCTGAGATTCTACATGCTAAGGTCTGCAGCCCTTTCCAAGACGGATCCATGCTGAGACAATGGCAATGGTGCTGACCTCGGGGTGCAGAGGGCCTGGCTCCCTCTGTCCCCCAGGGAAGAGGGCGAGGGACTGACTTCGAGCAACCTGGGCCTCTAGGCCTCAGGCCCATAAACACTGGGTCACGTGGCATGGATTCTTGCCCTGGTGAGATTAACCTTCATCCATCATTCCTTCATTCCTTCATTTATGCTCCTCGATATTCATTTACACATTCATTCCCTCTCTTATTCTGTTTGCTTACTCCTGTCTTCACTCATTCCTCACACACTCACTTACTTGCTTATTAATTTTCCTCTCTCATGGCATTTTATCACAAGAATAACTAAATAAGTACTAGATCGTGCAGCTCTCTGTAAGGCTGACTTCTCAGCTAAAAGGTAAGGGCATGAGGGCAGAGAAAGCATGTCTCATTCACGGCTTACATCAGCACTTGGCCCCCAGCCTGGCCCAGGGTACGTGCGCTGTAAATGGATGCCCGTAACCCTTCATTCACGGCACACCCATTCATGCCTTCATGCGTTATCAAACCTCTGCATGGGCCAAAATCTCCGCCTGGCACACTTTAGAAGAGGGATAAGAAAAAAGAAAATAGATAAGAGTTTACATGAGCTCATCACCTATCCATTCATGTATTCATTCTTCAGTAAACATTTACTGATATCACTCAGGACCAAATCCTTTGCTAGAAATTCCTTCACTGAGGATGATCACGGGAAGGCTGAGGTTGGGCTGGAGCTGGGTTCAAAGAACAGGTAAAAATTCCAGGAATGGCAGGGAGGAAATGTAGTCAGGGAGAGGGAACGGCATCAACAGAGGCTACGAGAACCTTCCCAGCCAGGTGGGTTCTGATGGCAAACGGCGCTGCCCGGTAGGATGCTGGGGCTGCCTGCTCCCAAGATAGCTTCGGGCAAACCACGGAGGCCTTTAATGGCCAGGCATAGGGGTTTTGTTGTGCTCCAGGGGAGACTGACTTGGGCCTTTTCCAAATGCAGGGCGGGGGGGCGGGGGGGGGGGGGGCGAGGCAAGGAAGCACCAAAGGTTTCAAGTTGGTTGCTCCTGGTGCAGTGGGATTCTGTTTTCCCTAAGGGGAGACAAAGGCCTTCAAAAGATGCCTGAGATTCCCCAACAGGACACACAAGCGCAAGCAGCTCTTATACCCACAGCTCTGTGATATGGCCTAACTGCAAATGCCCCGAGGTATGTGGCCCACATGTCCCTCCCCCAACACAAGAGCAGGTGGAAACCAGGAGAGTATTTAGGGGCAGAGAGCTGGGTGTCCAGACCCATCAGAGCCTCCTGGGTTCTCTCAGGAGGAGTGGGGGTTTCTGTGGAAGCGTGGGGAGGTGGAGCCCAAGCCTGGGCACCAAGGGCCCTTGAGCTCACTAGGGAGCCTATCTTAGCGCTAACTGGGCAAGTGTCAACCGTGTGGGTGCCACAGGCCCAGCCAGCAGGTGTGGACTTAAACAAGGACAAAGGGTGTTCAGCCTCTAACTGCAGCTTCTCCGGTCTTCTGGGCCCTGCGGGGGCCCCAGCAGAGCTCCTGGTCTCCTCTTGGCCCCTTGACCAACAGAATTTGCTCCCGGGCTTAGGTTTCCAGGGGACCTGAGATCCTCTGGCTAGGCAGGAAGGAGAGTAAACATGAAATAATGACAAAACAGTTGGGATAACGTTAATGCTTATTCTCTCCTATGTAAATGCATTCAGCTCACAAAGCACCTTCGTAATCACGATCTCATTTGATCCTCATAAGAAGCTGAGGGGATAGGTGGGTGAGGAGGGTTATAATTCCCATTTTAAAGATGAGAGAACTGAAGCCCAGGGAAGTAAAGTGACTTTTCCCAAAGTCATGCCTCTGTTTAAGTGTTCTGCCTCAAACCTCCAAGCCAGTAAGAGCGCGGCATCCTGGCTGGGTGAAGCTGGTGTGTGTCCTGGTGTGAATAGCACTAAGTGGTTCCTGTAGTTGCCACGCGCCACAGGAAGCTGGGCTCTTTCCTCCTACTTTCTTATGACTTGTGTGTTACAAGCTGAGGCTACAATCGGCGGTGGGGTCAAGGCTCAGCAGTTGTGGGGATCAGGGCTCAGTAGGTAACTAGGATCTGGGTTCAGCCGAGACAAGAACCTGAGTCCAGTCATCCTGACACCAGCCCAGTGTCATTGCCACCTTACCTGCCCTGATCTGACCTGGGCAAGGCCCTCTACACCGGCAGCCTCCCCATCTGGCATCAGAAGGTGTGAAAAAGGAGGCCTCTCAGGGTCCAGGCTATTGTAACCAGATCGGAGCACAGGATGTGAAGGTGGAGAGTGAGAGCAGGACATCCCCGGGCTCCTCGTTTGGGAGGTGGAGGGCACTAAAGCTACCCTTGACCGGGCCCCTAACCCCCTGCCGCATCCTCCTCTCCAGCCTGGGGATCTCCTCTGCGTCCACATCTTATAACTTTGGAATTGACAAGGCGTGCCCACTGTCACGGCCCTGGGACAATTACACACCTGGACCCACCTTAGGAAGGCACTCTCCCTATCCCAGGGTTCACCAGTGGCCTGGAGGTAGAGGCGGGGGCCCACGATGGGATCTCTCGAGTGCTAGGAAAAATTGTAGGAGGAAAATCATTGAAAAGGTGATAGAAGGAAGAAGTCAAAGACAAGCTGCATTCTGGAAAGGAAAGGGGGAGGGTTCCTGGTCAACCTGATGGTAGTATTCTGAAACTCCGACTTCCGGACTCCAGGTCTGACTCCAGCCATCCAGCAGAGCTCAGGCTGGAGTGAGAAGCTTTATGGTATTTGCTTGCTTTATTGGCTCCTCGGAGGAGGAGATGAGGCCCCAGCAGCTCTCTGGAGATAGGACCCCCTCAAGGAGAAGCTAAGATTTATGGTTTCCGGAAACCTCAAGGTTACTCAAGGCCAGGCAGAGCCAACTGTCCTCCACTCCCAGGTTTGAGAGGAGGAGGACCTGGAGGGAAAGGAAACCCCAGCACTGTGGTGGGAACCATTCCCTACAATGCCTTCTCTTCCTTCACCTCCCATGGTTCCCAGCAAGAACTCCAGGATGCTGTGACCCCGGGGATCTCCTCCTTCACTGAGATGATGGGGGACCTGAGGCTGGGGTTGCTGGTGGGCCAGCCCAAGTCCTACAGAACCAGTGTTAGAGGAGGAGCTCCGACCCAGTTCCCAGCCGGGGCCCCCCTCCCTGAGCTGTTGCCACTGGAGTGAACCCTGAAGCCCAGTCATGAAATACCTGAGTCACTCTGACCAAAGAAAAACAATATTGCTAGGGCCCTGGCCTCTCTGTGTCACCCCATGCAGCTCTGGGACAATAGTCACCCAGCAGGCCTCAGCGAGGTGGCCCGAGTGTCCCCCTCCACCAGCATGTGACCACACCAAGGGTGCTTGCCCTTTCTGGGAAAGCGCCCCGCCCCCCCCACGCCTATGGACACTGGCCCAGGCCAAGTGGCTCTGGACACGTTTCGTTGACAACCCTACTTTACAGGCACAAGAGGCTGGTTCCTGACGCGGCCTTCCAGTCTTCCATGGCCCCTGTGCGCAGGGTAAATTTTATTTCTGGGCTTAATTAGGGGACATGCCATAAATATTCATGCAGCAAAATGAGCCCTGGCTCACAAGTGTAGCTGTGTCCCGCTTGGGGGAAATTAACATTGTTTTCCAGCCCGTGAGTAATGAGGCTCCGCTGCTGGAGAGAGGAGCCTTTTCAACAGCCTCTCTAGGCCGGAACGAGAGAGCCACAGTCAGAGGCACCCACGCCCCGGGGAGCCACCCTGGCCATCCCAGGCCCCGCTGCCTCTCCAAAGCTGGGCAGCTCAGGACTCTCTTGCGGATCAGCCGGGAAGGGAGCCCTCACCAGGGTGCTCGGCAGAGCAGAAGATGCATGATCTCTGTCTTGTCTTGAGAACAGCAAACTACAGCCCGCAGGCCAAATCCACCTGCCACTTGTTTTGGGGAATACAGTTTTACTGACACACAGCCACGCCCATTCATTCAGCGACTGGCTACAACAGCAGAGGTGGGTGGCCTTGACAGAAACCTTATGGCTGTCAAGCCTAAGATATTGATTGGCCCTTTACAGAGAAAGTTTGCCAACTCCTGCTCTAGAACCTTCGCATCCTGGACGTTTATTAGTATTAATAAAAGCCCCCGTAATATTGAATTCTCTGGGCTCCTAGGAACATGGAGTGGTTTGAGAATCTTGTGATAGAATCCCATGTGCACAGACTGGGAACCAGAGTCCGGTCTCAGCTCCCCTGCTTCCTCAGCTCTGACTGTGGCCAGGCTGCTTACCTTTCCCTCTGTCTACGCTTCTTCATCTAGAGACTGTGGGTAATAACGGTACCTATCGTACAGGGTTCTTGCGAAGATTAAGCAAGTGAGGGGCGCCTGGGTGGCTCAGTCAGTTAAGTGTCTGTCTGACTTCGGCTCAGGTCACGATCCCAGGGTCCTGGGATCGAGCCCCGCGTCGGGCTCCTTGGGCTCTTTGCTTGGTGGGGAGCCTGATTCTCCCTGTCCTTCTGCCACCCCCCATCATGTGTGCTCTCTCTTTCTCTCTCTCCCTCTCAAATAAATAAAATCTTAAAAAAAAAAAAAAAAAAGCGAGTGAATATTTGTAAAGCCCCTAAGAAAGTATTTGACACAAGGGAAGCATTATGTAAGTGTTCAATCTCCTATACTTTCAGAGTCCTCAAAGTATAGGATCTTAAAACCCCTACAAACTTCGGCCTGTCTAATCTTAGCCTCTCAGCTGGGACAGGGGAACCCACAAGTTTCTGACTGCGCAGAATGCTTTACATGCATTATCTCATTTACTCTCCAAAACAAACAGCTCTTTGAAGCAGAATTAACTGCCTATTTACATATGAGGAAACTGGGATTTTTACGAAGTTTAGGAGACTAACCCAAGGTCACAGAGGGGTGAACTGTAAAGCAGGAACTCAAGGCCAGGTATGCCTGACTCCAGAGCCTATCTGTCGGATAATCCCACCTCTCACCCCCTGCCACAGCCCCACTTCTGTACCATACCAAGCCTTCCAGCCGCAGCTGGACCCCCTTGTGACAGGGAGCTCGCTACCTCTGGAGACAGCTGGCTCTCTTGCTGGAGAGCTCACCCTGGGATCTGCTCTTGCATCTGCCCACCGCTTGGTCTTCCCAGCTCTGAAAAGCCTAGGTGGGAAACAGAGGGCACTTCTGGGGCTATCTCCCAACCTGCTGGGAGCCAGCAGTAGTCTGGGCCTCAGGCATTTGCAACAAACTAGACCTGGCTAAAAAGACTAAGCTCCATAGCTTTGGCCAGAGCACTCCTCCAGGAAGCCCTCCTTGGTGCCAAGGGACAACAAGGACCACCCTTTCTCCCCAAGGCCGCCACCATTCCTGCCTGAACCATCACACTCGATGAGACCAGGCCCAATGTGAGACTGGTTCTAATATCCCTTGGGCTCTCTGATCCTTGTATTCTGTCTGCTTTCTTCTAAAGTGTTTTGAGACCCAGCCCCTCCTACAGTTCCGCAGCGCCCACCAACGCTCTGGCATCCTCATAGCATTCTCCACCGGAAGGGGCACTGCCATTCCCATGGGCAAGCGGTGCCCCTGAGACCCAGAGCGGAGGGTGAGGGGAAGAGAGAAGCAAGAAAGAAATCACTGCTGGAGAGCCTCCGTGTGCCAGGCAGCGAGCTAACCCTCCGACTCATGGAATCCGGACTAGGTAGGCAGGAACCCCACTTTACCGAGGAGGGAATGGAGGCTCTGAGAGGAGCTCAGACTTGCTCTAAGTTACAGGGATAGGACAAAAAGGAAGGACACATTGTTGAAGCTTCTACTGTATGCTAGGTGCGTTCACATACATGTCTTATTTCCCCATCAAACACATACAAAATCAAGCTCAAAGGGAGGTATTTTTACTCCTGTTTTCCAGATGTGTGAGGCAACGCTCAGAGAGCTGGGGTGGCTTGTCCCTGCAGGCACGGGGCTGGAAGCAGACCTCACCGGCCGGGAGAGAGCCCTGTCCTCCCAGGGCTCAGCACGCATCCTTTCGGGGAGTGGAAAAGGAAACACTGGGCCCTTTTACAGGGTTTCCGTGTGCATGACGGGGAGCCCCTGAGGATGGCCGACCTGCCACGGATGGGAGGAACAGTTTATTTTCTCTGCGTGCCGCTCTGGAGCCTTTCAAAGGTGTGAAGTTCCGTGGCCTGCAAAGGCCAGCTCCGTCGGCTGCCCCGAGCGGGCCCTGCCCGGGCCCCAGCCCCCGCAGGCCCCGGCTCTTCATGTGCCGCCCGCAGGAACTCCCTCCGGCCCGCCTGGCCCCTCACTCGCTGAAAGGCTGCAGAGTGACGGGCCAGAAACCTGACTCCCGTGTTTATTCACCAAACACAGAGCCGGGCCTCTGGGCCCTCCTCCGCCATCCAGACCCTCTGCTACCTCTGGGGAAGAGGGGTTTCCAGCCCACTGCTAGGCTCGGCAAAACTGGCATGCTCACCTCCAGAGACTGGCCACCAGGAGGAGCATCCAAGCTGGCCCTGCAGCAAGAGAGAGTCTGGTCAGACACAAGGAAGAACTTTCTGCCCCGGAGGGAGCATTCAGCTTGGAGAAGAAAGGGGAATCTCGTCAAGGGCTGTACTCTCTTGGTAAGGACCCAAAGCCATTCTGTCTGAGTTTCTGTTCCTCACCCCTACGATGAGACTGCATGATTCCCAAGCCCCACTCCCTACCAGTTCTAACAATGTTATGATTCTGAGCTTCACAGCGTGAGACGAGAGCAGGAGACCCCAGCTCTATCCCAGCTCTACCAGCAGCTGACTGTGGGAACATGAGCGACGTTACTTCGCTGCTCTGGGTCTCGGCTTCCCCATCTTTAAAATGGGCATACGTATCAAAGGGTAGTGATGAATTAATGGACACAAAATACACTATGATAAGTACTGTCCACAAAGTGCTCTACAAGGGTGAAGTGGATTTGTTATTTCCACTCTTCCTGCCTTCTTGCTTCCTCCTTCTGTCTTCTCCCGACTCAAGCTTCCTTTGACCCTGCCTCCTTTCTTTCTTTACTTACCCTAAAAGGGAGAGTCAGTATGCCCCTTTCTCTACCTGGCCAGTTAACTGAAAAATGTTGTTTACAAACTGAGAGGTTTTTGTTTTATTTGAATTTTTTTTTAATGCAGTTAATACAGTGGCCATAGGAAGGTAGTGGGGCCACAGGGAAATACCTGTGAAGCGTCCAAATCCTCTCCGGCAGCCTTCTCAAAGGGTCTGGAATATTCCCCCTGCTGGGGAATGTCTGGCTGGGTCTCTGTGAGGGGAGTGCAGTGAGAAATCCCTGTCACAAGGTTGCTGGCCTGGATCAGAGGCCGATTTCTCCATGTTGCCACCTCCAGAGCTATCAAATCGTGGACCGCTTAGACACCAGGCAGTTACATTCGTGAACCGCTGGGTTGTTTCCTTATAGACCAGCCGAGGAGGTTGCATGGCTACTTTTTAAAAACTGAACTGATATTCTTGCTGTTTTTCTGCCCCCCCTTCCCCCCCCCCCCCGCCCCTGCACCACCACCACCATTTTTATAGCTGAACTGACTGTTTTGGTTGGACTGACCTATTGTTTGTCTAAATGGACCCATTGCTGGAGGAACTGAGTCAGGCTGTTTGTCTGTAGTGACCAGCTGTGGGACCGAGGGGGTGGGTTGGGGGCTGTTCTGACAGGATATTTTGGCTAAATAACCTGGGCCGAGGCCCGCGGTCAAAAGGGCCTATACCAAGCCCACCCCTCAACCTTATCGCCAACAACGGCCTTCCCAGAGATCCCACCTCAAATGTTCCGGCCACAAACCCTACCTCATCCACCGTGAAAGGATGTGCAGGACCGTCATATGTTACAAATCGGGCTTCACAGCAAGAAAAGAGAAAGTCCAGTTGAACATCTGAGAAACCACCCAGCTGCCTGTCCCCCTCAGCCCTGTGGGGCAGCCCTGCCTGCCTGGCCGGCTATCCTTGGGGCCTGAGCCACCAGTCCTGTCCCTAGTCGGAGTTAGGGGTTCGCCGCGCCCCCAGCACGGCCCCCTCACTTGCCTCTTTAACTCACTTCCTTTCATCGCTGACCGGTTCACAGACTTTCAATGGGGCCGTGGCAAGAGAGTCCTCATCCCCTCTGCCCCATTCACCCTGCCCACCCCCTCCTTGGCCTTTCAGGCTCCCAGTGAAAGGGACTCGTCCACAAATTGGAGATTTGCCATTGTCCTCTTTGTAAAGGCTCTCCATTTCCCTCAGCCCCACCCCTCCCACCACTGGGATCAGCAGGGGTGGCCCCAGAGGGGTGGCCGATGTAACAGAGCATTGCACACCCAACACTCTTGCTCCGAAACTTGGACTGTGCTTTGGAGCAGAAAGACAAGATCTAGATTTCTCCCTGCTTCTCTCCCCTCCCTAGGCTACAAATGGGGAGATGAAGAGTCACACAGTGGGACCCCGTGACGCCCGGTTTGCCATCCCATTAGCTCGTTTCCACTGTTTCTTTCACTATGGAGAAGGCAACAGCATTTGTCATTTGTGTTAATCCAATATGCCGCACCATTGAAAATGTGTATAAAAACTGCAGTCAGTAGTTGAGGAAGTTTGGGGTCGTGGTTTTGTTGTTTAGCATCTGCAATCAAAAGCTAAAGCCATGAAAACAGCAATTCTTGGTTGAACTACTTCAAAAATAAATAGAAACACTGGCCTCACTAATTTGAAATTCAACTCACAAAAAGGAAACAAAGCCAAATTGTTCTCTTCCTGTTTCTAATATTTTTGCTCCCACGTTTAGATTATTTAATCCAACTTCCTATCTGTAGGTGGGCCTACTGTGGCCCAGAGAGGAGGTCTACTTGCCTAGAGGCACACAGCGTCACAGGCAGGGCTGGGCTGGCGTACCTGGGGCGGACCACGCTCTGCCTCTCAGGCAGGAGTTTCAGTTTTGGAAAAATCTCCGCTCCATCGAAATGGTATCCCTAGAACTAGCTGGGCACTGCAATTTGGTTTGGGGGGCTTTGCAGCTTCTAAACTAAATGGGTTTTTAAGGAAAGATTTGAAATTGGCAAAAGAGGTTGTTTACAACGTTTGGTCTACGGGGAAAATTGCAAGATCTCTTAGCCTTTCTAACTTGAGCAGCTCCCTCCCTAAGGAGTTCTGGGGAGCTTTAGGTGAACACCAGACTGGGAGATTCTGAGTGTAAGCTGAGCCAGAGAAAAGATCTTTCTAAGAAGACAGCCTCACATTTAAGTGACCACTGCACAGACTCTTGTCTTTATAATGCTTAAATAAAAAGTAGGAGGTTTTATATTTAGGTTGTTGATCTCTGGGTAGTCCTTTTAGAGAGTTTTGGGATGAACTCACTAGGAAACGAACGTTTTCTTTTCTTTTTTTTTTTTCTTTTAAAGATTGTATTTATTTATTTGACAGAGAGAGACACAGCGATAGAGGGAACACAAGCAGGGGGAGTGGGAGAGGGAGAAGCAGGCTTCCCGCCGAGCAGGGAGCCTGATGCGGGGCTCAATCCCAGGATCCTGAGATCATGACCTGAGCCGAAGACTGAGCCACCCAGGCGCCCCAGAAACGAACGTTTTCTAAAGTAGCAGGGTGACTCTGAAGCTGGCTGTTTTGCTTTTTGGTTTATTCCTCCACGTGGTAATAGAATCCTCAGTGTTACCATCCATCCCCTTGCTGTACATATACTGTCCCCCCACCCCCACCCCCAGGATTTATGGCCAGTGAGGAGCCTCCACATCTCTCCAAACCCCAACGAGGACATGATAACATCATCAACTCATCACTGAGCCATCCTCCTCAAGCCGGCTTCTATCTTCCCCGAAGTGTGATAACCATCAGAGGCTGGTAATTCCCAGCCAATTATCTAATCCACATGTTGTCCGGATTGTGTAAACCCCAGCCCGTGAGGATCATAAAATAAATAAGCATGAAATGGTGTATAGTTTCCAATCTCCTCTCACCTGATAGGCCAGGCTCTCGGGTCCCAGCCTCGACTGTGGCTCCAAGTCCTTCCAGAGGGAAAACGCAGCTTAGGTTCAAATCTGGACCTGTTTGCTGTTGTTCCTGACCAGACACCCATGCCAGACACACAAGACTGCCCTGTCCCCCCTGCTCCCGGTCCTATGCCTCAAAGGGGCCAAAGGTCCAATTCATGAATACGCTAATCATTGAAATAGTCTTGTCCTGCAAGATGCCAGCATGGGGAGCTAAGACTCTGGATGGCTTGCAGAAAGAAAAGCAAAACCGTCCCTCAAAAAGCAAAGGGTGGTAGGAATTCATTTATAATGATGAGAGGTGGAGCAGAGAGAGGCAGAAAAGGAGATCGTCGGCTCTAGGAAATGCAAAGAATGATCAAATCAGACTGTGTTGTCTAGATGTAAATACGGGGATGCCAAGGGGCTGCTGTGTGGGTGCGGGGTGTGTGTGTGTGTGTGTGTGTGTGTGTGTGTGTGTGTGTGTGTGTAGGCTTAGGTAAAGATTTAGACTGGGCCAGGCGTGGGGCCGAATGACCTCTAAATCCCTTTTTGCCTCTGAAATTCTTCAAGGCTATGTCTAAAAGCCTGTAATTCCCAAATTCTATAATTCATAGATCCTATACTTCTCTAACAAAACAGACACTCTTTGATTCAAATGTTCTGTGCTTCTAAGAGTCTATAATCCAATGAGTCTGTAATTATAAACGCTATGATTATAGAAGTCTATGATTCTTTAATTCTACCATTCCATGATGCTAATATTCTGTGATTCTAAGATTATATCATTCAACGTTTCCTTAGTTTAATATTCTAACATTCCACCATTCTCAAGTTCTGTGAGTCTAAGAGACCACAATTCTGGTTTTCTATAAAGTCTTCTATATTTCTAATACTCTACAATTCTAGAATTCTGATTCCCTAATCCTAAAATTCCATAATTCTAATGTTCTGTGCTACTAAGAACCTAAAGCATTCCGGGATTCTATAAATCATTTTTTCAAGAATTCTAATAGCCTATAATTCTAATATTCTGGGTTTCCAAGATCCTACAACACGAAGATATTTTTATTCCAAGTTCTATATTTTAAAGAGTCTATAATTCTAAGATTCTAGGCTCCGTGATTTTAACATCGTATGTTCTCATAATTCCAACATTTTGCTTATTTTATGATTTCGTTATTGCAAACAGAAAGTCGCTTCTGTTACAAAGTACCGTGATTAAGCTGCAACTGGCAAAGAATGGAGTGACTCCCACAGCTGTCCCCTGAATCAGGCTGTAGCCTGTCCCAGGGCCGCTGAGCCTTTCTCCTCAGGGAAAGAGACCCGAAAGCGGCTGGTTTGTGCTGCCTGGGTTCCAGAGCTGCCGGCAGACAAAGGCGTGGGGAGGTGGGGGTCCGGGCCCAGGGTCAGGCCAAGGAGTTGGCCCCCACGCCTCCCGGAGGCCCCTCCTCAACAGCCAGGTTTCCAAACATCTGCCAGCATTTGGGTCCCGATTGCTGTCCTTTAAAAGTATCCCTCTCCCCTTTCTTGTTCCCCATCAAGGGCTCCCATGACAATCATTTCAAGCAGCTAATGAGTTTCAGATGGCCTTCAGGAGCCCGGGACGGATGGAAGCTGGGGGGTAAGGGTTCTTAGGCTGAGTTTTGTGGGCAGGGGGGAGGGGTGGGGGCGGGGGTCAGAAAGAGAAATCTTTTGTAGCTGAAGTGCTATGGGCCCCCAGCCCTCCCGTCCAGGCCTGGAGTCAGAACCTGGAAAGGAGCCCTTGGTCACTTCACCATGCTAACTCCTCACTCACTGTTTCAAACTTGGAAGGAATAAAGACCCAGAAGCATTATATGAAAGCATCGAGGCCTTCCTAAGGCCAAGATGTCATTACTCACCTGCTGATAGAGCATCTTTGCTAGACAGAAATAATCCCTGTCGGAATCTACATCTTCTGTGACTGTCGCTGTGCAGGAACACGGGGGAGAAGCCCAGGGGCTCGCTGTGGTGCCGTCTGACTCTAGTGGGTACCGCACTCTCTGACCCCCGAGCGGGGCTGGCTGTGGGGGACGCTGGCCCGGGCCCACTGGCTCTGAGCAGGGGTGGCTCGGCCAGGCTGCAGCTGCTTCCCAGCACCGCTCTCTCCCTGTGAAGCACTCCTGTCCTTGCAGTTGGCCTGAGACCCCTGGGGGGCCCACTGTGACCGCAAAGGGCTTTTTCTCTCCAACACCCGGGAGCTTGGGGAGACCAGAGGCACAGGAGGGGGCACCCCAGCTTTCACTTCCGTGGCATTCGGAGAGCCCCGGGGGGCAGCCGGTGCCCAGAACCTGGCCAGGATTACACAGCGGGTTCTGGGGCGTTCTCCCTCCCGGCTGCTGGGGGACTTCCGCTGCTCTTAAGGTCTAATTTAGGGATCCACTTAAGTGAGCAGAACATTGAGAAAGGCACAGCAGTGCATTTCAGAGGAACTCACACTCCACAGCCCACCGAGGCCATTCGTGTCCAGGAATTTCGGGGGACAATTCTGCCACAGGATGTGTACAGTGTCAGGTCTGGAGGGGGTCTCTCCTGGCAAAGGAGACCAAACCTTATAATTAAGGAACTTGCCGTTTCCTTGAAGACATCAACAACAACCACCGCGTCCTCCCCGTTGCCTAAACAGGACAAACCCCGGGTTAAGCAGTTCCTGGTGGTCCGCTCTCACACATGTGCAGAGGGAGGAGAAAAACCCGCCTGGAAGCTGGCCTCCCTGCTTCCCAGCAGCACCCGCCTCCCCCGCCCCGCCTCGGCCCCCCTCCCCCCATCGCAATTAGGGGTAATCTTTTGTTGCCTGGAAAGTGTAAAAATCGCTGGCTTTTCTTTTTGCATGCATAATATCATTTCCCCTCCAAGTGCGTTATTTGGTTTGGGAATTACATCTATTTACAAGAGTAGATGTTGCACAAAGGTTGTGTTTATGTGGAAAATTATATCGGTGACACGGGCTGATTGGCATGTGGAGGCTGGGAGAGCAGGCCGAAGAGGCCTTCTCATCAGCTTGGAATAACAAAATGATTGTATTTTCAGCAAAGCTAATTGATCACATACCTCGCTGGGCTATCTGTTTACTCAAAGGCCTGCCAGGCCCTGGGAAGGTGGAGAGGAGTGAGCCCCGGGGCAGTGGTCACCGCCAGACCAAGCCAGCCTTCCAAGGTGCTGAGGTGCGGAGCCCAGACGAGGGCATGGGACAGGTCACGGGGTCATGAGGTTGGACGGAAAGGTGGGCTGACCCTCCTCGGGAAAACAGGCCCAGACCTGAAGCTGGCAGACTGTGCCCTTTCCCCAGGACCCCGGAAGTCAGCGTGAGACACGGAAGGTGTGGGAAGGGCAAGTTGGAGTAGGATCAGGGGCCACCGCAAAGAAAAATGAGCTAATTCCCTTCCTCTCTTCCGTTTGGGAAGCTGACCCAAGAAGGGCTTTTCAGCTGGTGCTGAGCTGGCTGCCCCGGGCCCCTCGGGAGTGAAAGTGCTGGAAACCTGGCTTGGAATGTCTTCCTTGACTGAGGGGCTCTGTGGGTTTTCAGGGCTGTCTTTGCCCCCCTCTGGGAGCTCTCCATCAGGGCCTGGGCTGCGAGGCTGAATGGGAGAGACGCCTTGTGGGGGTTTGGGGATGTGGCTGAGGACTGCATTCAGCTTCTAAATCCACCAGCAGCAAACCTGAGCCCAATGCTCTCTGACACCCTCCCAGAACAAAGACCCTGCTTCTGGCCTTTGGGGAGGAGGTGCTTATCTTTGGACCTGTGACCAGCATTCCTGGGCCCCTGACACCCTCCCAGAACAAAGACCCTGCTTCTGGCCTTTGGGGAAGGAGGTGCTTATCTTTGGGCTTGTGACCAGCGTTCCTGGGCCCCGGGGATGAATCAGTGTGTGAAAGGCCTCCTAAGGAGATAGTAACTTCCCCAAACCGACCTGCAGAGGCCAGCCTCCCGGCCAAACAGCTCACTCACCTCAAGAAGCACGGAGTTAGAAATTCTATTTCCTCCCCAGCGTTACAACTTTCGGTTATGTGGGGGAAGAAAACAGAACAGTTGGATATAGTTAAGCAAGAGCTTGTATTGAAAATGACCAATTACTCTGAAAATGACTTGTTGGGAATTAGTCAAGGAACTGATTAATTTACCACTCACTTTGCAAACATGAAATTCCTTTGAAAACCACCCTTTAAAAATAATCTGACATCCCCGCCCCGCATACTGTGAAGATGGCTGGTTATTTCGCAAACTTCCAGTTGGAGTCAGTCAAGTTACTAGTTACACTTTACAAACAACTAGGCACAAGCAGCAGCCCCTGGTTTGACAGGTTCCAACTGTGGTCTGCTCGCCTTGTTGCTTATCAGTCTCATATTTAGCTAACTTTTCCTAAAACAGGGATCAAGAAATCTTTGGGAACAATCACTAAGGAGGAATCCCCAAATCCTAAATGACCACTGAACCCAACAGCATTGTTTTACAAATGGGGAGAAGGCAGGCCAGCATATTCCAACCTCTGCTGATCCCAGTTGGTGAGAGAGGAACCAGGTTTGTGTATGATTGGGGGCTCCGTGGATCAGGTGATACTGAATAAACTTCAGGTACTTTTTCTCCAAGCTCAGCCACGAGGTTTTTCCCCTCTATCCAGGGATAAGCTCCACAAGCCCCAGTTTGGAATCTATTCCCGTGGCACTCTGGATGTATGTGTGCGTATTTGTCCACCATTGCATTTCAAAACCTCTGGCCCTTCCGAAAAGACAAGCAGCTTATTAATGTGGCGCTCTTGGAATTGTTTTTTAATTGGAAACATTTTGCAATGAAAGAACATTAATAAAACCTGAATCCAAATCAAACTTCTCTGGGTATGTTATTTTTACTCCACAGTCAAATGCTTTTATTAGATTTAAAACTTTCACTGTGCTTTTTATCTCTGGCTGTATAATGTTCTACAATAAAAAAAAAAAAAAACCAATGACTTCGAAGTCTGGCAAAATAATATACTTTCTTGGATGTCTCTGTGTGTTGCCAATTAGCTTTGCTGTGAACGCAGGCCCCCATCCATCACCCGCCTCTGGGTGGCTGTAAGGGAGACCTAATTTGTTTCATATGCCCAGTGCTCTCTGAGCCATTCAGCAGTGCCTCCAACCTGCTGAGGAGCAGCTAGGCCAAAAAAAGAGATGAATGACAAGAAAACCCCGAGACGAGCCAGGGGAACTCCTTATCAGAACGGGTCCCGGCTCTGCTCGCCCCATGGGAAAATCTCAGCCTCCGTGCCTGCCTCCCAGTCCCTCTTCCTCACATCCCCCCACAACCTCTCCTCTGTTCCTTCTCCCCTTGCTTGACCCAGAGGACCCAAAGCTCACAGGCTGTGAGGCCTTGAGTAGAGAGATTGGAAGCCTTATCCTTTTCCTCTAGCTTCCCAGGGCTGGCCGCTGGCCGGTCCCCTCTCGGCCCATTCCCACCCCCTCCCACCTACTCCTTTTACAAGCCCAACTTTTAAACCTCCAGTTCCCTAGGAATTTTATGAATGCTTGACACAAGCCAAAATAAACTCGTAAAGAAAAAGTTTCTAAAGAAGGTCATAGACCCATACAGCAAGTGCTAAGCGGCAAATACAAAAGTTCTTCGGGTGGCTGGGGCTGAGGTCTGGGTGGTGGAAGGTTGGGGTCAATGGAAGGAAAGGCGGGAAGGAGGAATAAGGAGGGAAGGCTTCCTTTTCTCTACTGAAAGGAGAAAAGAGGAATCTCTAAATCCCAGACCCCCTGAATCTTTATTTAAAGGAAGGAAGAAAGAAAGAAAAAAAGAAAGAAGAAAGAAAGAGAGAGAGAGAAAGAAAGAGAGAGAGAAAGAAGGCCCTACTATAGTTTGACTCCTCATTTTAATGAAGCTCTAGCCCAGGGAGGTGAGAGATTTATCCAAAGTCACACAGCAAGCTGGTCTATCCGGTACTGAAGCCAGGTGCTCTGACTCCCAGTCTAGAGACTTCCCTCTCAGTGTTACTGTTGCCATGAGGGAAGGAAACAAAGGGTCTTTGGGGTCATGGAGCTGCCTGTTGTAACTCTCTGGAACAGTGCTGCCCACTAGAGTAGGCATTCACCACACAGAGCTGGTCAATCAGCAATTCAGTCTCCCAGCCATGTTTCAAGGGCCACCACATTGGATAGCACAGATATAAAACATATCCATCATTGTACGAAGTTCTACTGGATAGCACTGCTTTGAGGGTCCAAATTGTTGGCCTTTGAAGACATAATTGTGGTCATGGTGCAAGACAGTTCCTTCTTCTGAGCTTTCATAGGCCCTAGAACTTCTACTGCCCCCCATCATGACACATGCACCTTGGGGGCTGGGGCCCCATCTCTCTTCTCTTTTCACCCCCACCCCATGATAGCCAGCACAAGAGAGATTCTCAAAGAAGATTTAGTCTCAAAGCTTAGGGTTGGAAAGGGAGCTCAACTAAACCACTCCCAGGGCAAGAATCTGCCCCAGAGCCTCCCAGAGGGTGGTCCATCCACCCACTGTCTGCACACTTCTAGGCACAGAGACCTCGCTGTCTCCCCAGGCAGCCCTAGTCCATTTCTGAAGAGCTAGAATGATGAGAATGTACTTTCTAAAATCTAGCTGAAATTTCCCCACTTGCATCCATGACCCTGGCTCTGCCCTCTGGGGTCTCATAATACTAATTTTGCTCTTCTTTCTATATAATGACTCTTCTGATAGCTACACATGGTCCAGTCACTCTCTGTTCCTTTTCAAACATGGAACTCACCACTGAACATCTAATTCTAGATGTGGACTGATCACAGAAAATAGCCAATGCTGACCTCCCTTAATCTAGAGACTATTCTTCTGTCAATGCCACACACACTTTAAGTAGCTTCATTACTCCATAGACTCACACTCGGTTTGGGCTGTGAAAACCACCCAGGCAGTATGAGTGGTCCCATGGCTAACAGGATAGACAGGATAGATAATTGTCCCAGTTGTGAACAGGATAGATACAGCCCCTGTGAAATAAGGCTTTTTATCCTGGGCAAGCAGGCCCCCTGCTTCTGTCTGACTCTCCAGGCAGGCCTACACTTTGGAGTACTTTTCTCAAATTTTTCTAGGTCCCTCTCCAATGCCTGGCACTGCTCAGGGCTGGTAGTGCCATAAAGGTGAGACTCTCTGAGACCAGACTGAGACTTGCATAGGCTCTGGTCCACTCATCCCCTTCAGGGCTCTTTCCACCATCTACTTCATGCCCAGGGTTGACCAGATGCCCCAAGAGCTCCAGGATTCATTTCTGTGGGTTTGTCCTGGGGCTCTATAGCCAGGCCCTGGTCCCGCTAGAGCAGCACGGCAAATGGATAACTTCCATTAACAACATGGTATTTCTTTTGTACGGTCTCCAGAATGGTGCTGACATACTGATTTTGGATGATTCAAATTGTTTATATAGACAGGGGCCCAGAGCACCCAGAAGAAGCGTTCACAGTCCAAGGGGAGAAACAATCTACTCTAAATGTTATGAGAGAAGCAGCACTGGGTGAGCCTAGAAGAAAGAACCTGGAGGGCTTCCCATAGGCAGTGTTATCAAAGCTTTGTCTAAAGAATGAGCTGGGAAAGAGAAAACTGGGAGAATTCCAGACAGAGAAAAGTGTGTGTAGAAAGGGCTCTGAATATGGTGCAGCCTGGTAATATAAGCTGGGTGGATTGCTCAGCTTTTTTGAACTCTGGTTTAATTGTCTGTAAAACTAAGAGAACAGTCTGTACCTCACAGGGTCAGGCCTTCATTCAGTCATTCAAAGAATGTCCTAAGCACTACGAAGCCAGGCCCTATGAGGTGCCAGGGACATCCAAAAGCACAAGGCAAACTCCTGCTCTTAACACACGCATAAGGGCAATGTGGCAGAGAGGTCCCGACTTCCCTTGAGCCCCACAGCGGGATTAGTTAACTCCAGCCTTCCTGTCCCTTGAGCTCAATCTTGAAGGAAGCTTAGTAAGAGTTGTCAGGATAGAAAAGATGGGAGGAGTCTTCTAAGATGAGGGAACAGTATATGCAAAGGCCCAGAAGTCTGAGCAAGCCTGAGATATCTGGGGCCTGGGAAGTAGCCCCATATATCCAGTGGGGTATGGTGCATGTTGACTGGGGCTAGAATTTGAGGCCAGAGCCTAAAGGCCTTGAATGTCCTTTATTATGTGGGTGAGGCTGAGCTCTGGAGGATTTTAAGCCTGAAAGTCATCTGATCAGATTTGCAGTTTGGAGAGTTTCTCTGGAGGCCAGTGCGGGGGCTGGACTGTTGAGTGAAAGCCTGGAGGCTGGGAAGTCAAGGAGGAGGCTGGTGGGACGTCTGGGTGAGAGAAGTTGAGGCTGTCTCCAAGGGGGATGGAGGAGGGGCATGGCCTCACATCGGAGGCAGAATCAACAAAAGCTTAACGGCTGGTAGATGTGTGTGTGGTAGGGGAGAGGTGGAGCCAAGAATGACTAAGGTATGTGGCATGTTTGTTTTCCAGAAGGAATACCAGCAATTGTGGCAATGTTAGGTAGCATTTATTACTCGTTAATTATGTGCTAGGCAACATGCTAAGCATTTTACACGCATGATCTCATTTAATCCTCCCAGCAATTCTGTGAGGTAGCTACCATTTATCCCCCATTTTATGGATGAGGAAACTGGCTCAGAAAGGTTAGGTAACTTGCCCAAAGTCACACAGCAGACCCGGGACTGGCATTCAGGGCAGCCCTCAGGGGTTCCATTCTTCTATCCCTCCCACTTTTCTGTCAGGCTCAGGCTCTGGGCTCCTGCCAGGCCGTCCACACCCTGTGACCACCCAGGAACTCAGGCACGGAATGTTTCCTTGTCTGCCTCTCCCTCAAGTCTTTCCTACACAAGAGCAGGGGCTCTGCAACTGAAGAGACCCATACTTACCCATCCGTCCACCCGCAGCGCACTTGCTGAGCCCCACTCTAGGCCAGGCCCAGGAATACGGACTGGAACAGACTCGGCCCCTGCTGAGTGCGCTCAGCCCAGGACAGGGCAGTGGCCTGTGTCTGCAGATTCCTAAGCGACCACTCTGTCTAAAGGCGCTCTCTGCCCGTCTCTGCCTCTATCTCAGCCCCTTTCTGCTTGTTCATAGCCCTTATCAGAGGTGAATCACTTTATATTTCTGTTTGTGGTGTCTATCTTCCCCATTAGAGGGAATTTCCCTGTTATGGACTCAATTGTGTGCCTTTGAAAATCATATGTTGAAGTCCTAACCTCCTGTACCTTAGAATGTGACTATATTTGGAGATGGCATCTCTTCAAAGAGGTAATTAAGTTAAAATGAGGTTACTAGGATGAGCCCTAATCCAAAATGACCGGTGTCCTCATAGGAAGAGGTGATGAGGACACAGCCCCGCCCGGAGGGAAGACCACGTGAGGACAGAGTGAAGACGGCCATCCACAAGCCCAGAGGAGAGGCCTCAGAAAAGCAGCCCTGCCAACACCTTGATTTCGGACTTTCCACCTCCAGAATTGTGAGAAAACAGATTTCTTCTGTATTAGCCTCTCTCCGTCTGCAGTCCTGTGTTACGGCAGCCTGAGCCCCCGAACGCACTCCCTGCAGGACGCTGCCCTGTTCCCCGGGCCTAGCATCAGGCCTCGCCCATGACTAGGCGATCAGTAAATATTTGTTGATTAAGTGTGTGCATGAGTGTGTGTGTGTGTGTGTGTGTGTGTATTACGCTTATAGATGGC
Source organism: Phoca vitulina (assembly GCF_004348235.1). Classification (NCBI taxonomy): domain Eukaryota; kingdom Metazoa; phylum Chordata; class Mammalia; order Carnivora; family Phocidae; genus Phoca; species Phoca vitulina. The sequence continues at coordinate 64,206,978 of NW_022589705.1, forward strand.
CATGTATGCAAGGATCTGTGTTCGGATGAACTCAAGTGTATGTCTGCGTGGGTGTGCTTGCATGCAGGAGAGCAGACTGTGAGTGGCACATGTTCACAGGTTTGTGAACAGGGGTGTGGTGGGTGTGGGAATGTGGTAAGTGTGGAGGGTGCTGTGTGCGCCTCTGTGAGCCTCCCACCCCAGTGTGCATCTGGCCGTCTCCACGTGCACACAGGAATATGAGTGTGTGTATGAACTGCGTCCTGTGTCTGCGTGTCTGAGCGTGCCCTGGCACTCACCTGTGTCTGTCCTACCCCACAGCTGGGACAGCGGCAGTCTCTGCCCTGGCCTCGTGCTGGGGAGGGGTCTTCCCTGCTGGTGCTCCCTGAGGCAGTGGCTCACAGGACGAGCTTCCTGAAGGAAGCTGGGCAGGGGAGGTGCTCCCCAGCCAGACTAGCCCTGAGGGGCGGTGGAGGGGAAAAGCTGACCTCCCCTTGGATGCCCCCTAATCCCCGTCCCCCTTCTCCCAGAATGGGTTGCTTCCCCACCACCCTCCTGACCCCACACCCCTGCCCCCATACAGACTGTTCAGTTCGGCCATTAGACTGTGCTTATGGACTGTGTCCCCCTCCTCCGGTGCCCTTACTTTCTTGGGACTGAGATGGCAATGATGACATCAGGTGGTATGTTAAGACAATTGTGATGTTTTATTCCTCCTCCCGAGGTTCCTTCTTCCTCCAGCGGGGAACAGCCCCACACTCATTGCCCCAGGGGAGGTGTATGGCAGGGCAGAAAAAGTCTGGCCAGCAAGGGTCCGTCGTTCTTCTTTTCCCAAGAGAAACAGGGCTGTGCAGAGAAGCTGAGACAGAGAAATGACACAGACTGACCTGGAAGCCCCAGCGAGGGGCAAGGGGCAGGACTTTCCAGACCTGGGCTGTGCGGAGACCCAGAGCCAAAGCCAGGACGCCCCCAAGCGGAGAGGACGAGGATGGCCCAGGTGAGCCTGTGCAGTGGAAGGCAGGCAGGGCAGCCACCCAGAGCCACCAGGGGCCATGTGGCAGGGGCAAGGGACAGCTCTAACACAGCTGACTGACAACCAGAGCAGCCCCCGCCCCCCACCCCCCGGCCCTGGCACACGAGAGCGACAAAGGTCACATTTCCTACCAGCTCAGTGAGGAGGGGACTCAAGCGCTCCGTTCCTGTCAAGCCCACACAGGGACGCGCTCTGTCGTGCACACCTGGACCGTGGACTAAGATTCACACCCCGTGTAGTGTTCACACCCACCGTCGGCCTTTGTGTGAGCTCATCTCATCTTAGGGGCAGCTCTAAGAGGTAAGTGCTGTGACAGTCCCTTTGTAAAGACCAAGAACCCGAGGCACAGAGCAACTCGCACGGCCCACCACTGCTCTGTAGCTGAGGCAGGATTCCAGTCCACCCTAATCACTACACCACGCCCGGAATCTTCCTAATCAGCCCCTCCCCTGCCAGTCCATTCCATATACTCCAGATCTAAATGCAAATCTCCACGCCACCCTGCCTGTAGTACCTTCCTCCAAGGGAAGTTCGCAGACCACTTCCTCCAGGAAGCCTTCCCTAACTGCTCTCCTCCCATCCATAAAGGGTCCTTAGATTTCCCTGGATTTTTCTTTAGGTTTTCCCAGTTCCCATGGGTACTTTCTAGATGGTTCTATCACTTCTTACCTTGGGAGTGTTGACCCTAAGACTGTGAGCTTCTTTGACATACAGGACTCATCCCTGTGGCTGCTGAATACCTAGCACAGAATAGAGACATAGTACATGTCTGGTTAATGAATGAATGATGTCACTTGCCATTCAGGCCCAAGCTAATGCCTTTCTCCTTCAGGAATCTCCTCTGACCATGAAGAGTGGGTGGCAGGGGAGCAGAGATGGGATCCCGAGTCACACATACTCAATTCTGTCCCTAAGGTACTGTGGACCCTTCACAGTCATCCCCGTCTGAATCTTAATGCCTCTTTACCTAAAACGGAGTTCAGAAGCCCCCCTTGATTTGAGAACAAAGAGGTGCTAGCTACAAACACACTAGACAAACCTGGAGCCTGCTCCAGTCCCCGTGCCTGGCCTACCCTGACTGCCTCTGCCCCGGACTCTTGGCCTCGCCGCCAGGCCCCTGGAGCTTCACTCGCACCCAGGCCTCCCAGCCTCCTGTCTTGGCACCAACTCCAGCTGCACCAACTGCTGGCTTGGCCCTGCAGGACAACCTCAACTTGGGGGCCGCAGGGTCCCGCGGGGGAGGTCAGGTTGGCAATTTATGGCGTGTGGAACCAGCTCCCTCCCAACACATGATCTATCAAGGCAATGTTTTCCTTGGAAAGCTGCTCCCGCATGGAACCCTCTTCCCGGCAAGCAGCTCTCCCTCAGGTGCTCCCAGAGTTCATGGGCAGGCAAGGGGGAGCTGAGGGGGCCCGAGGCCTCCTGGGAAGGGGCTGTCTCCATCAGAAATAACAAATGGATTTCCTCCACCCTGGGCCTCAGCCCGAGCACATTCCAGTGGGCAGAGGCCGTGCAGGTGCCGAGGGGCGACAGAGCTCCTGGGTGCTGGGAGGGAACCTTCGCCGGGCTCTCCTCCGATTCCACCCAGAGACTAGGACAAAAGGGGAGAGAGAAAACATTTAAGAGCAAAGGCATGGTGGGGTGGAGAGTCTCAGAGACAGGACAAGACAGAAAGAGAGACAGACGGAGAGGAAAAGAGGCAAGCAGAGGGCAGCCAAGGCCTTGGTGTGGGGATGAGGATGGCGGAGAGGCAGGAAGTTGGGGAGAGAGAATAAGAGGGAGTGAGCCGGACTGACAAGAAGCAGGAAGATGATCAGAGAGAGGCGAGAGGAGGCCGGGGGAGAGAGAAGAGCAGAGCCACGGAGCAGCGGAGTGGGGCAGGGCAGGCAGGACAGGTGGGGCCAGGATGGCCCAGCCAGGCAGGAGTCCTGCTGTGGGAGAAGCACATCTCTGGGACCCCAAACGAAAGGCATGGCCTGGTTCCACACTGACTTAGAACAAATCCCAGGGCCTGTCACGCAAACCTGTCTACTCACTGCCTTCCCAGACAGCTGTGGTCCCTGGACCTCTGGCTGGGAGTGGGTCACAGCTCAGTGGGGCCCCCAGAGGACAAAGAGCCACATGGAAGGCCTAGTGTGGGGGGCACTGGGTCCGGGGCTGGTGGAGTGAGGAACAATTTGGGGGGCTTCTGTGGTGGTTGGCGATTGAGGGACGGTGAGGAGACGCATCAGGCATTCTGGCTGGGCCAGAGAGGAGGAAGAGAAGGAGACATGGATCCCCACTTTCTTGGAGCCAAAGGCCATTGCAATTTTCATAGGATCAGACTCGATTTGAAAACCAGGCAGGTGAGCCTCCATCTAGTGAGCGCTCACTGAACACCAAGGTCCTCTTCCTGCTGCTGGGGACACCGCAGCTGACAGGAGACAGAAAGCATACCCTCATGGAGCTTACTTTCTAGCGGGAGGACAAAGACAATAGACAAAATAATGGCGTGGACTGATGGCCAGTGAGGCAGAGCTATGCGCTGTGAATAAACACAGAGCAGGGAGGGGGGGAGGAGCGAGGGGCTGGGGATTTGGAATGGGGCGGCCAGCGAAGACCCAGGGGGCGGCCCTGAACGAACGAGCTGGGAACGTCTAGAGGAAAGAGGCGGGAGGGTCTGTGGAGCAGCAAGCAGGATGGTGGGGCCCAGGAGAGGGACCCAGGGGTGAGACACGGTGGGAAGAGGAGCCAGGTCCACTCCAGGTGGGATGGGGGAGTAGTGGAGGCTTTGAGCAGAGGAGTGCCGTGAAATGAATTAGCTCATTGAGGTGGAGACTGCCTGGCCCAGCCTCAGCAAGAGCTGGTGGTGGCTGGAACCGGGGAGGTAATAGGAAGCTGGTGAGAAATGGTCAGGGTCTAGACCCCTCAAGGCAGAGCCAACAGGATTAGCAGAAAAATTGTGTGGGGGTGTGGGTTGAGAAGGAAAGACCAGAGTCACCGCCTCCCTGCAAGGGCTCTTGCCTCCGCTCTCACCTCCCGGGCCAGAGATCTCGCTACCCTTCCCAGGCACCCACTCTTCTTAGGACAGCCCTGCCGGAGAGAAAATGCTTCTTCTGGGTGGTGGTCAGACCTGCCATGCAGAAGAGCCCACCAGTGGGTTTCAGCAGGCACGCAGATGCGATGGCAGCGGTAGAGAGCCCCAGAGATTCCCCGCAGACCACCCAGAGAGGAGCTGAGACGATGCAAGGGAGACTGAGCCGGCCCTGCCGTCTGACCGCCGCTGACTCCTGGTCCCCAGTCCGTCCTCTGAGTGCTGTCTCCTGCTGGAATGTCCTATTTCCCTGAAGTGCTGGCTGCATGGACTGAAGAGGACACAGGTGATAGTTCAAAGAATTCAGTGGATTACAAGAGCTCATGTGGGTAAATACTGCCACCGAGCTAGTATTCATTAAATGTTGTTTGTCACCATTATTATTACTAGTATTATTATTGATTTTACCATCATCATCAGGGATCAAGTCAGACAGATCTGGACCCAAGTTTTGTCCTTGGACAAAGTGTTTAACTTCTCTGAGTCTCAGAGTGTACACCTACAAAGACAGGGCATAACTAAACTTTCCTCATATCATTGTTGTGACTAAATGAGACACGGGGCACCTGGGCAGCTCAGTCAATCAAGCGTCCGATTCTTGGTCTCAGCTCAGGTCAGGATCTCAGGGCTGTGAGATCGAGTCCCATATCCGGCCCCGCATTCAGTGCAGAGTCTGCTTGGGATTCTCTCTTTCCCTCGCCCTCTGCCCCTCCTCCCCTCAAATAAATAAATTAATCTTTGGAAAAAATGAGATAATGCATGTACAGAATTTGGTGTGGCGCCCGACACAGAGGAAGTACAGGGACTGGGTGCTCAAGTGGTGTGCTGGGATCAGCTCGTACCGCCTTGTGAGCGGATTATTACGTTTTCAGGAATTGTATGAGCGGGTTGTTGAAAACAGCTGCCACTAGGAACTAAATTATTTTGGGGGCCCCTGGGTGGCTCAGTCAGTTAAGCATCTGCTCATCTGCATGGGGTTCCCTGCTCAGCGGGGAGTCTGCTCTCCCTCTGCCCCCTCCCCCACTTGTACACAGACTCTCTCGCTCTCAAATACATAAATAAAATCTTTTAAAAAATTAAATTATTTTTTAAAAATGAAAATATATAAACTTACAATTAAAGAAATTATATTTAAAAAATTATAATACTCAAAGCCCACCATTTTCTATTTACATTTTACTATGATTATCTATTCTCTTGAGGTTATTTACATCGGTTGTTTCTGTATGGTGGAAATACTACATGTGATGTGCTATCATGTATCCCTTCCCAATTCAATTCTGTGTTGAGTGATGTCATCTTGGTAGCTTAGAACCGGCCATGAGGGGAATAGTCACACCTCAGAAATTGGCAAAGCTACAAATCTGCGCTTGATTTATTATTTTCTTGATTATCTAGATTTAAGAAAGTGATGGAGAAAATATTCATGATGCAAATTAAACTTAAAAATTGTGTCTATAACACAAAAAAAATGAGGCAACACTCTTCCAGTACTCAAAAACTATTATGCAACTAGGCAAAGAATCTGTTCACATCATTGATGACAGAGTAAAGTTCTGACATACATCATTCTTGTTTTACTTTCATCTTATTGTTAATATAAACAAAATGATTAACCAACATCTATGTCGGAACTGTCCTCATTTATCAGTTGCAACCATAGGTTGACTACAAATATGAAATCAAAAATAGCATCCTGTAAGAATTAATTGGCTATATGGAGTTAATAATAAAATATGTTTTATATTTTGTTATTATTTGTAAATTGTGTGCTACACATTCTCTATATCTATAAAATTTATTTTATATACACACGATTTTGAGAGATGGTTTTAGACATTTATCAGCTCATCATCGTGGTCATCATAATTTTATCACCATTGCTATTATTCATAATTCAATATGGTTTCTGGTATTGGCAGACTAGTTAATTCAGACCAAACTCCCCGATAAGAACAACTAGAAAAGCCAAACAATAATAACAAAACACATCTGTTTGAAGGCATTGGCAAGCCTACAAGGCAGTGAAGAGTTACGGGAACAAACTGAAAGACGAAGGAAACCCAGACAGCTGTGCTTAGCATTTGAGCTGGTTTCTCCCCTGGATGTGTCTGCTGATCCCAATAGAGGCAGTTGAGAGGCTGAGATACTGAACAGAGCTCTCAACAGACTCATAAAACTAAGGGGACAAAACTGGGAGCCCAGAGTCTGCCAAGAAGGCTTTTGGTTGAGACCCTAACGGGCTACACCCCAGGAGATAGGGAAAACAGAAAATACATTGCACTAATAGGGATGGTAGCCCAGCTTTAAATGATCTTAATCACTGACTGGATAAATGTGATCCAGAAGAGCCGTAGTCAGAGCCATAGACACCTGCAGGGGGCAAAGGTACATCTCCTCTGGTCAAAGATCGTATCAGCCCAGCACACAACTTATCTCTACAGTTTTTTACATAAAATATTCAGAACGCAATCCAAAATAACCAGGCACATGAGACTATGTGAATTAAAAGAGATGAAGTGATAGAAACAGACCCACAGGAGAGCCAGCTAATTGTGTTAATTAGATATGGACTTTAATAAAACAATGCTTAATATGTTCAAGGAATTATAAAGCAAGGTGGAGAATGGCAATGGAAAAAATAAAACAATGAAAAAGAATTAATTGGAAATTCCAGAACTGAAAATGAAATCTCTGAAATTAAGAACTTAGTGCATCAGTTTAATGGCATGTTAGATCTAGCTGGAGATGGAATGAATGAGCTAGAAGATAGGTTCAAAGAAAATAGCCAGAATGATATACAGAGAGACAGAGGGATGTAAAATACAAAAAGAATATAAGACAGGCCTACAATTAGTGTCCCAGATAGAGAAAAGACAGAAGCAAGCCACAGAATCAATAAACTTCGCGAAACCAAAGCAGGATTAATTCAAGGTAAACTACACCATATTACAGTTAATAATACAGAATAATAAAGAAAAATCTTAAAAACAACCAGATAAGAAAGACATATCACCACCAAAGGAGCAGCGATTTGATTAATAGTTTACTTCTCAATTGAAGCGGTGGAAACCACAAGACAATGAAGTGGTAATGGTAAACAGCTAAAAGAAAATAATCTGATCTAGAATTCGACTCCAGGGCATATGGTCTTCAAAAATGAAGGCAAAATAAAGACATTTTTTAGATGATTTTTTTAAATGAGAGAACTTATCGCTGGCAAACCTGAAGTAGAAGAAATATTAAGGGAAATCCTGAAAGAAAATGATCCCAGATGGAAGCCTGGATAGGCAGGAAGAAATGAAGAACAACAAAAAGACTGAATATATGGGTAAATACATAGGAATATGGATGGTATAAAATGATAACAGTAACGTCTTGTGTGGTTTAGAAATACAGGTCATTAAGACACATGAAAATAATAGCATTAAATTTGAGAAAGGGTAAATGCAGTTAAAGTGCTCTAAGATTCCATTTTCAGGAAGAAATAAAAGTATGAATTTAAAGACCATATAATGTTTGATAGTTAGCAGCACATTTTTAAAACTCTAGGTAAATCACTTAAAGGAGAGTAAATGAAGGTAAAATAACCAAGCTAATTAAGGTGATAAATTATATAATAAAGATGCTCAATAAATCCAGAAAAAAAGCAAGAAAAGAGGGAGAAAAAGAAACATAGAACAGGCAGGACAAATAGAAAACAAATGGTAAGATGTAGATTTAAACCCAAATATTTTAGTAGTTACATTAAAATATAAATGACCTAATGGCTTCAAATTAATAGATTTAAAAATTGCCAGGCTACACTGAAAATGAATCCAACTATATGTTGCCTATAAGAAATATACCTAAAATACAATTATACAGCAAAATTGAAAACAAAAGGGTAGAAAAAGTTATAACATACAAACTAATTTTTTAAAAGTTGGTGTAGCTATATTAATATCAGACCATGCAGACTTTAAGGTAAAATTTTACCAAGGTTGATAGATATAAGATCAGTAATCTAAAATTCCATTTTATTTCTGGGGCACCTGCATGGCTCAGTCAGTTAAGTGTCTGACTCTTAATTTCGGCTCAGATCATGATCTCAGGGTTGTAAGGCTGAGCCTCATGCCGGGCTCCACACTGGGCATGGAACCTGCTTAAGAATCTCTCTCTCTCCCCCCCGCCCCAAGAATAAAAAAAATTTTTTAATTCCATTTTATTTCTATAAATCTATACCAGACAATTTAAAGATGGCAACTACAACAGCACTAAAAAAAATGTAAGTAAGAATAAAAACAATCAAAAGCATGTGCAATCTCTATATCAAAAACTACAAAACATTATTGAGCGAAATTAAAGAAGCACTAAAGAAACGGAGGGATAGTTCAAATTCATAGATTGAAAGACTCAATATTTCAATGATGTCAGTTCTCCTCCATTTGATCTATAGATTCAATGAATTTCAATCACAATCTCAATGATAGGCTAATGATAACTGACAAGCTGATCCTAAAATTTATATAGAAATGCAAGAAGGCGAGAATAGCCAAGACACTCCTGAAAGAAAGAAGATGGGAAAACTTACTCTACCAGCTATAAAAACTTACCATAAAGCTCTAGCAGGATATAGTAATTAAAGCAAGTTGGTACTGGCTAGGATAGATTCATAGATTGATGGGAAAAAAATATCAGAAATAAGCTCAAGCTTTAATGAGTGCTTGATCAAAGGCAAAAATGGCACCCCAGAACATTGAACAAAAGAATGGACTTTTTCATAGACAGGACTCAGTCAAATGTTTAAAATATGGGAAAAAACTAAAACTAATCTCTTCTTCACATCATACAAAATCAATTTAAAATGAATTTTAGATTTAAAGTGAAACAGAAAACTATAAAGCTCTGAGAATATAACAAAGGAGAACATAACCAATGAACTGGGAGCAGGGAAAGATTTCTTAAACAAGATACAAAAGCACTATTCATAAGGAAAATCCCAGCCCAGTGCTGGGCAGGGGAGTTACTGAGACAAACAACATAGTCCCTGTCCTCAAGGAGTTTTGCCTTCAGGGGAAGCGAGTGAAAAAGAATAAGATATGTGGCAGTGTTTAGCGAATTCCCCATGCCTACTGAGGGGATCTTTGTCAGTAGAAGCTGGCGAGCATGGGTTGGCATGAGGCAGACCTGCACATAACTGGTTCTACCACATCCTAGCTGTGACCTTGGGCAAGTCCCTTAAACTCTCTATCTTCAGATTCTTCATCAGTAAAATGGGAAATTTGCCAAAGGTTCCTTTAAGGACTGAATATGATGACATATGTAAATGCCTGACACATACTAGATATTCCACAGGACCTAGCTCCCTCTCTTTCCCACCCGAGAACTGATTCCTAGGGTTGGTTTGTGCTGGGCTTTGAAGGATGAGGGGCTACCCCCAAATAAGGTTCACCTTGTGGGACCTCCCCTCACCCCCACCTTCTCTCATCTCCACCCTGACCCCAGCACCCGGCTGGGCACCCAGATGGTCTTTAGATCTTCATTGAAAGCTTGTTGATTCAGTAATGCACCCCCTTCAACAGATGTGATGCGTCTCAGAACAGAGGACAGCCTTAATTCAAGATTAATTCAGCACTGTCACTTAAAAACAAACAAACCACAACCCTCCCCTCCAAAAAAATCCTTCTTCTTTTAGTTCATAAAAGATAGAAATGTGAAGCAGCGAGTGTTGGGCTGGGCTATGGTAAGATATGTCCCAGGTTTGGCTCTGGGCTCTGTCACTCATCAACTCTGTGACATGAAGTAAGTCCCTATTTGTCTCTAAATCTCAGTATCCTCCTACATATAATGGGGATTCCCGTTCTTCCTCAAACACATATAGTTAAAATTAACTAAAATTATGTATCTATAAACCCTTTAGGAAATGCAAAATACCGTATGAATGCCAGCAGTAATTTTTTAAAAATTTTTTATTAACATATAATGTATTATTTGTTTCAGAGGTACAGGTCTGTAATTCATCAGTCTTACACAATTCACAGCGCTCACCATAGCACATACCCTCCCCAGTGTCCATCACCCAGCCATCCCCTCCTTCCCACCCCCCTCCACTCCAGCAACCCTCAGTTTGTTTCCTGAGATTAAGAGTCTCTTATGGTTTGTCTCCCTCTCTGGTTTCGTCTTGTTTCATTTTTCCCTCCCTTCCCCTATGATCCTCTGTCTTGTTTCTCAAAATCCTCATGTCGGTGAGGTCATATGATACTTATCTTTCTCTGATTGACTTATTTTGCTTAGCATAATACCCTCTCAAATGACAAGATTTCTTTTTTTGATGGCTGCATAATATTCCATTGTATATATATACCACATCTTCTTTATCCATTCATCTGTTGATGGACATCTAGGCTCTTTCCATAGTTTGGCTATTGTGGACATGACTGCTCTAAACATTGGGGTGCATGTGCCCCTTCGGATCCCTACATTTGTATCTTTGGGGTAAATACCCAGTAGTGCCAGCAGTAATTTTGATAGCCAAAACATTTATTGAGCACTTTCCATTGTCAAACATAGTACCGTATCTCATTAAATCCTTACAGTCCTAAGAAGTAGTTATAATTATTGACTCCCATATGTCAGGGAAGGAACTGAAGCTTAGCGAGGGTACATAGCTTACCCAAGGTCACTCAGCTAAGAAGCGCTGGAGTCAAGACACAACTAGTCCTGCTATCCTGGGCTACCTCAGCCATGGCTCCAGCAGAACTCAGGCTGAGGCTTTCTTGAAATTGTTCTCCAGTGAGTACCCAGGCCCTCGAGGGAGTGGCAGGGAGCCTTAGAGTGAAGAAAAGGACTTCAGGGTCATTACCACTGATGTCACAGAGGTTCATTAAGTCATTCACCACATTTGTGCAATTTACTGATGCGCCAGGCACTGTTCTAGGCACTGCTCTGTCAGTGGATCAAAGATCTCCACCCAGAGGCACCTGCATTCTCTGAGAGGGAGACCCGCACAACAGCAAGCGCCACATAAGTGAAGTAGAGGATGCATAGAAGATCACAAGGATGATGCAAAAAAGAGAAAGGAGAGCAGGCTGAGGAGGATGGTAGTGAAGGGGAGTGGAGGACCGTTTAAACAGGGTGGTCAGGGCAGGTCTCACTGAGAAGATGACATTTGAGCAACGGCTTAAAGGAGGTGAGTAACTCAATCATGGGAGCAGATGAGAAAGCCAGAGGAGAGTGGGGATTTGGACTGGGGCCTGTGAGCGTCCTGGACTGGATGCAGGGGGCATAGGTATACGCAGACGACCTCTCGAAGCCTCAGCGTTGGAGGGGTGCCTGGGATGCCCTGCACCCATCCCCCTCCCACGTCACTGCAGGAGGCTGAGGGCAGAGGGACAGCAAGGTAGTGGCCGGCACGACAACTCACTGGCCCAGGGCTCGCTAGCTGGCCGTCTCGTGAGCGGGAGTCCGAGGCATCCCACATTAGCAGGGCTGAGCCCCTTTGTCATCTCACACACCTCTCTCTCCAGCACTGCCTGAAGGTGGCTGTGGTCTCGGCTGCAGGCCAGAGCCAGGCCGGGGCCAAGCGCAGGACTGCACGGCCGGCGTGGCCCAGCCACAAGAGGTTTCTCCCACTTCCCCACCCAAAACGAAGATCGCCTTTTAGATGACCTTCATACCACAATTTCAAAATCACAGGGGACCACTCCAATAAACTAGCATTTCCGCTGTGGCTTCATTGGCACGTGCTGAGAATGGCCACAGATCCAACCACAGCTTCTCGCTCCACATAATTCAGCGCCTTAACCCGAAGCAGGCCCCCAGCTAGCGCCTTTGTCTTTGGGGTCCTGAGAGGCCCCAACCACCCTGCTTCTCCCCAGCGCCGGGGGCCCCTAGAGCAGCAAGGTAAGCGAATGAAGCCTTAGAAGAGTCTGTTGAGAAGAGATCCCAAAGCCAGAGAAAAATAGACTCATTTGCATTCATTTCCATTTAATGAAATAAACATTTACTGATTATCCTCCCACAGGTCAGGGTCTGTGTTTTGCCACGAGTGGCAGTAAATAAGACAAGGTCCTCGCTTGTGGGAGATTGCAAAAATGAGCATTCTTCTCATCTCTGCATGCCTACATCTTTGCAAGGTCACTTTGCAGCTCTTCCGATCCAGGAAGAGAGTCCGTTTCTCTAGCCCTCGACTCTGGCTTGCCCCCCAGTGATCTGCTTTGGCCAATGGAACACGAGTACTTGACTTGACAGCACCTGGCTTGAAAAGCATGTGGACATGGAGCCCGGCCCTCTTTCTGCTCTTGGGAACCCTGCTACCACCCCGTATGACGCAGCTCAGGCTAGCCTGCTGGATGATGAGAATCGTGTTGCTTCATTACTCCATCCAACAACCAGCCACCACAGACAACTGACACCAGCAGAGCAACCGCTCAGATGAGCCCAGACCAAATTGTAGACTCACGGAATCATGAGATAGGCAAATGGTTGTTGTTTAAGACGCTAAGCTCAAAAAGGGCTCTCTATCTCGGGAGCCAGGCTGGTGCATCAGTCAGTGCAGCTAGCTTGGTGTAGGACAGCAGGGAGTCGTGAAGATGACGGCCAACTGTCCTCACCTAAAGGAAACAGGCTCTAGGGACGCCGGGGGGGGGGGGTTCAATCAGTGAAGCGTCTGCCTTTGTCTCGGGGCATGATCCCAGGGTCCTGGAATCGAGTTCCGCATCGGGCCCCCTGCTCAGCGGGGAGTCTGCTTCTCCCTCTGCCTGCCGCTCCCCCTGCTTGTGCTCACTCTCTCTCTCTCTCTGACCAATAAATAAACAATATCTTTAAAAAAAAGAAAAAGGAAACAGGCTCTACAGCTCCTTCCAATGGGGCCACTCACAAGTGTGCACCCAGTGTTGCCGACAGTTTTAAAGAGAAGCCAAAAATAAGATATTTATGCAAGATCCCCCAATATTTAAATGTTGACAATGTAATCATCTTTCACACCATGTAAGTTAAGAATCTGCAGGCCTAATCCAGCCAGCAGACATCAACTTCTAGTTTGATGGAAGAAAAGGGAATACAGGTGACCTTTGAACAACACAGAGTGAAATGCACAGATCTACTTATATGCAGATTTTTTTCATAAATACAGTACAGTACTATAAATGTGTTCTCTCTTCCTTATGATTTTCTTAATAACATTTTTCTCTATTTTATTGTAAGAATACAGTATATAATACCCACAACATACAAAATATGTGTTAATCTATGGTTTATATGATCAGTAAGACTTTCAGTCAATAGCAGGTTATTTAGTGGTATTAAGTTTGAGGGGCGTCAAAATGATATGCAGAGTTTTTACCACATGGGGGGTCCACACCCCCAACCCCTGTGTTGTTCAAGGGTCAACTGTACTTTAAACAAAACAACACCGATTATGATAATAATAATAACAGTTTTTAAAGAGGGAGTTAAGTGCAGAGAAGGTTAGGCATGGGGGCTGCAGAACCCAGGAGAGGCACCTTAATGCAGCCACTGGAGGTCAGAGAGGGCTCCTTACGGCAGGTGACATCGGGCTTGGGTCTGGAAGAAGGAAGACATGTAAGCCAGGTCACAGGGTGAGAGAGAGATTCCCCACAGAGCGAACAGCCTTCGTCAGGGCTAGTGTGGCAGGGCTGACAGCCTGGGGGAGGGCATCCCTAGACCATAAGGGGAAGGAGCAGTCAGAGTGGCCAGAAGGGAGGCTGGAATGGTGGCCGGCGTCCGTGAAAGTTTGGACATATCGTCTAAGGAGGCAATGACGTGGCGAGGTCTTTCAGCGAGCAGCCTGGGGAATCAGGCTCCTCAATCCGAATCCCAGCTCGCTCATTTCTTCCCCAGGCCAACCCTTGTTGAGTCACTTACCTCTTTGAATAGTGGCGGAACCTGGCATCAGCTTGTTAAAGCACAGATAGTATTTATCCGTGAAGAGCCACTGAGGTATTGGTTGTTTCATGCTTTCTTAAATGTTCCTTCTTTCTCTCTCTCTTTTTTTTTTTTTTGTTAAACATGCTCGTTTTAGAAAATTACTGAAATATAGCAAGTATGAAGAAGAACATTTTTAAATTCCCCACAGTCCCACCACTCAGGAACAACCATGATGGACACTTTCAGCCATCTTCCCGGTCTCCCTATCCTGTACCAGTATGGTTTGCTTGCCTGTGGTTTGTTTCCACAAAGTTGAAATTATTCCCAATATACAATTTCGTATTTTTTTTCACTTAATGTCATACCATAAGAATTTTTCCCATGTCATTAAAAATTCTTCAAAAACATCATTTTTATAAATTCTTATGGAAATAATCTGCCTGTGTGGGATGTCTTCATTAGGCATTTAGAAAATAATGCCAGTACTGGTGGTTATTTACATTTATTAAACAGTTACTATGTTCCAGGAGTTTCCATGTATTAACTTCTTTCATTCTCACACCCTTGAAGGTAGGGGTCATATGTACTACTCCAGGGGCTGGGATCTGTCCAGATGCGCTCTCCTCCCCTCTTCTCCCTGCCCCAGGCCTCAGTGCGCTGATGGGTAGGGATGCCTGCACCTGCTACTTCACCCTCCGCCATCTGGCTGGGTCCTGCCAATGGGAGGCATGACAGGAGATCCATTTCTATCCCCTTGGGCCCCTTCCTGCTGGGGCTGGGGCAGGTTGGCTGCCTCCTACTTGCCCAGAGCCACAGCCCCCGTCAGAAGCTCTCTCCCCACAGCTGGCTCTCCAGCTCTGGCTAACCAAGCCCTCCTCTTGGCCCTGCGGGCCTCGAGGTACCCAAGCTCCCTGCAGGTGTTAGTGCTGGAGTGCTGCCCCCTCGGCGCTGCCTACATGGTCATAAAAGTCCTTTTGTTCACCTCTCATCAAGTGACCCAGGTCGATTATGCCATCTGTGTCCTGCTGCTGCAGCATGTCCATGGATAAAAAGTCATGTGCCCTGACAATGAGCAACTCCAAAAGTTATACAATGACAATTAGACCCCTGGGTTCACTGCCCAAAGGTGACCACCCTCAAAACTTTACTTTTTTGTTTAAAAAATAGTAAGAATAGCTCACACATAGAGTGCTCTAAAGATGAAGAAACTGCGGGCACCTGGGTGGCTTGGTCAGTTAAGCCTCCAACTCTTGATTTCGGCTCGGTCGTGATCTCAGGGTCCTGGGATCGAGCCTGCTTGGGATTCTCTCTCTCCCTCTCCCTCTGCCCCTCCCTACTGTGCTCCCTCTCTCTCTCTCTCTCTCAAATAAATAAATAAATATTTTTTAAAAAGATGAAAAAACTGAAGCACAGAGAGGTTAAATGACTCACACATGGTCACACAGCTCAAAAGTGGCAGAATCGGGAACTGAACTCAAATAATCTGGCTACTGAATTTATGTTTTTAAATACTGCATACACTACCTCTCCCAGAAGTCTCTATTAATATCTATATCTTTGTCTCAAACTCTCTATTGCTCTTACACAAATTGAAGCATGTTATATGTACTAATCGTGACTATTTACTTAGTAACATAGCTTATAGATCTTCCTGTACACCTTCTTTTTTCCCACTTAACATACGTTGATATGCTTTCCTTATGCACGACTAAGCTCTACCTCATTCTTTAGTCTTCTCCTGATTTGCATTTCAATTGGTTTCAGTTTTTTTGCTATTACAGACAAGGCCATAGTAAATAACCTTGTGCAAATATCTATGCATATCAGTGTGGGAATATCTAGGGATTAGATTCCTGGAGGTAGAATTTCTAGGTCAAAAGGTATGTGCATTTTTTTTTAATTTGCACAAAGATTTTTAAATTTTGCTTTTGCAAAATTATTGATGATGGCTATCTCAACAGTATCTTTAAGCCTGTTTTACTTGGTTGTGTTTTATCAAATTTTTTACTTTTTAAATTTTCGTAGTTAAAAATATTATATTTTAATCTTCGTTTTCATGAGAGAGGTTGACATCTTTTCAATAAAACCTTATTTTATTGAGCCTTACTATGCTGTTATTTAGCCCATTCTTCAAAATTCACTATTAAAAATAACAGTATGATGACCACCTTTGCACATGAGTCCTGTCTGTATTGCTTAGTATTTCCTGGGAAATATTACTTAAGGTAGAATTACTGAGTCAGAGGGCATGGGCTTTTTTAGACTCTTGCTGCATACTGCAAATTACCACCAAAAGAATGACATTGCCCTCCCACTAATGACGTCTGAGAGAGATCCCCCCACCTACCTCCCCAGCGCTTTTATAATTTTTAAATGAGTGCCTCTGAATAAGGAAAATGGGATTTCAATCTCATCTCCATTGCCTTGATTTCTAATAAGCCAGATTGAACATTTTTTTTCATATTCTCGGCCATTTACATTTCTGTTTCTGTGAATTCTATCTTTTATCCACGTTTCTCCTTTTAGTGTTTCTCTTACGACAGGTGAACACACAACATTTTTAAGCAGGTCAAATCAGCATATCATTTATTAAATCCCTACTATGCAGACAGTGTGGAGCTAGGTGTTTGAGAGCCATAAATGAGATGCAATAATTATTCTTACAGATCTTGTGATTTCGCCAGGCAGACAAGCCCATACACAGAGAAAGCAATTAGAGAGCAAACCAGACAGTCTGTAATCAAGTGCTAAATGGGCAGCTCAGATGCTACGTGCCGTGAGAGCTCAAAGAGGAGAGACAAGAGCCATGCTGGCGTGGTCAGGGAAAGCTTCTCGGAGGAGGAGCCCCACACAGGAGCTCTATGTTTAAAATGTGACTATGGCCTTAGTGACACACATGTCTCTCCTCCAGCAGGAAGGGTGACACCTCAGTGGCTCTCTTAACACTTCTGCGGGAAATCAGTCTTCAACAGATAAACTAGTTGACCGCGGCCACGGCTCAACCAGGCCAGCAGCGGTTGGCCGGTCTTATCGTTGCCATGGTAACCATGGCGACAACAACTGACATTTATTGGGCTCTGACCATGTGCCAGACACCCTGTGCTAAGTGCTTTCTATTTATAATCTCATTTAAGTTCCTGGCGAGCCTATGAAGTAGGTACTATTGTTACCTCTTTTACAGATGTGGAAAGTGGGGTTAAATAAGTCGCTCAAGGCATCGGTGAAAGTGTTGATGAGCTTGGTCTCTGACCTCTGTTCGTCAGCCTCCGAGAAGTATCCTCTATGCCCAGGCTTGCTGCAACAGCTAGGGCCCACCCAACCCTTCCCTCCTGCCTCCAATCAGAGCTGGCAGTTCCTTTGGCATGACTGACAGGCTTGAGGGGAACAGATCAGAGTCCTAAAAGTTCAGCGAAGACTCCCTGAGCACATGCTAAGTCCAGGGTGAGGCACCTTGGTCCCCACTGTACAGGGAATGGCCCAGGAGTAGACCAGGGCAAGGCTGTGATAGAGATTCGGGCTGCTAGGGAGAAGCACGAGGAGCACGGATAGCAGAGGGGGCCATCAACCCCAAGCGTGCAGCTGAGTCAGTCCTGAGAAATGGAGGGGGTCCCCAGGGAAAAGGAGGGGTGGAGAGGAATTCTAAGAAGAGAAAACAGCCGAGGTCAGAGCCAAGGTGGAATGCAGTATGGGCGTGAGGGCGGGGTGGGCACGATCACAGTGTGTCCCTTTATCACAGTGCTGACCACACCGTGTGGTCATCCTCTGCTGACCCATCTGTTCTTCCCAATGAGCCACGTATGCCCCCAGAGCAGCAACTTCACGCAACCCTCCCCTATGAACCCGCAATGACAGGACGCTAGCCTGTATTGGGCAGGCAAGACATGTCCATGAAGGAAGGCGCTGATGGCCAGACGTCTCCATCAGGGAGGACTAGGCACTCAGGACTTCACCAGGTGAGGCAACGCCCCAGGGTGGGGCCTGCCGTGCAACCAGACTGTGCACCCACTGAGGACAGGGGCGTCTCCTTCTCCTTCCTGTCCTCCAACACCAAGTTGCCAAGCACAAGCCTGTGAGCAATGGAATAATAACCACTACTATTAGTCCAGCAAACACATAATGATTACATGGAAGATGCAACTCTAAGTGCTTTGCAGAAATCTTTCTCTGAACCTTCCCCAAAATCCCATTATACTCATTGTACAGACTGGAAAACTGAGGTACAGAAAGCTTAAGTAACTTGCCCAAGGTCATTTGAGAGACACTACAGAACAGAACTTCAGAGCAAAGGCATGGGGATCGGACCAGACCCAGGTTCAAATCCTAGCTGTGTCACCTAGCCCCTGGGGGATGGTTACTTATATTCTCCGGCCTCAAGTTCTGAAAGAGTAATAGTAACAACTTCACAGTTCCATGGTGAGGAGCAAATGATATAAATGGAAGGCACCTAGCTCCGTGCTTGGCACACAGCAGGGACTCAGGAACCAGCAGCCATCATTTTTGCCCTGAAGTCCAGAAAGCTCTTGTTCCAGTGAAGACACGCCATGGGTTGCCCACATGGTCTCCCCTGGTCCCCTTCCCCTCAGACACAACCTCTTGTCCCACACATGAGCCACTCGCAGGAAGACGTGTGAGTCAGACCCCCGGTCCACTTGGGCCTGCTGTTCCCCAGTCAGCAAACTTCTTCCATCCAGAGCAATCTTTTCCACTGCTCCCAGCTGCCAGCAGAGGCCGGCATCAGAGAGCATCTTGGCTCCCATTGGAAGAAAAACAAACTTTGCAGAAAAATAAACACTTTTTTAAAAAGTCCTGTGGTTTTGCATTCAAGACCTAATAGTTTTTCCTTTCTTTTTTTTTTTTTTTTCCCAGATACCACAAATCTTCTGCTGGAGGGAGAAAAAAGAAAAAGCGACTAAGAAGAGACTTCTAGATTGTTCTTTCAAGCAAACACACCCCAAGATGGCCTCATTCAAGGATGAAGGTCTGGCATCTATGCCGCCATGGGGAGACCTCCAGACAGCAGCCCCTGGAGACTAGAGTCTTCTCTTCCCCACTCTCTGAGTTGTCCCTTCTCCTTACTTCCAGGCCTGGAAGGGTGAGTCTGAGTGACTTTTCTCACCCACTCCAGTCGCTCCGGTGCTGTAATGAGCAGACACAGGCATAAATGCCAGGGGGGCCCAGACGGAGGCTCTCATGTGATAAGCCTATGACATTTTAACTCCCAAATACAGTTGCCTCCCAAAGTGAGGCTAGCTGGCCAGAGGCCATTCTGTTCCAGTGACAAGTCTAAAACAGGAAACTCTTTCTTAGAGAAACACAAAACCATTGCCTTTGAGAACAGCCTCCACTCTGCCCCTCCATCCCTCAGCAGGGCAGGGACAAGAAGGCTGGAGTGGCCCGAGCAGTGGTCGAATGCTCTGGGTGAGCCATGCCCCTCAGACAGGCACAGGTTTGCTCATCCCGAGTCTCTGGGTGCGCCAGCCCCCTGCCAGGCAGCAAGGGAGGCTGGGGGTGTGGTGATGGAGAGACACAACAGCTAAAGCACCTTCTACAGGAACAGGCACACAGTAGGTGTTCTGTTCATCTCTGTTCCCTTACATCTGGAGCTCCTGAACCTGCCCCGTGGCTCTGGGAGGTCTGGAAACACCTGGAGGGGTAGACAATATTTTGTGTGCACACTCTCGCTGGTGAGGGCATTCACTGAAATCTCAATGGGTTAAAGACCCCCAGAGGCTAACAACTACTGGCTTTTTAATTTAACTTTTCAACTGAGAGTTGAACTGTCTGAAGGCAAGGACCCATCTCGTTCATCTTGGTATCATCATAGCCCAGGAAAGGCCCACCATGTTGGCCATTCAATGGCATGAATGAATGAATGAATGAATGAACAGCAAATGGCTTATTCCTTCAAAGAATTCAGAGCCCAGTAGAGGAAACATAGAAAAAGGAAGCATAATACAAGGCAGAAAATGATACAGGACAAAAGGAATGGGAAAGTGAAGGGTGGCAGGAGCTTTGTGCAGACACACGTTTCTCTGGCAAGGCGGAGGAGCTGGGCTGGACCAAGGGGTGGGGGCAGTAGATAGAACGTGGGGAGGGCTGGGAAGTCATGTCAGGAAACATGGTAAAAGAAAGAATCACAAACTTTATAGACACATGGACATTTTTTTAACTGTGGTTTTGCACTCGGGGCCTAATGGTTTTTCCTTTCTTTTCCCATACAAGCTGTCCAGTTTGGCGAGAAGGAAGTATCCGTTCAAGGCAGGGGTGGGAAAGAGGTTTGGAAAGAGAGGTTGGGTCACATCCTGGGGGGCCCCCGAATGCCAATCTGCTGTCCCGAAGTAGCAGAGCAGTTCAGCACGGGGACAAGAGGGAGAAGGGACGGCTGCCCCATCCCCGCGAGGAGCTGCTGCCAGGCTCCGGGGGAGGGAGGCGGCGGGACACCAGGCCTGGCCAGGGGCTCCGGGCCGATGGAGGAAGAGGGACCAAGCAGTTGGCAAGGTCTGCTCGCATGGAGGATGGTGACGAAGAAGCTGTCCTCTGAGAATCCTCTGACTCTCCCCAGCCTGATTTATTGCCATTTTTTAGATTCAAATAACAGCACATTTTAAAAGATTAAATCAAACTCAGTTATAAGAATATAAAGAGGAAAAATTAAACTCAGTTATCAGAATATATAAAGAAAGAAAAAAAAAGATAAGCAAGACTGACATAAATACACAGAATCGGCGTAAAGTGATACTTTTTGCCTCGTGTCGTTGGTGCCCAGTGATTGCTTCCTGAGTCCAGGTCCCTCCGAGACCGAGCACCCTCACCTTGCGGCCCAAGGCCTTTGTTCGTGAAGATGCTGCTTGGAGACCCTGTCCCCTGGCTCCTTCTCAATAGCTCCTTTCATGAAGCAGCCTTCCCTTGCAGGGGACTTTTCGGAAGGCCCGCAGCCGACGGTTCCCGTCGCGATATCCCGTTCTCTCCTCCTGCCGCCGGCCAAGCTCCCGGCACCCACCGCGGCGGCCGCTCCTCTCCGGCCAGCTCTGCGCAGGCGCTGCCCGGCGCGTCCCACGGGTTAGCTCCTTTACTGCTCCCAGAACCCCCCGGGGCGGTGCCCCCAGACTCCTCCCCGACGGCTCGTGACGCGGAAGCACAGGCCTGGGTCAGTGAACAGGGAAACCCAGATGGAAGCCCAGTGTGTCCGCCCTGGAGTCATTTGGGTGCCGCACTTTCCTTCACACACGCTGATGCGCGGCTTCGTGGGTGGGGATAACGACCCGCAAGGCTTTCACGAGGAAAAGGTGAAGGGTGTTCTGTCCATGCCGACCACAGTCCTGTGCATACATGGTTGGTTTTGTTTTTTAAATGCGGGAGGAATTGTTGCGTGTGAGGCACTTTGGGAGGGCAGGGAGGCAGCAGGTCTCTGTGGTCTGTCTGCTCCCGATACCCCGTAGCCACTGGAAGGGACCGGACCCGGCTGCGCGGTCTGCCTCCACGTGCCAGTCTGAAGAATGGGCTTCCACCTTGGGAATGCGCAGAGGCCCACAGACCCACAATAAGAACATAAATTCAACAAGTCTCAAAGAGAAACACCCGTGATTTGCCTATTTCAGACAAGATCTTACCCCCAAGAAAGACCCCAGGTCTTTCAGGGACCAGGAAGGGAACTTGATTTTTAACGCAAGCGAGAGACACAATACTGGAGAAAACCTAGAAACCCACCGAAACTTGGGTTACGGTGCTGGTTTTGCTGCTCCTAGCCATAGGACTGCAGAAGAGTCTACCTGCCGAGCTTCTGCTGACCCCTCGGGTCCAGGGAATAGTCCTTACTCTACGTCCATGACTTTGTTCCTTTGTTGCATTCTTCTAGGTTTTGCATCAGCTGAACTTCTACTTATTCCTCAAAGCCCTGTGGAAATGCCCTCCCAGCAGCCCCCAGGGGGAATTCGTCTCTCTTCCACTTGGTACATGGAACACCCCTTTTTCTCACTGGGGCTTACATATTTTGCTACCTTGTATTTTATTTATTTAATTTATTTATATATTTTATATATTCATTTAAGAAAGCGTGAATTATGTGACATAGTCTCCTGAGCACCTACTACAACCCAAGGGTTGGGCTAGAATGCTGGGAATGTAATGAATAAGAGATTGTTATGGGCTGAATTGTGTCCCCCAGAAAAGACAAGTCAGAGCCCTAACCCCCAGGGCCTCAGAATATGACCTTATTTGGAAACAGAGTCATTGCAGATGAAATTAGTTAAGATGAGGTCATGGTGGTGTAGGGTGGGCCCCTAATCTGATATACTGGTGTCCTTACAAGAGGAGAAGAAACACAGAGACAGGGACACACAGGAAGAACACCATGGAACAGCAGAGACCGAGACTGAAGATAGGCTGCCACGAGCCAAGAATGCCTGGGACTACCAGAAGCTGAAAGAGGCAAGGAAAGGTTTTCTCCTAGAAGCCTCAGAGAGAGCGCGGCCCTGCCAACACTTTGATTTCAGACTTCCCAGCCCCTAGAACTGGGACAGAAGAAATTTCTGTTGTTTCAAGCCACCCAGTTTGTGGTACTTTGTTATGGCTTCCCTAAGAAACTAATACAGAAATTTTCCCCACTTTGAAGGAACGATACATAAACAGATAATTATAAAAGAGCATGGGAATGCTATAATAAGAAGTCCTCTGTGCCAACACAGAGAACATGGCAAGTAACTCAATCTTGGAAAAGGATCAGGATAGGCTTCCCAGAGCAGGCCCAATGAGAACTGGGTTTTGAAGGGTGAGTAGGAGTTCTCTAGGAGAAAGAGCACTCTAGGCAGAACCACGTGTGTACCCTCTCAGTCTCTCCTACTAGATTGTGCTCCCTGGTGGCCTTAGCGCAAGGCTCTGCCTTTAACAGATGCTTAGCCTCTATCTCTTAGACTTGCAGAAACGCTATACTCTCTGGACAAGAAGAGAGGAACGGAAGACAGAGTGTGGGTGGCTGCCACCTAGAGACAGGAAAAACTGAACTAGTCAGACTCCCTAAATAGAGAGCAGATGGAGGGCAGCGGCGGAGGCGAGAGAAATGAGGCAACCCAAGCAGGGCTGACTTTTAAAAAAAAGAAAGAAAGAAAGAGAAAAGCGTTATTCTCTAGGGCTCCAGCTCAGCTGGGAAGGAAAGCAATTTATGGCCAGAGGAAGTAGGCTGACAGTAAACAAAAATACAGTGACCCCTGAGTTCCCACTGGACAGAAGATAGATGGTGCCGTCGTAAAAATGAGATTAATTTTAATAAGGGCTTTCACCAAGCAGCAGACCCTGGCGGCCAGAGGCCTGTCAGAGGGCCAATGACAAGCAGCATTGCTGATGGATGAGGCTGACCCCAACGAGCTGAAGACATGGGGAACAATCGGAAGCTGGGGCTTGGCCCCCAGCTGGAGATTGGGCAGCTGCTGCTTCTGCGGATTCTTTGTCCTAACGGTTGGTGTCCCAGAGCTGGATGCCCATGGTCTGAATCTCTGAACTGCGGCTCATCCCTGCTGAGACCACAATCCCCTGTTCCCTCAGCTTGATGTGGGACTGGGCTTGCATACCTCCAATAGTGAGAAGCTCACCACCTAGAAAGGCTATGGGACAGAGTGCCAGATGGGGTCACTCAGGAAATGCCCATGTCTGTGTTTGCCCCAGGACAATCCTTAAAGACTGTGATCAGTCTTGATTCAAATCAGCAGAGTTCAATTTAATAAACACTATCTGAGAGCTTACTGTGCAGCAAGAGTATGAAACAAGAGATGGTCAGGAATGGGTTCCTGCCTCCAAGACCTTTCAGAAGGGCAAACAGACTGTGCTCCTGACCCTGACTGCAGAGTGAGCCCTGACCCTGGCTCTTGATGGAGCCCTCATCCTCTTACTGACTCAGCCATAATCTTGGATAGGAAAGTAAGCCCTGAACCTAGTTAGAGATTAAGCCCTAGGCCCAACTCAGACTGGGCTTACCTGCAGGCTGAATCCTAATCCTTTTGGAGCATGAGTCCTGATCCTGGTCACAACTGGGTCCTGACTCTGACCCGAGGCCTCATACACAGGTGCCTATTATGGAATGAGGGAGATGTGAAATGAGGAGGTACAAATGGGCCAGCATCACTTGAACAACGTCCAGATCCTTGATGCTTGAGGCAGACATCTCATCTCTCAGACACGGAACTGCATGAGGCAGAGCCTCTGCCTCTGGAAGCATGCATAGACACTCCCCCCCACACACAAGCTGTCACAGCCCATGCCTGTCCTGCCCCAGGGTTTGGTCACCATGTCACTGTATGTACACACCCACCCCACTGGCCTCTGCTCTTCGCAAGGATACAGACGGCGCTGATTTGCTTGTGGCCAGGCTCCTATAATCAAACCCTCCCTTCGGCCCCACTCCTGAATACCTACTGTGTTCTGGGTCCTGGCCTGGTCACAGGAACCCAGGGACCAATGGCATGGCCTGGCCCAGACACCAGCAAAAATCCTGTTAGGTCTTTAATTATTTACTTAATCAACAAACCCATGAGAGGGATCACCTTGCAGAGAAATGGTGCCCCATGGGGTTTATGAGCTGAACACCTGCCAACCAAATAAAACCAGCCCTCATGATTTTCCAGCACTCAAAACCCCTGGCATCAGACGGCCCAATTTCTTGTCAGCCATTTCCCCGATTATGTATCAATAGATGTCACACAATCAAGTCCTGGCTCCCAAGAGAGCGTTTGAAAAGTCAAAGATGTTTGTCTAATGCAAACCGATGTCATGTCAGGAATTAGTTTGACTAATAGGCCTTTAATTAGATCCTTGTGAGGTCTGGGTCCCAAGCAGAGGCTTCCCAAAGTTTTCGTTTAGAAGATAAACTATCCCTTCCCCCAGATTGCCACCATAAATCTCCTTTCCAGCATGCACTTGGAATGGCACAGCAAGGCACAGACTCGTTTCTCCTGCCAACCTGAAGAGTGTTATGCCCAACCACCCAAGGGACTAGTGTCTGGGAGCTTCCCGCAGGCCGGGTCCCCTCGCCAGAGGAGCTGGGGGAGATGCCTGGCCCATGCCATCTGCTCTGGATGGGGACCAGAGCTGCTCACCAGGGCCAGAGAAGCATTTTCCCAAGCAGCAACAGGAAATGTTCATTGTGTCAACCTGAATAACCCTTCCGAGGCCAACTCCAGAGCACAGCAGAACAGAGAATACAATTTGATCATCATCCAGGGCATTTCTCTCAGGGGAAGGAACATGGAAATCAAGAGAAGCCTGCAGAATGAGGTCATCATGCCACCAGGCAGGCAGGAGGGATCTCACACAAAATAATGTATGTAGCCCACCAACCCCTGAGCAGGGGCTTCATACATGACAATGCGGTGATTCGTGCTGATTCCCGCCTCTGCCTTGAACTTACTCAAGAAATTCTTTGAGCACCCTAGGTCAGCTCCACTGCAAGTGCATCCCAGGGCCCGGTGCCAGCCAGCCCCTGACTAGTTACCAGTTTGAGTTTACAGAAATTGACATTTCAGCTGGCATTGGTGTAACAACTTTTATTCTATTTCATGAAAGTATTACTGATCAGCAAAAGATTGAAAATAAAAAATAGTGTTTCACCACAAATAGTTTGAGAAGAGGGGGCATGGAAGTTTCTGAGGTGGGTCTTATTATTACCATTTTATACATGAGAAGCTGAGGCTTGGGATGATTAATGTGCCCGAGTACACCCATCCAAGTGGTCCAGCTGGTCTTCCAACCCAGGTCCTACTCATTCTGAAGGTCTGTTACTTACAGTCATTCTAATCTGGGGGCCAAGAGAGTCACATCTCTGACCTCCATGTATGGCTAATAACAAAAGGTCCACAGTGATCGGAGACAAAATCATGGGCATCTTGTCTCACCTCGGCAATCAACTCACCCAGGGGGTCATTTCCTCTTTGGGGCCTCTGTTTCTCCATATGTACAGTGAAGGAGGTGGCCCTAAGTTATACTGAAGACCCAGTCCTGCTCTGACATCCTGAATGTGATCATAGACTCCTTCAACAGAAAGGGACCTTTGAAGTCACATGGCCAACCTCCCTTCCAAAGCAGTCTGGGATTCCTGTAGCCCCTTGCATGCTCTCTGTGTGTGGCCGTGATTAAATAGCTCTAATTTTCAGGCTAGCGTCTTGCTTCCAAGGGCTTCCCCAGGAATGTTGGACAGAGTCTCTTTGTTGTCCTCAAGATGCCAACCCCATCACTCTTGCCTTGGGGGATCACTCCTCAGAGTCAGACCTTGTCTTCACTCATAGATGCTCAGCCTCAAGCCAACCCAGATTCCACCTGTCCAGGGTGTAGCTCACCTCTGGTGCAGGAGAAGGAGAAGACAACCTAGAAGCCACTTGTGTTTCTTCCCTGGAGAAAGCAATGAAGATCCCTTTGCCTTCAAACACTCAGAGATTCCATCCCTGGAGGGCCTAGAGACCCTGAAGCTTCCCATCTCCTTTTGCAAGAGTCCCAAGGGGCGCGGGGAGTACCTAGCAGCTTTCCCATGGCCCTGTGCTGGCAGGAGACGCGTTCAAGCTGTGCCCCGCGGGTTGGTGCGTGTGTGATGTAGAGTCGTATGTGCTGACTCCCGCCACACTCTATCAAGGACTCAGCCCTGCCCCAGCAAAAGCTGACCCCAAAGCCTCCATCCTACCGCCCTCATCTAAGTAGAGGAAATGAGCTACAAAGGAACCGGCCCAGCTCTGTGGCGTGCCACCCCCTCTACCTCCCAATCCCAAATACTGACTCTCCTAAGCTCTGTCTGCCACAGCTGATTGATTAGAAAGTGGGCAGCTCTGTCTCTGTCAATGCTGAATGAAGCGATCAATTACAAACTCAGGGACTCCTGGAAATTGGGAAATACACAGAATTCCAGAGTCAGGGAATCATGCAACAAACATTTCTTGAATGTGTATGGGGGCCGGGGTGGGCCCCGGAAACTTGCAAGTACAGGGCTGTCTAGAGTCGGGGAATCCTACAAACCGAGAGTTGTGGACTCTTAAGGTGTTAGAATCCTTAAAAGTATCCAGTAATAGAATCCTACAACATTAGATAAATGAAATCTAGAATCATAGGCCTGCGTGAAGGGTCCACAGAAACAACAGGAGCTGTCGGAGGCTTCCCTGTTTCATGCTCTGGTGCAACCAGCCAGCCCAGCCCTGTGGCACAACTGGGTTCAGAGGAAACATGTTCCCGCCACAGCGCCAGGGCAGGGGGCAAGCGACACGTGCCATGGAGAGGACACTGGCCTGAAGAGTGAGGATGGGGGCAAATGGCAGGAGCTCTGTTGAGGCATGTGGCTACCTCTAAAATACAAGCCAGGGGCAGAAGGACTCCCGATAAGATAAGGAGAGGCCACAGCTGGAAGCAGACTTTCCGGGCTGGCCCCACTTCCTCCTAATGGAGGCATTCCTGGCCTCCAGGTGGGTGAATCGGAGGCAGGTGGGCCCATTGCTGGGCAGCTCGGATGGCAAGACCTGGCTTGGATGGAGCTGAAATCGACCTCCCCACTCTGCCCTCTGCAATTGCCTCACTCATGGAAGTGGGTTCCTGATTCTTTGTCCCACACTGGCGAGGCCACTCTTGCAGGGACAAGTGTGTCGCAAAGGCAGGGAGGCTGGAGGCAGAGAGCATGTTCCCAGGAGGTGGACATCTCAGGTGTCAGGGACATGGAGGGGCACTGAGAGAGAGAGAGAGAGAGAGAGAGAATGAAGAGAGAGGAGAGAGAGAGATGATGCTAGAATGTGATGTTAGGATCAAATGACAGAGGTCCCGGCGGGTCGGGGCTGGACTCTGCCCGTATCTGCCGCATCTCTGCACGGCGTGACCTGTGGCACAGCAGGGATCGCTGATCACATGGTCCCCAACAGGGTGCTGGCAGGGACCTCTCGTTCTCCCTGTGGCAGATTCGTGGGATGCCCTTTCTCTGCCCCTGGGTGGCTCAAAGAGGCCCTGGAGGAGCCATGTGGTGGGCTCAAGGTGTAATGTGCAGGCTTAAGTGTCTCTAAAACAACTAGTAAAAACCCTGACCAAATCCAAACCAGATGCCCCCGGGCGTGCAGGGTTGAGAGCTGTCAGCACCTCTGCATTTTCACCTGCTCATGTGGGTTGCACCTGTAGGCGGCAAGAACTCAGGACAGCTTCAGGCTGCCCACCAAGCTCAGCCCTACTGAGCTGCCCAGCGTGGAGGCACTGAGGGGCCGAAGGGGTAAGGCAGCAGACCTCTCTTGGGCCAGTCCCCCACTCGGGTGATTCTCCCCTTTCTCCCACTTCCCAGTATAAGCCCTCGGGATTGTTAATGCCCGAACTATACTCCCTAGCTGTGAGAAGTCGTGCAAGTTACCTCTCCTCTCTGTTTCCCTATAAGCAACATGGACACATTAATAATGACCTCCAAGTTTACTGGAGAGTTCACTCAGTTGGACAAATATTTACTAGGCATTTATTGTAGGTGAAGCATTGGGCTAGGTACTTGGAATACAGTGAACAAAACTGACATTATCCCTGACTTCACAGAGTTTACAGTGTAGAGCAGATGGGCAAAACAAACCATCAGACAAGTAAATAAAAACAGTTTATGAATTGGGTTAATGCTTTGAAAAGGATATGCTTTGCGGGGGCGGGGGGGAGAGGTAAAGGAGTCCTCTCTGAAGAAATAATAGTTAAGCTGAGACCTGAATGCTGAGTAGGAATAAGCCAGAGGAAGCGCTTGGGGTAGAGTGTTCCATGCAAAAGAATAGCATGTGCCAAGGCCCTGAAACAGGGAATGCTCAACTCATTTCCTCCTTATGGGCAGAGAGCCGAGAGAGCAGGCGACGTCATGAGATTTTAGTCTGGTGACAATAAAAAGCGCCCAGAATGTTTTCAACAGGGCCTCTACTCAATTCTCTACTTACACCTTTAAAAGATGACTTTAGTGGGGAGCTGAGATCAAGCGTGGAACTTCCCCACCACTGGCCTGCAAGAACGTGCAGGATCTAAGGCTCCAGAAGTGAAGGGATTGGCCATGGCCAGTAAGTGCCAGGGACCAGGATTTATGCAGCTCTTTCCCTGGCCCCGGGCTGCCTCTAACAAATATAATATGCCTGCCATCATCCTTGACCTCATTTGATCTTTCCAACCCTTGGGGGAGGGAGGCACATAGGACAGGGATCCTTAGCTCAAAAAACCAAGACCCAGAGAGGTGAGTGAGTTTACCACGAGTCGTGCAACAAGTTAGTGACTTGACTTCAAGTCCTCAGACTTAAAGCTAGGTCAGGTTGTTCCCAAGACCCAGCACACTCTACAGAGACCCCTGCCCCACCAGCACGGACAGCCTCAACCGTGGAGGTAAAACATTTCGGGGAAGGAGGACTTTAGAGGCTGAAGCCACACCACATGAGGACAGGAATGAGGCCCAAGGTGCCAAACAGAAGGTACCAGACAAGATCTGGGAGTGATGTGGAATGAAATGGGATGGCCTACCCGGGAACACCATGCCAATGACTAACCACCATGCAAACAATGGTGAGGACAACCTC
Source organism: Phoca vitulina (assembly GCF_004348235.1). Taxonomy (NCBI): domain Eukaryota; kingdom Metazoa; phylum Chordata; class Mammalia; order Carnivora; family Phocidae; genus Phoca; species Phoca vitulina. Next base: position 64,236,457 of record NW_022589705.1, read on the forward strand.
GTCCACCCCTTACTGGTCCCAGGCCCTCCCTCGGGGCCACACGCCCCCACACATCTGCTCCCTCTGCCCCAGAACATACCTGACAGGGTTTAAAGGCAGCAGCTCCGCCCTGAGTCTGAGCAACTCCTGGCACCATGGCGGAGTCCCACAGCCACCACGTCTGGGACAGAGCCCCGCCCCTCCCCCTGCTCAGTGGGGCTGGGGCAGCTCAGAGTCCCCAGGGGCGGTGACTCCGTGTTTCGCTCAAGATCTCCCTGGCTGAACATCATTGGCGCAGCCCAGACTCAGCTCTGTCAACAGCCATACTGCCCCGGGGACTGCTCCCCCCATCTTCCTGGGGCTGCAGCAGCCCTGGCCTGCGTGCCCCTCCCTCAAGGCAGCCTCTTTCCTCGGTACACATCTACCTGGAAGACTCAGCTCAGCCATCTCTTCCCCATCCTCCAAAGCTCAGAGCAGGCATCCAGTCCTCCAGGAAACCTCCTATGCACTCAGGATGAGGGAGGAGCCTCTCTTCTCTGGGCTCCTGCAGCCCCTGTCCTTCCTTTGCTTTCCCTGGTGGACCATGAGCATCATGAGGGCAAGGTCTGTGCCTTCCTTGTTTCGGTTTCCCAGAACGCAGCACACAGTAGGTTAGTAAATGTCTATCATCTCTTCCTTTCTGCGAAGAGAGTTGGGTAAAGGGCCTTGGAACATGAAGAAATTAGAATTTGCCTAGCGGTGGTTTCAATCCTCCAGGGTCTCCTAGAATGAAGTCCTCCTGACTGGCGTGGCCTCTCCAGGGTCACTGCTGCCCCTCCCCTGCTCCGGCTGCAGCCAGGACCATTGCTGACCATGCGCCCCCCCACCCCAGGCCCACATGCTTCCGGCCTCCCTCTCCTCTCTTCCTTCTCTCCCTCTTGGCCAGTGGGGTCAGGTAAGTGGAGGTTGAACATCACGTCCTTCTCCAGGGGCCTCAGGGGGTGACATAACCACTCTACACCTCACCTATAAAACAGCCTGCCACGGAATAGGCCCTTGGAAAAAGTCAATTTCCCTTTTCCTGCCTTCTCTCCCTGCATAAATTGTTTTTCCCCTCCAAGGCCTGAAGCTTATCCCTCCCTCGCAGGAAGCCTTCCCTGACCTCGTCCGGCTGCCATCTTTGGGGAGCTTGAAGACTAGGTGGCCTCCGGCTGGCTCCTGCGTCCTGGAAGGCGGCAGGGCAGGACGGGGCCACCCCTAAGCCTGGATAAAGGTGAAACCCAACAGTCGGGAGAGGTTGTTTTTGGACCTGACACAAATGCTAAATGAAGAGCCCTCAGCCTTCCAAGCAATCTTTGCTTTGTGCTCCCAGGCCCAAAACTAACATTTTCATAATAATTTTCCAGTATCAAAGTGATAGTTTTGATTCAAGACAGCTGAAGCCTGCAAAACTGTGCGGCGGCCTCTCCCGCCCTCGAGCCAAACATGTGCCTCTGTCTCTATTTTAACACCTTTGATAATCATCGAAAAATGCACGGCCCAAGCAGTTTTCTGGGCCTGCTGACCAGAGCGGCCGCCCCCGGAAGGAGGCCGGGAGGAGCGGGGGGCGGTCTGTTTTGCTTTCGCCCGACTCGGGGCTCCCGGCCTCAGGCCTCTGGCTCGACGCTCCGCTAGTGCTGTCTGAGCGGGGAGCTGGCCTTTCCAGGCCCATTAACGGGGGGGGCGGAGGGGGCAAGAAATACAGTAACACAATCTCCTGGAAAACTGATATAATCTTTTCAAAACTATAAAGATCGCTCACCCGGAGGAACATCTGCATGGAAAAAGAAAAAGGTTTTAAACCCACTGGAAAGGGGTCGGGTAACTTGTAAAGGCCGGCGTGTCAGGAGACTGCTGGCTCGCCCCCGGCCCGCCGTCACTCTGCGGGGGGAAGGCCATCCTCGGAGGGGCCGGTTCCCTCACTGAGAGCTCCCGCCATCTGGAATTCATTGCAGGAGGGAACACTGGCGTTTGGAAAAAGAACCTCGGCCTTACGATCCTTGTTCCTTAAATCATTAATATGGCCCAAGTTCCAGATGGAGAATCAAAGGACAGTAGGGACAGGCCAGGGGCCCAGGGCCGGAGTCCTGGCCCACCCCACTGCCCTCTTCCTTGGAAGCCCTGACCACCTGCTCACAGAAACAGGCTCAGGTCAGATTCTAGGCTCTTCCGCTAGCCAGTCTTCTGCCGCCCTGGAGAAGAAGCTGCTGCTAACCAGTTACTTGCAAAGATGCTTTGGGTTCTTGGCACCCTCTGAGTTCAGGGGCTCAGAAGAGGCTGAAGCTTATGCAGTAAAGTCCCTGCTGGAGGCCCGACTCCCCAGGCCCCCACATTCCCGAGAGGACTCAAGGGCACCGTTGGGGGTGGCAGTCTGCAAAGGCAGCGTCTGCCCTACCCAGGAGATCTGACGAGAGATGAGTTCACACACGGGGGACACATAGGCTCAAGACTCAGACAGCATGGGCAAGGCCCAAGTGCACGACTCAGGCTGTTCAGCCACCAGAGATCTGAGATGGAAGAGGTTCCTGTGGGCCCAGGTCACGGGGTCTTAGAATAACAGCATCTGAAGATATGCACGGAGACGTCTGAATGCTGACCTTGTCGCCACCCTTGGACATACTGATTTTCTGAAAGGTAATAGGCGGCCTGCAGGCCCAGGAAGACCAGAGGGGACCGAGACCCACTCGGGTCCCCGAACATCCAGGGCCTGAGAGTCGAGGGACAGCCGCTGGACAAGAATCGCCTCTGGGCAGGAGTCCCTGGGCCAATCACAACATGCTGCCCTTTGGGGTACTTGGTGCCTCTGCACCTCCTTTGTTCTCTGCCCAGGAGCTATCCAGGGGCCCCTGCTCTTCTCCCTCGGAGCTCTGAGGGAGCTGAACAAGCTCTCTGGTGGTGGCTTCAGTTACCACCTCTGTGCTCTGCCCCCCAGATCTCGACTCCAGCCTGTCTCTGTCTCTCCTGAGTGGAGACCATAGAGCCAACTACCTACCAGAACCCTCCACTCCTTGAGATCTCATAGCCTCTGAGCCCCAGCGCATCCCAAACAGAACTCTTCATCCCGCTGAGGTGATCCCTCCTCAGTGTCCCCACCTCAGGGAAGACACTGCCATCCAGCAGGTGCCCCATCCTGGAACTGGGGAGTTGTCCCTGACATCTCTCTTGCTTTCTCCTCCCAATTCCCAAGCCCCAGAGACCTGTCCGTTCTTCCTCCCACAGATTTCTCAAAGCCACTCACGTCTTTCCACCCCCACTCTCAGGCCTCACCATTTCATGCCTGGGTGACTGCAACCTGTTCTGGACTCATGTCCAGATCCCCCACCAGGCAGCTAGGGCCATCTTTCTAAAACACAAATCTTACCTGGTTTCTCTCTGCTTAAAACCCTTTAAATAATTATCCATAGGAAATACTCCCCACTCTGTCACTCTACTAGTCCAGATGGGTTAAGTTATGTTACAGTAACTAACATCTCGGAAATCTCAGAAGCTTAAAATATCAATATTTCTCACTCACACTGAGACATTGAGGGTTGACAGGGGGCTCTACTCATCGTAGGGTCCCCAGGCTCTCAGGGTCCCCAGCTATTGGAGCAGCCGCCATCTTGAGAGTTGTCAGTCAGCTACTGTGTTGGAAGGAAAGACTGCCCTGGAAGGTTTCACACTGGTAATTAAATGCTTGAGCCTGGAAGTGGCAGCCACTTCCTTTCACAACTCACTCACCAGAACTAGTCACATGAAACCATCCAACCACAGGGTGACCAGGAAAGGCAACCCTCCCATGTGCTCAGAAGGGGAGAGTCAGGAATAGTTGATAATCCCAGCTGTACACTTCCTTCAGTGCCCAAATGCCCATGCTTTCTCTTACGTCTATGTCTTTCCAAAAGCCGTTCCTTCAACCTGGAACCCTCATCCTCACACCTCACTTAACTACCACCCATCCTAGGATCTCAGCTTAGACATCACAGGCCTACACTGAACTCCCCAGGCTGGTATGAGCCCCTCCTCTGGGCTCTCAAGGCTTTGTTCATTCACACTCTATTATAATTATGTTTATTGTCTTCTCTTTCTTGGGTGGTGAGTTCTATGAAAACTGAGGCTTGAATGCTGTGTTTATCACTATATCCCCAGTGCCTGCTCAAGTACCCACATGGAAGGATAAGTAAAATTGTTGAATGAATGAATGAATGAATGAAAGAGAAACATCAAGATCCCAGAGCTATCCGGAGTGGTAGGGAGCCTGAGGCTTCAGGAATAAAGCTAACAGTCCATGCTGAGGAGTTCCAAAGGCAGGCATCCCTGGGCTGGTGGAGCAGAGGGAAAGAAGGTCTCTAGTAGTGCCCACATGAAGAAGGATGTGGCCCATGGAGAATGACAACCTACGGCTCACCCCCCAGCAGTCAGCAGTCAGTCACAGAGTCCATGGGAAGCCTCCCCTCCCCCAGCAGGCAAGGGTGAGTAGGGGGTGGGGTGCAGGCCAGGGCCCAGCTGAGAGAAGTAGAGTGCCCACATAAAACCTGAGCCAGGACTGCCCCCCAATTTTCCTGAGCCCCCTCTCCCCTCCTCTCATACCCTCCAGACTCCATCACCTGCTCTGGGGCTGCTAAAAGCAGAAACCCTTTGTTTATTTTATTTTGGAGAGCCTTGGGTACGCTCCGAGGGCAAAAATGTGTGTCTCTCCAACTTCCCAGCAATTAGTATAGGACTTGGCACATAGTAATAGCTCAATAAATGTGCAAATCTAACTCTGATCCACTCCCTACTCTCCAAGGCCTCAGGAGAGCTCAGCCTGCCTGGTATCCACTGTCCCTCTGGTTATCAAGATGTTGGCCTCTGTGGCCTCCCCCGCTCCATCCCCCCACTCCTGACCCTGACATTCCTAGGAGCAGATAGGGATATGTACACTGAGTGCCCAGACTTGACTCAAGCTCCATGAATCTCAGCCAAGACCCTCTGGCATGGAAGGCCCCTGGGCCAGCCTCCAGGGCATCCCCTCTGAGGCCTTAAAGGCCCCCCCCAAAAAAAACAAAAACAAAAACTAACAAACAAAAAATACCAGCATCTGTTCAGTGTAAATAATATCAAGAGTTCCAAGCTGAGAGCTCCAGGGACAGGGTCCAGGTACTTGATGGGACCTACTGTGGACTGCAATCAGAGCCCAAGGGCCTAGGATTTCCACAATCCTGACCATTCTCCTCTCCTCACCCTACCCCCCACCAATCCTATCAGTCACCAAGACTTGCCTACCTCCTAAATGTCTCTGGAATCCATCCAGTCCCCTGAATCACCTCTAGCTCACATCTCTGGCCCCAGCCTACTAAAGTCATCTTCCTAAAGCCCCATAGAGCTTAGGTCCTGCTCCTCCTTAAAACCTTCTCCTCTGGAGTCAGCATTAAGGCCTACAAGATTCTCCATGCTCTGTCCCTAGCTTAACTGCCCTCTGCCCCCAGTCTCATCTCTTGCTACCTCTGCTCTCATACTCTCCACTTTTCAGCTTAGCACATGCTGTTCCTTCTACCTGGAACTCTTCTCTCCTGGAAAATATCTACCCCTTTTAAAGACTTTTGTTCAACGTTCACCTCCTCTAGGAGGCTTTGCCTGAACACCTGCCCCCTGAGAGTCACATGCACCCTCATTTCTGTTCCCACAGTCTCCAGGCTTCCTTCTATTATAGCGCTTATTACCATGTCATATTTTCATTCATTCATTCACCAGCATCTAGTATCTAGCTGCCCAAAAATATCTACTGAAGAAGGATAAGGAGGAGGAAGTAAATAGCTGAATCCAGCTGGGACAGAGTTGAGCAGGATAGACAGGAAGGCTGGAGCAAGCGGGAGAAATCTCTGAGTACTGGGGATGCTGAGCAGGCTCCCTGGAAGAGGAGTGCCTGGAGTAGAGCCCAGAATGACGAGAAAGGCTCAGTTAAGTGGAAAATAGGGGCCGGGCCAATTTCAGGTAGGAGAACGGGGTGGCCTGGGAGTTGATACAAGGCCCCAAATACTAAGCTAATGAGTTTGGACTCTATTCTGAGGTCAACTATGAAAGGGTTTCAAGATTATAAGGCAATGCTTATAATTAAACCAGGATTCAATCTGAGTGTTTGAAGGGTCTCCCTGCCTGCAATGTGGTGTGCAGAGACCAGTTAAGAGGCCGCCCCAAGCTCCGTAGGAGAATGAGGTTGGCCCGCATGGAGGCCAAGTGGAAGGAATGAGATCAAGGGGTGGATTCGAGGCCTGCCTAGAAGAGCGAACTGACAGGGCTTGGGCACAGATTGAGGCAGAAAGGGAGAATGGAGTTGAGAATGCCTCTGGGAATTTCCCCACCTGGACGGCCAATACGTGCTGAAGACAATTCATTTTTCTCTGGACACATTACATATTGAAACCTCAAGTGGGACAGAGGAGGTGAAGGTGGCCGTTAAGCAGTTGCTTCTCCTGAGTGCCCAGCAAGGGCCAGAGCACATAGTAGGAGTGCCGCTGAGGTAAATTGACTTCCGTTGAGGTGCTTGGTGTCCTTATTGCAACAGAGCAGATACGTTCCCCACTCCTGCGGGTCAGGATGAGCCTGCAGGCCACGCGGGTAGGAGAACCAGCCTAAGCAAAAGCCTGGAGGTGGGCACCCCCAGGGTGTGTAGGATCAGATAGCCCCATCCAGAAACACAGAGTGGACAAGCTGCCCTCTTGAGGACCCAGGCTTCATCTGATGGAACACTGGGTGTGTTCCTAATTTGCCTGCCAAGAAAAGGGGTTTGGTGGCCCTGGCAGACAGAGAGCAGGTCGGGGTCGGCGTTCTGGTGCCCAGAAGTCAGACGGTGGCCTATCCACAGAGTCCAGGCAGCTGCACAAGGAAGCCAGAGAAGAACAGAGCACGCCTGCTGCAGGAAACAGCCCACTCAGCTAGCCCCAAAGGTCACGGATTCCACACAGGAGATGAGGGCTGGGAGACCCCCAAGTTCAAGGCTGATACACAGTAGGTTCTCAATCAGTGTCTCAGATCAGACAGACCTTTCTCTGTCCCATGAGTTCCAAACTCCCAGTATCCAGGATGAAGGGAAGCAGAGATACCTCTGTGCTGCAAGTTTGCCCTGTGCTCAGCTCCCACCCTCAGCTCCAGGCAGGTGGAGCCCACCACACTCCCCTGGGCCCTCCATGCCTCCTCGTCCTCCTTCCTGGCTTTTGTTCATGCTGTTCCTTCTTCTTGATACACGCTCATTCTCCCCTACCCCTTTATCCAGCTTAGATGTCACCGCCTCTAGGATGCCCTCCCTGATGCCCCCAGGCTGGAGTCATCTTTGTGCCCTCACAGCCCCGCTCCAGCCCCCAGAAACCACTGTAAAGATCACCCAACAATGCGTCCCTTATCACTCCATCCTGGCCCCTCACCTGCTGAATTCCAGCTTCAGGCTTTTCAATGTGCCATGTCCTCTCCCCCCTCCCCCTGCCCACAGACCGTCACAGCCACTCTTCCCTTGCCCAGAAGGCCCCCTCTTCTGACTCCACTCGGGCAGCATGAGTTCAGCCCTCCTGGCTCAGGACAAAGGATCCATCCTCAGAGGCCGTTCTTGACCATCACGCCATCCTGGGCCGGGGTTCGCTGCAAGAAGTTCCCTTAGCCCCTCGGCCAGTGCCACCATGTTTCCTATCATTCCTGTTCCTCTGTGTGATCGTGAGGCACAATGGTCAAGGGCACGGACCCTGGAGTCAGACCACCCCGTTCACATCCCAGCCCTGCCCCTCACCAGCTCTGGGTCCTGGGGACGGTCCCTTGGCCTCTCTGCCCCTGGTTCCCTCATCTGCAAAGTGGGAATGATCAAATGACCTACTCCACAGGGCTGAGGTGACGCTCAACTCTGTCACGGACACACGGCCCTGTGGCGATCCCTGGGCTGTTCATGAAGAGGCTGGGTCTCCCCTCCTTCAGGCATTCGGCGGGACTGAACCCCCCACTGCCTCCGAAGCCCAGCATGGCCAGGCAGCTGCGTTGGCCTGTGATGTATGAGCTGAGTTGCGTGTGCCACCTCCAGGAGGAGGCCTTCAGAGACCTGTGGAATTTGCCGTGTCCCCTGGTCCTGCCTCTCCCAGGAGGGGGTGCCATATATCTCCTGCTGACCCATAATGAACATGTGCTATGAACGAGAAATAAGCCTGGGTCGTTTCAATCCTCTGAGAGTTGGGGGTGCCTTGTTTCCGCAGCATACCTCTCCTCTCCCGACTGATGGAAGCATTTAGAGCGGGGCTTGGCGGAGAGTAAGCGCTACGGAAGGGCCACCTGTTATCACCGCCTTCCCACGGCTGCACGCTAGGTACCGAGAGCAGGGCCCGCTGTCTCCGGCTCCTGGCACGGGGCTTAGCACGCAACAGTTGCTCAATAAAATATTTGTTGATAGTCAGGCAGGGGGGGCCCAGCCAAGCACACACATCCACCCCACCCACCTGACCGGTCCCCACCGGGGGTGACAGGGATCTGGCTGCGCTCAGAATCACCCACTCTGTGCTGCCATAATTCCCAATGGCATCGTGTCTCTTGAACAGCCCCCGGAGTTCTTCCATCCTAGCAACGTCTGCCAGTGTGATGGAATAATCTGGTCTCGCCAAGGCTGTGGTCTGGCCCATCCACTGTGGCTCCCTCGTGGATATTCTTCCTGGCCTGGCATGGTGGGCGGCCTTTCCCCTGGCAAATTATTCGCCAAGCAGTTCCAGGTGGGTTCATTTCACTCGGCAAACCCAAACCACCCAGTGTCTGAGGAAATTCTAGATTCTGATAAAAGGAATATGTCTCATCTCCATCCAGTAAACATCATCCCAGGAGGCACCAGTAGCTGCTTGCACACCTCTGTTGATGGGGACCTCACTTCCTGAAGAGTTTTAGCTCCACAGCCCTTCCCAATGTATGGCTGCCGTCTGCATGTCTGTAATCTCATAGGGATGCGTATCTACGAGGAACCTGTACCACACTGATCATGGCCCCTTTCCCTGGCCTATGACAACACCCTGGCCCCTCACGCTCTTCTCCAAAGCATTCTCAACTCCCTCCTTTCTCCGCATTTTTTTCTTTATTTGAGATTTTATAAGGAAACTCCCTGAATTTCACATTTGTGGGATTTTCATCAAAGTTGATCATTGGTCCACTCCATATTTTGGCCTCAAAATACGGGCTAGCCCTCCGTGCATCCACCACCCCACAGCCTGGGGGACTAGATGACCAAGCCTCAACACGAATGTACCTCCCGTGGTCTGTTCCTGTGCCAAAAATATTCATCATCAACTCAAATCCAACCACAGAGAGCTCCTGGTGTAAGATATTAATAGTTGTTCCTTTAGGAAAATCATAGAAAACCTCAAAAATATCCCCAGAAGGATGGACACTCATGAAAACCTTGGATGGGGGCGCCTGGGTGGCTCAGATGGTTAAGCGTCTGCCTTCGGCTCAGGTCATGATCCCAGGGTCCTGGGATCGAGTCCCGCATCGGGCTCTCTGCTCCTTGGGAGCCTGCTTCTCCCTCTGCATCTCTCTCTCTCTGTCTCTCATGAATAAATAAATAAAAAAAAAAAAGAAAGAAAGAAAGAAAGAAATCTTTCGGGCGCCTGGGTGGCTCAGTTGGTTAAGCGACTGCCTTCAGCTCAGGTCATGATCCTGGAGTCCTGGGATCGAGTCCCGCATCGGGCTCCCTGCTCAGCGGGGAGTCTGCTTCTCCCTCTGACCCTCCCCCCTCTCATGCTCTCTCTGTCTCTATCTCATTCTCTCTCTCAAATAAATAAATAAAAAATCTTTAAAAAAAAAAAAAAAAAAAGAAAACCTTGGATGGCACTCAGGTTCCAGCCCTGACATGAATTGTGTGTGATCCTAGGTTAATCCCCTCACTTCTCAGGGCCTTAGCTTCCCCATAGTCCTCACAGTAGGGAAGTGGTGCTCAGTAATCTCTAAAGGCCCTCCTGGTTCTATCAACCCCACTTCTTAGTATGAATTAGTACCTCGGCTTAGAGACAGCAGTGATTAGGTCTCCAAATGGACCAGTTGTGGGTGGTAGTTGCAAGTAACAGAAACCAACTCTGGCTAACTTAAGGAAAGATAAAGAAGGAGGAAGAGTAGGTGGAGGAGGTGGAGGGAGGGGGATGGAAGAAGGGTTTATTAGGAAGCTTTTGAGTGAACCACAGAATTAAGGAGAAGACTTGAGAACCATGCTCACAAAATGAGCAGAAGCCAGAGGAAAGAAAAAAAGACAGAACCCCAGATAAGTTTGTTCCCCCCCAAACAGCCTGCTTAGGGAGGCCTGTCTGTTCCTGCTAGTATAAATCTGGTGCTCTTTACATTTTCTCTTCTCTTGGTTTTTGAGACTGCTCACTCCAGTTCTCCCACTGTCCTCTTCATTGGCCACTTCCTTCTCTGACTTCTGAACAGATTCAATTCCCCAAGGTTCTGTCCTCGACTCTGACCCACCTGCTGGCTGAGCTAGGCTCACGGCCAGAGCCGAGAGCCGTCTCCACGATGGCTGTCCTCTCTCCTGGGCCCGCTGCCTTCTGCTTCCTGATCTTGGGCAAGTGGCTTCAGGTTTCCGAGCTGGGTCTCTTCATCATTAAACTGAGGACTGACCTGTGCCCTGGGCTGGTGAAATTTAGGGAGTGCTAGGACAGAGGTGCTCAGGGCACCAGCCTTGCCACCAGCTTTGTGCTCCCCGCTGGGGGGTGGAGTGAGAGTGGGGCACCCCTCTCCCCTATTCCTGGCCTCTCCTCCATAGTGGTGCCATTTCTTTGACAGCTGGGATGCAGAGCTCACTTCCGTGGCCCGGCCCAGCCTTCGGCTCTGACAGTTGAAGGGGGCCACCACTGAGTGGGTGGGTGGGGTGGGGGGTCTCGCTGTTCAAATCCCCTTTGCATTTGAGCTAAGAGCCCCTTCAGGATGGCAGCTGTGGCTAGGGTAAGACACCCCAAGGCTGGACTACACTCTCCCTCTCCACCTGTGGCCCTTCATTGAAGGCCCCTTGTGCCATCATCAGGCTAAGTGGATGTTTTCCTGGCTGGGGAGGGGGGCAAAGGAGCAGGGCCTTTTGGGTGGGTTTCAAAGAGCCTCTGGCTTTATTACCGCCTGTCCTCTCCCCTTCCCCTTCTTATCCTGGAGAGCCCACCCTCCTCCCCATCAGGGGGAAATTATACCAGGTTCTAAGAGGGGGTTGAAGGGAAAGCGTCCCCTCTATTCATCCCGGCGGCTGAACGGGGCCTCTTGAGCACCCATTGTACCCATCCTGCCGCCTCTGCCTCAATTGAGATCAGGTGGTCTGGTCTGGCCCCTCCCCCGGGCCTGGGGCAGAAAGGGGCTCGGGCAATGGGCCGGCCCACAGACTTCTCTGTCCACCCTCTCGGGGGGCTTTTGTTGCATGAAATAGCACCCGCCGCTGGGCCACTTTAAACCAGGGCCAGGCACTTGAATGTGAAAATGGGGCCCAGGCGCTGGGCGTGCAGGGACAATGGCTGCCCTCAATTAGCTCACTGAGGTGCCCCAAATGGACTTGAGGAGGGGCGCGACCACAGCCCATTCATGCATATTTATCACAAGCTGCTGCACATCGGTGTGCACTGTTCCCATGGCAGCGCTGGGGAAGGGCGGAGGGGCGAGGGGCTCCCTGGGCCCTGCAGGGGCTGTGGTTCAGGGACGCTCTCACCCCAGAAGCCTGGAAACTGCCCCCAACCCCATGGCCCCCTGCCTTTACCGGACCCTGAGACACTTGAGCCAGCCTAACCTGGAAACCCTAGAAAATAAGAGAAAGGGGGCTTTGAAAGTTACAGAGCACACCCACTTGACAGGTGGAGAAGTTGAGGCCCAGAGCAGAGGAAAATGAATTTTTTTCCTTTTTCAGAGATGGATGTATGTAGGTATGTATTTATAATAAAAACATTTAATGAATGTTTACTCGGTGCCACAATCTATGCTCGGTATGTTCAACTGTCCCATATCAAATGCTATGAGATAAATGTTGTGTTATCTTCACTTGAGAAGACTGAAGCCCAGGAGACAGCGGGGAAGTTTTCCAAGATTACATGGTGGGTACCAGTCACAGAGCTGGGATACTTTCCATCGCTCTCATTCTCCATAGCCCAGGGCCTGGCCACTGTTGAGGAAGTAAAGCAGGAGGAGGCTGTTAGTTGGTCATCAGCTGCTGGGTGCCAGGCACTGTGCAAGGGGTCAAGTTCAAGTTGCCGAATTGGACATGAACAATACCATGTGAGGGCTCCATGTAACAGATGTGGAGACTGCGGGGTGGAGAGACAAAGTGCCCTGCCCCGGGCCACACGCTATCAAGTAGCAGGGCCAGGGTGGAAGCCAGGCATGGAGAGATGGCCGTCCCCAGCTTGCTCTAAGAGGACACTCATTTCCTTCTTTTCTGGAGCTTCTGGAAAAGGAAGGCAATTTGGCTTCCAGATGCTGCTGAGCTATGGGGAATCTCACCCATGTGGGAGGGGCTGCGGCTGGGCCTGCCCTCACAGGGGCTTCCTGAGAACTCTTCTGGGCTTCTGGCAGGCAGCAGCTACTCCCTAAGGCTCCTAGGTGGAGCTCTGAGGTTCTCCCTTCTCTCAGGAGTCGAGCTTGTCCAAAGAACGGCAAGCCCCAGCTGGGATGCAGGCAGGTAGAGAAGGTGGGCAAAGCTGTGTCCGCAGCCTGGCATGCGGCTGTGGCAGTGAGGCCCCGAGCCCCCTCCTGATCCGTGCCATCCTGGTGCTTTCTCTCCCAGTGTGCTGACCTTGTTCGCTGTGTGCCCATCCCCATTGTCCCCCGTGCAAGCACCACGGCCGCCATATCTTGGCTCAGGCTCCTTCTCCTGCTTGGATTGTGATTTGAGTTGCAACGAGGTGAGGAGAGCTGGAGAGTGTGGTCATTAGTTTGGTTTGGTTGGATCGTGTCCGTTGGGTTTGATCTGTGGCATGTTGAGCTGAGCTGAGTTCTATGGCATTGAGTTCAGCTGAGTTGAGCTAAAGTCAATTGAGCTGAGCGGAGTAAGAATGAATTGAAGCAGCAGTGTGGGTAAGCCTCAAGTTAGTAACCTCCAAGGAACCCCCAACTCTGAAAAACTAGGATTCCAGGAATCAAAAGTCCCCAAAAGCAGAGAGGCTGCTCTTTCCATTATGTCCCTCATTTGCTGTTGGACTTGACTCCCCCTTGGGCTGGAAAGTGGATAGGGGCCTCTGAGACTGTCTCATTATTTTTATTAGCTCCTTTCAAGGTTGGAGGAGCGATGATTTTGCTGTCTGGTAGAAGTCAATGCAAAATCCTCAAACACTGACTCTCGAGAGTATAGATTCACTGGAGTCCGAGACCTGCAGCAAATAGCAGGAGAGACTCACAAATCATCTCCCCGCTCCCCCATTGTCCCCAAGGCCAGGACCCCTCCACAGGTTCCCTGAAGGGGCCTACCAGCCTCTGCTCAGGTCCCAGAGGCAGGACGCCCCCCACCTCGAGGGACCACAGTGTCATCTAGTGGTAAAGAATTCTGAGTCGGGTTTGCACACTGGCTCCTTGGCAGCAACACGGGACTAATAACTTGCCCTTTCTGAGATTTCTGTGAGGATGGGGTATTGTGGACATGAATAAGACAAAATGCATAGGCCACTTAACCTAACACCTGGTGTTCAGGGAGATCTTCGTCAAAGGTGCTTTCTATCACTATCACTAACCCTGTCGCCCCTTCTCTTACTGTTACTACTGACAAAACTGATCATTGTCTAGCAGCCTGTCAGAGAATGCTCTGCACTTCCAAGCCCGACGCCCTAACCCACGCTGAGCCCCCAGCCTCACTCCCTCACCGCTTCCTTTCCCGACACAGTCTCTTCCCTGCCGAGCTCGGCTGCCAGTCACGGCTGACTCCTTCTGCTCAGGGACTGGCCCTCCTCCTGGCTTGGACGTCGCTTTGTGGGGTGACCTGGGACACGTCCCTCCTCTTCTCAACCTCAGTTCACACAGCTATTCAGTGGAGGATCAGGCTAAATTGTCTGGAGATGCCAGCTCGGACACCCCAGCCATGCATCTGAGGCCCAGATTCCTCCCTCACCCCTCCAGAGTCCCCTGGGTAGGAGTCTGCATGGCTGCTGCTTTTCTGGTCAGTCCTGGGCACCTCCTCTGACACGGATTTGCATCAATACTCCGAACCCTCCTCATGTGAGGCTCCCAGGAAAAGGCGTCAGAGCCAGCCATTACCCCCACCCCCAGACGCTAGTGCTAAAGGCCTGACTCAGCATCATTGTTCACTTCACGAGAGCCGGCTGTCCCCAGGCAGGTAGAAGGCTCCCTCAGGACCACCAAGCAAATGGAAGGCACAAATCCAGGCCTCCTGACTGCCAGTCCCGTCCTCCTCTCTCTGTCAGCAGTCCCTCCATCCAGTGCGCAGTAACTGGGCATCAACTGTGTACCAAGCACTACTCGGCATTGAGAATATCAGGGTGAGAGGAACTCAGCCCATGCTATTGAGGAATTTCAAGAAAGTTCCTGGAAAGAGATTTAGTCATTCATTCATTCAACAAACACGCAAGCGCCTGCTTCGCCCAGGTCAAAAGACCAGCTCAGACCCGAAGCCCAGCTCCCACTCCTCCCATGGCCCGGCCCCTGTGGTGGGGATGAGGCCTGGTGGTTTGGCAGGCCACCCACCGCCTCCCGAAGGGACTGGCAGGCATGAGCTCATGTCTGCGGAGCCCCGCGGCTCTCAGAGCAGCCTCTGAGCACAAGGCCTCCTTGTGATTCAGAGAGAGATGCGGCGGGGGCTGCTGGGCCCACGAAGCCCTGGGCACTGTGGGGCTGTCAGCAGACACTCCCGAGGCTGAGGGTGCTGGGCTTTGATATGGCATTAATGCGCTAATATCTTAATCCGGCCACCACCCACCAGCTGCCCGGCCACACAGCGGGGCCCTGGGGAGCGGGGTTTCCAAATTACATTATTGAATGTTTACCTAGTGAGCTGGCCGAAGAGTGTTTAACACCAGCTGAGGGGCGCACATGTGCGCGGGACAGCCCCACACCCACAGCCCTCACACGTACCACACACACTCACACACCCACCCCCCGGACTCAGAGACACGTGCGTTCACAGCGACACACAGACAGCAGGGTCCTCGGCAACACACGTGCGTGCACACTCAGGCACCCCGCACCTCGCACACGACGTGCATGCCACACACGGGCCCGTGCCCCACACACAGGCACACTCCTGCCCGGGGCGTTCACATAGCCCTCGGCGGCTGCCACCAGGACGCCTGCTTCCCCGCACCTCACACAGTCACCCTGGGGGAGAGTCCTGTAGGTGGGTGCCGGGAAGGGCTGGTGGCAGGAAGCTGTCCCCGACCAGCCCTGCCCCCAGGGGAAAGCAGGACGGACTGCACGCCTGCACGCCTCCAGACAATTTAGCCTGATCCTCCACTGAATAGCTGTGTGAACTGAGGTTGAGAAGAGGAGGGACGTGTCCCAGGTCACCCCACAAAGCGACGTCCAAGCCAGGAGGAGGGCCAGTCCCTGAGCAGAAGGAGTCAGCCGTGACTGGCAGCCGAGCTCGGCAGGGAAGAGACTGTGTCGGGAAAGGAAGCGGTGAGGGAGTGAGGCTGGGGGCTCAGCGTGGGTTAGGGCGTCGGGCTCGGAAGTGCAGAGCATTCTCTGACAGGCTGCTAGACAATGATCAAGTCGCCACTGTCGGGCCTCGCCAGGCTCCCAGGCCCCCGTTTCCAAGTTCAGAGAGACACCGGCTCTTGATGATGGTGCTGTTGGTATGGGAAGCAGCCCTGCCCCCAGGGGAAAGCAGGACGGACTGCACGCCTGGCCCTGCCCTGGTGCCGGGACGCTTCTCCACACGCCTCCCCTGTCGCCCCTCTCCCCGCCAAGCCCTCTCTCTACCCGCCCCGTCCTCCTCACGGGACATCGTCCAGCCCCAGCTCTTCGTCCTTCAGGGCAAGCTCACCGGCCCTCTTCTGGAAGTTATCCCTGCTCCAGCCAGCAGAAGGAAGACCCCTCTCGTCCACGGGTCCCCACCCTGGGAACTGGACTGACGGCTCCGAGCAGGAACTGCCTTGACATGAGGAAGGGAGCAAGGCCTGCCTCCCGGGGCTGTGGCGAGAAGTAAGCATTGACCCGGGGCTGGCGTACGCAGTCACTCAGTTAAGTAAGCCATCGGGTAAGGCATTATCAGGGGATGACGATGGTGGTGATGGGTGCAACAGCAGTGGCCATGGCTCCTGATGCCGGGGTCCCGTCTCTGCCCTGGTCCGTGAGCTCCAAGGGGCAGACCCGACATCACCCTCCAGCCCTTAGCTGGAACTCGGAGTCAGTTGAGTGAATGACTAAGAAGCCCACTATCTGCCCTTACGTTCTCATGACCAGAGGATGGATTGTTCTAGAAATACCCAATTGAGAGGCAAATGCGAAAAGTTCACTGAATTTTGTGGGAGTCCCTAGACCCACCTAATCCTGGCTCTGCTACAACACTCTGTGACTTCAGATAGGTCCGTTCCTCTTGCTGCGACTCAGTCTCCTCATCTGTCAAATAAAAAGTTTGCGTGGCAGTTTCCAAATCCTTCCAGCTCTGAACTTCTGGAATTCTAAGCCCTAGGCACAACCTTGCCACTAGGGTGGACATCAAGTGGGGAAGCAGGACACGTCAGCAGAAGTGGCCAGCATCGGTCAGGACCGTCTAGGAAGGAGGAGAAGACGGGAAAGGGGAGGTGGAAAGGCACGGCAGCGTGGGAACGGCATCAGGGGCTCAGAGGTGGCACCCCTCATGCACTTCTCAGGTGTCAGTTACTGCACCGGATGGAACAGAGGGTTGGCCCGAGGGGCACCATGGATCGATAAAGCCAGGGGAGTGGAGAGAGGCTGCTCTATCCACAGCCCTGCAGGCTAGACTGAGCAGCTGTGGTTTTATCGTATAGGCCAGCATATTCTGAACTTGCCTGATCTTCAGAATCAGAATGTGGCAATTGCTAAAAATACAGATCCTTGGATCCCTATCTCAGCCCCTCATTTGCAAGGGACTGGGGATCTGTATTTATGTTAGGTATTCTGGGTGATTCTTATGAATCCAGCAAGTTGGGGAAATACAACAGGATGAGAAGCCGACTCACTGAACAGTCCTGCATGTGGGAGAGACACGTCCAAATGTGCATCACTGCAGGGCATGGGCTCTGGAGTTCTGACTCCTCCACTTTCTAGCACTGGCCTTGGGAGAGTGACTTGACCTTTCTTCTCTTCCCACCTGTAAAATGGGAATGATCCAGCACCTACCTTAAAGTTTGATCATGTACATTAAATGAGCTCATGAGAGCCTGACCAGGGTCAGAAATGGGGAGGCTGTTTCAGGAAACATGAGCAAATACGCCACCTGAGAGATTTGAGGGAGGAAAGGCAGACACAAAAGAGGGGCCGCCTGTGAGCAGAAGGCTGGGCCACGGTGGGCTGGGAAGGAGATAATTGGTAAGTGGAAGCATCTGTAATCTGCCTCTGGCTTCCAAAGACTCCCTTTGGGCTGTGTGGGTTTCATTCATTCGCTCATTCATTCATCCAACAATACTTACTGCATCCCTGCCACGTGCCAGTCAACGCTAGGTGCTGGGAATACAAATAGGAACAAGAGAGACACTCTGTGTCTCCTTGCAGAGTTGACATTCTAGAGGGAAAAGTGAAACATGGACAAGCAACTGAAATAATTCCAAGTCATAACAAACGGCATGAAGGAAACCAACAAGGGGGTGATCAGAGAAGACCTCTCTGAGGAGGTGACATTGATGAGAAGGGAGAGCGGATCACCTGGGGAAGAATGAGAGACAACTGTTCTAGATGGAGGGCAGAGCATGTGCAAAGACCCTGAGGAGGAAAATCCCACTTGGTATCCTGCAGGAACACAACAGTCTGGCCCACACGGTAAGTGAGGCACAGATGAAGTGGGAGAGATTAACAGAGGCCAGGTCATGCAGGCCCTTTTAGGCCATGGCCAAAAATCTGGATTTTATTTAAGTGCAATCGAAGAGCTTTAAGCTGAAGAGTGATGTGATTTGATTTATAATCTAAGAAAATCCCTCCAACAGCTGTACAGAGAATGGATTATAGGTGGGATGAGAGGGGGAGCAGGGAGACCTACCAGAAAGCGATTAATCCAGTAGGGTGGCAGCAGGAGCAGAGAGACGTGGGCAAACTCAAAACGTATTCGGGTGCAGGACTGATGGGACTTACAGAGGGCTGACTGGGGGACAGAAGAGTGAGGACAGGGAGGGATCAGGGATCAGGCCCAGGGTTCTGGCTCTCAAATCTGGGGGTTGATGGTGCCACTTATAGAGTTGGGGAAGCCTACGGAGACTGGGGGGTGCTCTACCCTTATCAACTGCGCCTGACACGTGAGATCCTCCAGGACCAAGAGACTTAAGCAAGCCTGATGCTGGAGCTCAGAGCTGTTGCCTTTCCCACCACAGGCCTGGGGCTTCCCAGCCTCCCTGCCAGAAGCTAATCTCAGGAAAGAATAAGATAGTCATCACATGCCACTTTCTTCCAGGAATTCTGCAGCCCCCTTCCCCCTGCTCTCCCCTGGCTAGACCTTGTCCCCAGGGAATTGACATACAGCTAGTGTTTAAGAACATGGATTCTACCCACTGTTCGACTGGATTATTTGTTCTTGAGGTGTTGAGTTTGATAAGTTCTTTGTAGATTTTTGGATACCGGCCCTTTATCTGATATGTCATTTGCAAATACCTTCTCCCATTCTGTCAGTTGTCTTTTGGTTTTGCTGACTGTTTCCTTTGCTGTGCAAAAGCTTTTTATCTTGATGAAGTCCCAATAGTTCATTTTTGCCCTTGCTGCCCTTGCCTTTGACGATGTTTCTAGGAAGAAGCTGCTGTGGCTGAGGTCGAAGAGGTTGCTACCTGTGTTCTCCTCAAGGATTTTGATGGACTCCTGTCTCACATTTAGGTCTTTCAACCATTTTGAGTCTATTTTTGTGTGTGGTGTAAGAAAATGGCCCAGTTTCATTCTTCTGCATGTGGCTGTCCAATTTTCCCAACACCATTTGTTGAAGAGACTTTCTTCCATTGGATATTCTTTCCTGCTTTGTCAAAGATTAGTTGACCATAGAGTTGAGGGTCCAGATTGCAACAACATGAATGGAACTAGAGGGTATTATGCTAAGTGAAATTAGTCAACCAGAGAAAAACAATTATCATATGATTTCACTCATTTGTGGAATTAAACAACAAAACAGAGGATCATAGGGGAAGGGAGGGAAAAATAAAATCAGATGGAATCAGAGAGGGAGACAAACCATAGGAGACTCTTAACTCTAGGAAGCAAACTGAGGGTTGCTGGAGGGGAGATGGGTGAGGGGATGGGGTAACTGGGTGATGGACATTAAGGAGGGCACATGATATAATAAGCACTGGGTGTTATATACAACTAAACTCTACCTCTGAAACTAATGCACTACATGTTAATTAATTGAATTTAAATTAAATTAAAAAAAAAAAGAACATGGATTCTAGAGCCAGATTACCTGTGTTCAAATCCCAGCTCTGCCACTTCCTGGCTGTGTGACATCCCCCGCCCCAGTAAGTTATTTACCCTCTTTCCCCATAAAATGTGGGATGATAATAGCACCTATTTCATGGGGTTGATATGAGGACCAAACGAGTGTAATGCTTCCCTTGAAAGTGCTTAGGAAAGTGCTCTGGCACAAGGTGGGTGTTGGGAAATGTTAGCAGCTGCTGTGAAGTTATACCAACTCTGTGGCTACCGGCCACCTTCATCCGTTAGGGATCCGGGGGTCCTAGCAGCCAGAGCTGACCTTTGCAAGTCTGGGCTCCAGATCTGCCTCTTGCACTCGGCAGCTGCCTGGCTTTGTGCAGGTTGCCCGGTGATGGTATAAATGATCTCTGCCCTGCCTGCTTCCTAGGTCCGGAGCAAGGGCTTGGGGAGACGGTGGACAGAGAGGAGACCGGACAGAGAAGTGCTGTGCTTGTTGATTCAGCACATTCCCAGGTGGGTAGGTCAGCAACCATCCTGGACGGTGAATCCACAGGACGGGACCGCAGGGTGAGGTACCCGCTCAGAGCTCCACAATGGGCTCACTCTCAGCTGAGGTTCTCCCAGGGCCCAGCACCAAGCTTGATGGTCCCTCAGAAATAATAACTCAGAATGTTTCCCTTGCTTCATGAGGCTTTCACAGGGTGCTATGACACCCCATAATCTCCTTAGACTCTCACAGCCACAGAGCAGGTCAAGGAGCAGCCTCTGAAGTTGGGGGAGGAGGCCCCTGAGGTTAGAGGTGCTCGCAGGGGGCCTGAAGTGCTCTCCCCTACCAGCCTCCACCTGGCTGCCCCATCCTGCCCCCACGGGGCTCTCTTTCCCAAACTCTGCTTTGTCTGGATCTCCCCCACTGGCTTTCTCCTTGACTTTCTCCACTTCTCCTCTTTCTCCTTAAGAAACTCCTCAGAGACACTACTGAGACCGTAGATCTAGAATTCCAGGGTCAGCCATGCCAGACTCCTCCTCAGGAGGTGCCCATTCTGAGCCAGTCTTTCCCAGAAGAGCCTGCCTGCGTGATGCTCCCCACAGTTCTCCACAACTAGGCCCTTGTTGGTGTTCATGTCTCAAGAGTTTACCAGGCTCCAGACAACTCCAGTTTAGCTCTTGGAAGAGAAAGTCAGAAGAGAAATGGAAAAAGAAAAACAATTTCCCTACCCCCCAGCCACACATTTTTATAACCTGCTCCAAACTCCTCTGCTATAAATGACTTAATTTTGACTGTTTTACAAGCAACTTGCCCTTAAAATGGATGGGAGGAGAAGGGATGTGAAGGGGTCTCTCAAGAGACTGACCGAATCCCAAGAAGCCACACAGCACACGCAGACTGCGGCCCAGCCCTGCCTGCCTCCACTCCCCTGTGCCAGGCGGGCTCCGGGCTCTGAGAGGTAGAGCCTGGGGCGGGCACAGGCCCTGCGGGCGTCAGAAGACCTAGACCCCAGTCCTAAATCTGCCCTTCTTTGGATCTCAGTTTCTCCATCTATTAAATGGAGGTTTGGACCAGATGACCTTAAAGGACTTGTCCTGCCCTAGGAGACATGGTGTCTGGGAGGACTAGGACCCAGAGGCCACATGGGAATAAAGTGCATGCTGGGCACTGGGGGGTTGTGAAACACCCAGAGAAAAACTGCTTTGGCCCCTGGCCGGACTGAGGCCTCCAGGGAGGGAAGATGGCAAATCGGCTACCCCTCCCCTGCTTCGACACTCAGTGGTTCTCCACCACGCTCAGGCTGCGTAAGTGCAAACTCTACTACAGGCCTGAGTCTCTCTCCAGCACCGCTGTGTCCCGCTGTCCCCTGCCTCACCCCCAACCCCCCCTGTGTGGACCTTCATTTGCATGAACCTCCCCTCTGCAATCTTGCTCACAGGGCCCCCTTGGCCCGGAATACCACCCCCTCCTGTCTCCCCTCTGGCAAACCCTTGCTCCCTTCTCAGGATCCATCATTCAGGCACTACTCCTGTGGGAAACACTCGGCCCCAGCCTCGCACTTATCTGCCAGTGCATGGCCCAGGCAGGAGGAGAAAGCCTCCAGTCATCACACACGGACAAGGGGACAGGGATGCACTGGGAGAGGGAGCAAGGGAGTTAGAAAGGTAGATTAAGATGGGCCTGGAGAAGGCCATCCACTGCCACCACATCCTCCTTTCATAGAGGGCTGAGCTGAGTAACTTTGCCCAACATCACCCAGCTGGGGAAGTTGGAGTACCAGGATGCTAGCTACAAAGCCCACATTCCTTCTCCTCCAAGGCAGGATGAAACACAAAGGTGGGAATCACAATCCCAGAGTTCAGGGATGTTCCGGCAAAAAGCACTCTCTCCTTAAGCCGAGTAGAACCGTGTTGGTTGACGGGGAGGCAGAGAGGTAACCCCATTCCCCAGATGGAGAGGTGGAGGCCCGGGGAAGCAAGGTGACTTGCTGCTGATCGCACCGCACTTGAGGGCAAAGGGCGGCGTTTCAAGGAGTAGGAATGCTTTAAAATAATACAGGCATCTAAAAATAGTGCGTGGCTTGGCCTGGCTGACTCAAAGGGGTCAGGTTTTATGGCTGCCCCCATCTGCTTTTCTGGGCCGGTGCGGCCCAGCCTGCTCTGGTTATAGTTTTTCCATGAGCTCGGCTCGAATTTCCTTGTCCCAGTGGTGAGCCCACGGGTCAGTGCCTAATTTTCCAACGTTTATCTTTCCCATTTACAATTTCCCCATGTAAACAACCAACTCCTTCGGTCCCCTGTGTTTCAGACACCAGACCTAGAATTAGGGGTAACCAGGCACGCAGCACTCCCACACTCCTCAGAAAGCCCCAGAGCCATTTGCAAGGGCTGCATCCATTGGGACTGGGCCCAACATGCGCTGCCCCCTCCGCCCCGTGCCCACTGAGATGGCCCCCCAGCGCCCCGTGTTGGTTCCCCACCTCTCCATCGCTCCCACAGCTCTGGGGCCGTGGTCTCGGGCCCTCATCCCATCACTCCTCTGCAGGCCAGCTCCACGTGAGCTTTAATCCCCGTGCTAAGGACACGGATGTGCATTTGGCGTCCTCCCTGCCCTCACAGCGCCCACAGTCTAGAAGGAGGAGACAGAGAGGCGCGGCGGCTCTCTCCACACAGAAGGGGCAATGGACGTGTGGGGAGGGTGGGGGGCTCTGCAGGGCTGCGTGAACGTGGAGGCTCCGGCGGAGATTTCTGCTCTGCAACTTGGGTGTGAGGGCCCGGGGTCCCCCAGAGCGGTCTGGACTGGTGTGCCCTGGCTGTCTCCACCCTGCCCACAGGAGGGGTGCTGGTTGCACCCTCCAGCTCTAGGTCCCATCCCCTCTTGGACCTGTTCCCAGTGGTACCCGCCTCCCGAGAGAGCCCGTCAAGGGTCTGCACAGAGTGCATACAGGTGCACCACACGGACTTGGGTTGAATGGAAACCCCAGCTACGTCTCTCTAGCCAGCTCACCACCATCTTCAGGGAGGAAGACAAAGGAGTGGAGAGAAAGTAAAGGTCCCCAGAGCTGTAGGTTTGGCTCACCCACGTAAAAATGAGTGTGGACCTGGCAGATAAGAGGCCAGGTCGCCTGGATAACGGCTCTGTGAGCAGGCTGATCTCTGAGAGAGGGGGCGCTGAGCTGCTCAAGCCTAGCTCCTTCTCCCAAATCTGGCACGAAGTCCTTCCTCCCCTCTCCCTCCCCCTCAGGGAGCAGCCCAGAAAGAGTCTCAAAAGGAGGCCCCTTATGGATGGGTTTGAGGTTGGTTGGGATCTGCAGCTGGCAAGGTCTATCGAAATCTTGAGAGAAACCAGTTTTGAACAAGAACATCAAAATATTTGAACCATCTTCCTTCCTTCTCAGGACCTACCCAGAGCAACAGTACCGTCCCTCGTGCTCATAGTGTTTGCACAATCATTAACTCATCCCTTTCTCTGGGGGAACATTCTTGCTCCATTGTACAGATAAATAAACTGAGGCTCAGTGAACAGCAGTCCCTGTAGTTAGGAATTAATAGAAATAACAGAGCTGATCTCCCTGGAAGCCCCTGTGCTTGGCCCATGGTTGCCCGGAAAGACCCACATGAGGCTGCACTTCGGACTTGCTGGTTCAAGAGAGAACCATAGCCGACTCATGGATATGCATCTGGTTTCTCTGGCTCATTTGAATTTTGTCCTTCACTCTCCCTTAGGTGATCTCAGATGGTCTGTCTTCAAATGTTGTCCATATGCTGATGACACCCAAATCTAAATCCACAACCACAGACTCCAGGTGCATCCCCTTGGGCGTCTAACTGGCGCCTCCCACTTCCCCGCTCAACTCTCAACTGACCTGCACATCCCGCTCCTCCCCAGCCTTCCTGCATCCCAGGCAAAGACCCCACCATTCACCGGGCTGCTCACCCAAGGATCATCTTTGATGCCTCTGTCCCTCACAGAAAGCTTCATTGCTCAGAAACCTATCCCAGTCTGTCCACCTCTCTGCCCCTCTGCCATGGCATCTCATCCAAGTCACCAGCCGCTTTCTTCTGGACTCTGTGGGAGCTCCCCGGAGGGCCTGCTGCTGCCACATTGTCCCACCTCCTCCCCAACACTCTCCAGTCTGTAGCCTGACCGATCCGATCCGATCCGATCCTCAAGAGGGCAGATCAGCTCAAGCCTCACCCTGGCTTGTTTTAACTGGCCCCCCGCTGCAACGAAAACATAATCCAGTCTCCTTGGGCTGGTCTACCAGGCCCTATTTGACCCAGGCACCTGCCGCCTGATCTCACAATCTCTGGTCCTCAAATGCATGAAGACCGTTCCTACCCCAGGACCTTTGCCGTAGCTGCTGCCTCTGTTTCAAATGTTCCTTCCTGGGAACACCACCGCCTGGTTGGCTTTTATCTTTGCAAATGCCTCTCCCTTCCTACCAAAATAGCCACTCCCTACCTATTGGAGCTCTCCTGGTGTCTTACTTGAAGGGCTTGCTGTCTTTCTCTGCCCACAGCCCCCCACCAGCGGAGACCTTGCCTGTCTCGTTCTCTGCTCTGACTTCCTGCGGGCAGGTGTCCCCAGCACCTACAACAGGCCAGGCCAGGGCAGGTATTGAGTGACCGAATGGATGAATGAATGAAGCAGCTCACACCTCCTAGCATGAGAATTAAACACAGTATGATGAAAAAAACAGCCACAATCCACACCTCCCTGTCACACATACATGTGCAGACAACATATGTAATATCCACAAAGAAACAAGGGCTCAGGAGTCAGAAACATTTATTAGTGACATGACTTCGGAGGAGTTTTTAAATCTTTCTGAACCTCAGTTTCCTCATCTGAAAAATTAGAATAATACCACTTCCCTCCCTGAAATAGTGTGAGGGCTTGACATCCGTCAATCACGGTGACAGCACCTTGCATGCGGCAGGTGGGCTCCCTAGATGGTGTCCGGCATTATCTTTGCTGTTACCATGTGCCTCTCCGGTCCCTGGCCTCATCACCCAAGCCCAGTGACTCTCTGACCTTCTGGTCTCACCCCTGTCATAATCCCTCACTGTGTGTTGCTTCGAAGTCAGAAAGGAGCAGGACCAAGCCCTGCCTCCACCACGTACAGCTTCCTGATCTTGGACTTCTCTGGGCTCTGACCTCTTTCCTTGGAAATGCTGCTCCCCGTAGTCCTCACCTCCTAGAGGTGATGTGACCACCAAAGGCAGTCAAGTCGGGAAGATGCCTCGCACTGTGACAGGCGCACTGCCGGTGTTCGAAAAGTGACCGCTGTTGTCGTCTGTCCAGACATACCTGCACACGCACACGCTCACGCACGTGCACATACATGTGGGCACACACGTGCCTGCACACCTAAGCCTCTTCTCTGGGCTGGGTCATAGAGCTACCGATTTGAACTCCAGGGATGGAATCAATTAGAATTATTTTTAAAACCTCATCTGTTTTTATTTAACAGGAAGCTTCTGTTCAATGAAATGCCGCATTAGTCAATGAAAAATCAAAGGCCCCAGATTTGGGGGCTCAGCTGTCCATGAAGGCTGAGCAGAGGCCCCCAGATCCCAAGGACCTCCCAGGTCCAGCTCCCATTTACGTGGGTGCCTCTCCCTAGAGCTCCCACATTCTCGGTGAGTTCCGAGAGGAGACACTTGTCTGACCCAGACGGGGGTCTGCTGACCCTGAGCCCCGTCCTGCTGAGCACTGGGTGTCCCTCCCCTGGGATACAATTACTGGTGTCTGTGTTTGTCTCCCTGATCCCTGCCCAAAAGAGGACAAGGGCTGCCTGATTGATACCCATGACCCCAGTGCCCAACCCACGGTCTAGCACAGAAAAGGCACCAAAGGAAATTTTTATGGGAAAAAAAAATGAGCAATGATTGAATAAATGAACAAATGATTTAGTTGCAATAATAATAATAATTACAACTAATATTTACCATGCCACTCCCCGTGTGCCATCTTCAATGCTTTTCATATATTGACTCACTGAGTCTTCAGAACACTCCCCAGAGGCAGGCATTATGTAGCTCTACTTTACAGATGAGAAACGAAGGCACAGGAAGATTAGTAAGTGGAGTAACTGGGATTCCAACCCAGGCAGCAGGAGCCCAGGGCCAGCATCGTGACCGTAACACCGAGTCACTCATTCATTCTTTCATTCATTCATTCATTCATTCATCAAACATTCATGGGACACCTACACTGTGCCCAGCCCTGGGTGGGGCCCTAGAAATGCACAGATGGACTGCACTCACTTCTCACAGGAAGGTCCCGGTCCAGAGGAAGAATCACAGACACAGAAATGAGCAATCACAGTGGGGCAGGGACGTGGGTGAGTGAGCAATTTCACTGTGTCTATGGCAACACATATACACACCCACCATGAACACACACACGTCCACCACACACGCGCGAGCATGCACACACCTGCGTGGCACAAGGGTCCAGATGTGGAAATCGCGGACTACAGATAATGACTTTTAACAGGATCCACATCTGGCTCCCCCGAGCACAGTCCATTCTGTATAAGTACCACGCGCTAACCGATTGCGCCACTGGAGCTCCGAGCACAGTCCATTCTAACTGAGGGCTGTGCCCTGAGCCCGGAGGCAGGTCCCCTTGCCACCATTCACCATGCCACTAAAATATTTCCATCTCTACCTGAGGAGGTTGGCCCTAGCCTCAAAGGAGGAGTTCAGTGCGGGGAGCACAACCCGCTGTGCCCGCAGTTAGGCTCAGCAGTTACGCCCTGGGCCAAGGTCACATCCCACGGGCTGATGATGGTTGCAATGAGGGGGACGCAGGCTTAGATGAAGAAGGGATTTTCCAGGGAGCTCGTGGGCTTAAGCCTTCACCAGCCAGGAGGAGAACTTGGAGACGAGACCAGATGATCGGCTGCCTAGAGAGAGTCAGTAGCCTGAAGACTGGGACCGGCCAGATCACCTCTTGAGCGTCTTCCCAGTGCAGTCTCTGGGCTGCTGCGTGATCCCACCACTGTGTCTGGGCAACAGCCTGCTCCCCTGGACTCTGCATTCTCTTTCTATAATAACCCTAATGTTATTCCCTTCCATGTGATTGCAGCAGCATGCATTCTGGAATATTAGCAGAAAGAGCTAGTTAGGCAATCAGATGTCTCTAGGTTCAAGGCTTGACTCCATCACCATGGGCCCCAACACTCACTAAGTTTCCTTGCCAAGTAATTTACCTGTCAGAGCCTCACTGTTGTCTTCCATGAACTGGAGTCAATCACGCCCACCTTGCCAAGTTAGTATGAAGATAACACAACACAGAATTCCAAACTCTGAAGGGGAAACAACACTCTTCCCTACTTTCTGGTCTATCTCCTGCCTCACCGGTGAGTGGTTGCCCCAGCATCATGGGAGGTAACATGTCTATTCTCCATGTATGATTCTGTGCCCTCAACAGGGATGCAATGTTTTTCATTGAGGAGTCTTCAACCTTATCCCAAAAGGCTGCTCTTCACTACCTTGTGAGTAGAGATGCAGCCGATGGGGCAGGTGAGATGGATAGTGGGGATGTCTACAACAGCAGGGTGGGGAGCTCTCCCGTGGCCCTGAGATCCTTGATCATCTGTCCCCAGGTTTGGGACCCACTCCACCCCTACTGATGACCCTGTTCCTCTGGGGCTCAGTGTCTCACCAGGGACTGGCCTGGAGGCAGCCTCATCCCTCATGAAACTCCAGGAATTCTCCTGGGTGAAACCTGCTGGGGCTGACACTGTATTTGGGACCATTTAGGAACCTGTGGTTTTCCATGAGAATGCAGAGAAATGCAGTCAGAATTGGAGGTGCCCAGCGGGCCAAAGGATGCCACTAGATCGGGAAAATGAAACAGCGCCACAAAGGCTGACAAGTAAGTTCCCCCAGAAGAGGACGTTGAGGTGGGCTTGACTGTGAGAGAGGGAGAACAGGTGCTCTGTTTCCGTTCCAAGCGAGCTGACAGACAGACGCAGACGGAGCCACCTCCTCAGCCCCTCGCTAGGTCCCTACCCTTCTCTCTCCTCTTCCTCCTTCCCATCTTTCTTTCCTTGCCAGTCCCCTTCACCACGTTCCCTCCTTCACCTTCTCTGCCCCACCCCAGGTTCTAGTCTTGGCTCAGCCACTGACCTGCTGGGCATCACCGGGGAGTCCCTTTCCCTCTCTAGGTCCTGCTTTCTCCTTTTGTAAATAGAACACACACACACACACACGCACACACACCTCTGATGAATAATTAACTTACTGTTAATTCTATTAACATTCACACTACCCCAACCTTTTAGAAGCCCCCAACAAAGGCAAAGTGCAAGAGGCCACATCATGGGGTGGTGTATTGAACTATCATAATTCATCCCATTGAACTCATGTTTGCTGTGTGTGAGGTCTGTGCTCAGTGCTTCACAAGCATTAGCTCAAACAATTAAGAAGACATCAATCGTCCTTATCAAAAAATAGAGTGAGGGTGGGGGAGGAGGACATTTTGTTGGTACTACACAGAGTTTGACATTACATTCTTTGTAAGTTAATTCCCAGATACTTAATAGTTTTTGCTGCTATTGTAAAAAAACAAAAGGTATCTTATACCCTCTTGTATTTTCTAGTTAGTTATTACTGTTGTTAGGGAACTCTTAATCTTTTACGATTATAAAATACGTCTGACATCAGAAGGTGTAGAGAATAAGAAACCAACACCCACATACCCAGCATCCAGACTGGAAATAAAGCAACACGCATACAGTTGGAGACCCCTGAGCACCTCTCCCAACCCCATTCCTTCCCCTCCCACGAGAGGTAATCCTCCTCTTTGATATGATATATTCTTTCCACTCCTATCTTTATGAATGCTCTTACATTCTTATTATACCCCTTCACATATTATATAAAGTTCATCCGAACATAAACATTATACAGTGTCATTTTGCC
This sequence comes from Phoca vitulina, assembly GCF_004348235.1. Classification (NCBI taxonomy): domain Eukaryota; kingdom Metazoa; phylum Chordata; class Mammalia; order Carnivora; family Phocidae; genus Phoca; species Phoca vitulina. The sequence continues at coordinate 64,265,347 of NW_022589705.1, forward strand.
TGCCCTTAAATGTCACACAGATTTTATCATACTATATATCCTTCTGCAATTTGCTTTTTTTGGTGGTGGTGTTGTCCAATACTGTGTGTGTGAGATTTACCCCCATAGATTGATGCAGCTCTGGTTCTCTCGTTTTCACTGCTCCACAGACTGCTTTCAATGTAGCCACCATTTGCTCATCAATTCTGCTCTAGAACATTCAAGTTGCATCTAATTTTTTTTACTCTTTCAAACAGTTTTGCCGGGAACATTCCTGTGCGTGTCTCCCTGTGTGGGGATTTCATATATACACGAAATGTGTGTGTGTGTCTGTGTCAGGAATCACCCACTTCTTCGGGAGCAACTCACACTCTCATCAGCAAGGCTCGGGAGCTCACATTGGTCCGTGTGGTTCTTCGGCACTTGAAATTGTCAGGCTCTCCCATGTTGGCAAATGGGCTGTGTGCCTACTACAACCGCAGTGATTTCACTTGGCTTCTCACTGGTTAGCAGTACATGGAGCCCTGTTTCAAATATCCATTGGCTACTCAGTTTTTCTCTTCTGTGAACTGCTTCTTCCTATACCTTCTTCCTATACCTTGATTTTTCTGTGCAGTCCTTTGCATTATCTAATTGATTTGTAGGTCTTTTTATATACTCCGAATACAAAGCTCTTTTTTGGTTATGTGTTGCAAATTTCCTCTCTCGGCCTGTGACTTCTCTTTTTTACTTTGTTTATAGTATCGTTTGATGCACATAAATGTTTACATTTTAATGGAGTCAAATCTATCCATCTTTTTCCATGCTTGTTTCTGTTTTTTGTGAATTGTTTAAGAAATCCTTTCATACCCTGAGGGCATAAAGATATTCTTCTATGTTTTCTTCCAAAACTGTTAAGTTTTTGTTTGCCATATTTTTCCATATTGATTCTAAAATTAGTTTTTGTGCAGAGTGAGAGTTAGCAGTCCAATTTTACTTTTTCCAAGTAGATAACAGTTTTCCCAACCCAACTGATGGAATTGTCCAGCATTTTCCCACTGGTTTGGAATGCCGCCTCCACGGTGTTAAAATTTCCATACACATAGGGGTCTCTTTCTAGTCTCTCTACTCTGATCCATTGCTCTGTTATCTAAACTTGTGTCAAGTATTATATCTTTTCACTTATGATATTTTCATAAATGGCATTAACTTATTTGAATAGGTAACACATTGATATAGGACAAAATAAAAAGGTATAAAATAAAAAGTATCCCCCCCACATCTGTCCTCCTCCCACTTCTAAACAGATAAACACATTTTTTGTATACTTGAGCAAATATAAATATATATCCTTTCCTCTATCTTTTACACAAATGGTAATGTACCATATACACTAGGCACCTAACCTAGGCCCAGGAGATCTTTCCAGGTCAGTACATTGAGAACCTCCTCATTCTTTTGTACAGTTCTATGGTTTTACTTTGCATGGAAATAATGTGTATACCATAGTTTCTTTAAGCCATTTCTCTATCGATGGACACTTAGTTTGCTACTAATCTTAGCTATTACAAAGAACTCTGATAACATCATATCCTTTATGTACACACTAGGTTTTAGAGTAGACTCTTAGAATGGAATTGCTGGGTCAGAGAATGTGATAGTTAATTGCATGTGGCAACTTGACAGGACTAAGGGGATGCCCAGGTAGCTGGTGAAACATCATTTCTCGGTGTGTCGTGAGGGTATTTCTGGGAGAGATTAGCATTTGATTCTGTGGACTGAATAAGGAAAACCACCCTCGGGTGATTATGTGCAGCTTAGCATTATCCAATCCAGTGAGGGCCCAAATAGGAAACAAAGGTAAAGGCGGGGGGTGCAAATTCCCTCTCTCTCTTCTTGGGGACGTCCATCTTTTCCTCCCTTGGACATCGGTTCTTGGTCCTGCAGACTTGGACTGAATTATACCACTAGCTGTCCCCATTCTCCAACTTGCAAAAGGCAGGTTGTAGGACTTCTTAGTCTCCAGAACCACGAGAGCCAATTTCTATAATAAACCTCCTCTTGTACCTATGTTTCTGTCCGTCTGTCTATATCCTATTGGCTCTGTTTCTCTGGAGCACCCTGACTAATACAGAGAATACATACACTTGCAGTTTGAATCGATTTTTGCCAGAGTGTCTTCCCTAGAGACTGTACCAATTTACACTCTACCAGCATTGTTTCCTTGACCTTCCCAACGGAGCATGTTTTCAAACTCTGGGGTATTTTTTATCATTCTGACAAGTTTTAAAAAAAAATGATATCTTGGTGTAGTTCTAATCTGTATTTCTGTTATTATGAGTGAGGTAGAACTTTTTTTTGTGGCCCACTTGTTCACACCCTTTGCCTATTTTTCTACTGAGCATTTGGTTCTTTATCTCACTGATTTCAAGGACTACTTTATACCTTAGAGAAACTAACGTTTTGATGAAATATGAGCATCAAGTATTATTTCTCACTTAGTTATCTTTTTTAAAGCATTTTATTTTAAGTAATCTCTGCACCCAACATGGGGCTCGAACACACAACCCCGAGATCAAGAGTCTCTCACTCTACCAACGGAGCCAGCCAGGTGCCCCTCATTGAGTTCTATCTTTTGACTTTATATTTTGACACAAAGATTCCCTTAATGCAGTTTAATTTTTTTCTCTAATGTCTTGTCTACTTTGAGTCATAATTTGAAAGATCTTCCCTAATCCAAGATTATCAAAGAATTCTCTCATGTTTTCTTCTAGCATATTTGTGGCATTATTTTTCCTTTTAAATCTTTAATCCATTTGGAATTTATCCTTGTGTATGGTGCAAGGACTGAATCTAACTTTATCTTTTTTCCACATGGTCAACCAGTGAGCCCAACCACATTTATTGAATAGTCAATCATTTCCCCCACTGATTTTAGAGGCCAGTTTTTCATACTAAACTCTCATATGTGTCTTCCCTTCTATTTCCAGATTTTCTATTATGGTGGATGGGCCTGTCTTGCTATTCATGCATTGGTTCCTCACTGTTTGAATTATTGAAACTTTTAATACGTTTTAATATCTGGTAAGCTAGTCCCCTGATATTACTCTTCGTTTCAGAGTTTGCCTGAATGTTTTGTTGCTTTATTTTTTTTTCACATGAACTTTAGAATCAGCTCGTCTGGTATTTTATTGGGATGGCATTAAGTTTCGAAATTAACTTAGGGAGAATTGACATTTTACGATGTTGAGTCTTCCTAGCCAAAAACATGGTCTTCTCATTTATTCAGGTCTTCCTTGTGTGCTCAGAAGTGTCTCAATGTTGTCTTTGCACACGTCCTGCTGCCACGTGTGAATTTCACTGCAAAGTAGTTTACTTTGTTGTTGTCATTGCCCTTGGAAATGGACCTTTTCTTTCATTATCTCTTCTGAACGGTCATATTTATGCATGAAAGTAATTGATTCTTTTTTTTTTTTAAGATTTTATTTATTTATCAGAGAGAGAGAGCTACAGCTTGAGCAGGGGGAGGGGCAGAGGGAGAAGCAGGCTCCCCGCTTACGAGGCTCGATCCCAGGACCCCAGACGCTTAACCGACTGAGCCGCACAGGTGCCCCAAAAGTAATTGATTCTTGGTCATTAACTTTACATATCCATATTGCCAGATCCTCTTACTGTTGGTGATGGTTCTTCAGTGGGTTCTTTAGGTTTTCCAGGAACACGATCATCTGCAAATAGTGGCAATTTTATGTCCTCTTTTCCAGCTTTTATACCTCTAATTATTTTCTTTTGTCCCATTGCATCATCTAGTGGTATCGGGGCCTTGGGGAATCCCAACAAATAATACCTCGCTTTGCCCAAATTCTGAACTGATGGGGAGTAACACAGATGGAGGCCAAAATATCACTTTGTTGCTGATAAAGTTTAGGTGTTAGAAGACGGGGTTTCTCTCTGACTTACCCACTCACCCATGAGCGGCCCTGGCCTGAGAGCACAGCTGTATACCATGGGCTTGGACATGCGGTGTTTTCATCAGAATTCGTTTCTAAATATCCTAGCAGGGGCGCCTGGGTGGCTCAGTCGTTAAGCGTCTGCCTTTGGCTCAGGTCGTGATCCCAGGGTCCTGGGATCGAGCCCCGCATCGGGCTCCCTGCTCAGCGGGAAGCCTGCTTCTCCCTCTCCCACTCCCCCTGCTTGTGTTCCCTCTCTCGCTGTGTCTCTCTCTTCAAATAAATAAATAAAATCTTTAAAAAAAAATAAATAAATAAATAAATAAATAAATATCCTAGCAATTTTAGTTTTCATCTCCTCTTTGACCCAAGGCTTTTGTTATTGTTGTTGTTTGTTTCGATTTCGAGATAGAGGGACCCTTCTGTTTTCTGAGTCTAGTATTAAATTTCTATTTCAGACTTACTGTAACCAGAGAATATTGTCCAAACTATTTTTACTTTTTGTGATTTTTCAATGTATTCTTTGTGGCCTAAATTATTATTCATGAATATTTTATGGGCAGTTGAATAAAATAGGTGGATTATCTGCTTTTAGAATATAGATTTTAAAATGATATTTAGTCAGGGCGCCTGGGTGGCTCAGTCTGTTAAGCATCTGCCTTCAGCTCAGGTCATGATCTTAGGGTCCTGGGATCGAGCCCCACATCGGGCTCCCTACTCTGCGGGGAATCTGTTTCTCCCTCTCTCTCTGCCCCTCCCCACGCTCGTGCTCTCTCTCTCTCTCTCTCTCAAATAAATAAAATCTTTTTAAAAAATAAAATAAAATGACATTTAGTCTTCTCTAGCCTTAATTATTTCTTATCCACTTGTCTTATCATGTACTAAGATCACTGAATTAAGTCTGCTGTTACTAGTGTATTGATGATTTATTTTTCCTCATATCGCCTAAAGTTTCAGTCTTATGAATGTTGATGCTATGTTATTTTGTGCATAGATAAATCTTTATAAGCGATATGAACAATGCTTCCTGGTATTCACACGCTTATGTAGTCCTCTCCCACGTTACGTCAGGGATGGTCTCTACAACCAATTGAATATGGAAGGACTGATGATACATATCACTTCTGGGAATAGGTTATACAAGATAACCACCACTTTCATCTTGGGCTCTCTCTCTCTTTCTATCCTGCCCCCTGCCCTGTCATTTGCTATGGGGGAAGCCAGCTGCCATATTTCAAGAAGGCCCACATGGTGAGTGAGGTACTGAAGCTTCCTGCCAACAGCAAAGCGAGTGAGCTTGGCAGTGAACCCGCCAGTCCCCACAAAGCCTTCAGCTGCCTGCAGCCCTGGGCCAACAGCTTAACTGCAACTTCGTGGGTTGCCCTGAGCCAGAGTCACCCAGCTAAGCCGCTCCAGATTTCCTGATCTTCAGAAACTATGTGGAAATAAATGTTTATTGTTTTACACTATAAAGTTTTAGGATAATTTGATATGCAGTGGCCAATAACTAATAAATATGTTAATTATAAATTGCAATCTTTACATGATAATGTGTCTGTCTCTGACTCATTTAATGCTTTTGGGGCCTGAAGCCAAATTAGCCTTCTTGTCTGATTATGTGTACTTTCTTAGTGTCTACATTTGACTGATACATCTTTGCCAAAACTTTTATTTCTAGCCTATCTCAATGGCTTTGTTTTATGAGTATCTCTTTTAGGTGGCATAGAACTTCTTTTCTTTGTGATCCAGTCTGAAAATCTTTTTCTTTCAATAGGTGACTTTAGCCCATTCACATTTATTGATAGGACTGATACGTTTGGTCTTGGTTTGTGCACATTTTTCAATACTGAAGTTATTTCAGGTTCTTTACTAGGTGATCTCTTTGGGGGGGGGGTGTGAAGTTATTCTGACAGCTGGAAAAAAACCATTTTTGTTTTAGTGATTATATTCATAATTATAACTTGAGAGGACTCCTTCAGCTCTCTATTTTTTAGACAGTATTTATTAGTGTCCTCCCACAGACAATGATAAAATTAGCGCACTTCTTTCTTCCCTTTTCCCCTCCACTCTTTCACCTCTCAATTTCTATCCATAATATTACCCTTTTGGCATACACCCCTTACTGTTAAATATACATACACTTCAATTACTTGATTTGTCAGCTTCAAAATAATATGCTTTTGCTCTCAGTTATAAAGTCGAGGCACACAGCAAATGCTCCACCTCCAACCTTCTTACTCCCATCCCCCACCCCCACCCCCCCAGTTTATGTTAGTTGTTCCATTTCTATTTCTTTGGAGTGTAATTTATTTTCTGTTCTTCAACCCAATCTTCACAGTTTTCGCTTTTACAGTCTTTTTGCTGTAGGTTCCCTAATTCGTTGTTGATTGATCATCCTGAAATTGTGCATGTCAAAATTGCTTGTCTAGAAGCCTTTAAAATCGAAGGACTACTAACTGAAGGGCAGTTGGGATGGACCTAGAAGTCCTCGGATCTCATTTTCTACCCACTCACCCATGAGAATCTCAGGCAGACTGGAGAGTCTCATAGATGCCATTCCACTGTCTAATAACATTAAAAGTTAGTCTGAATGAGTCTGAGTCTGTTCTGATACTTTTTCCTCTTATCTGTGACCCAAATTTACCAGGGTTACCAAAACTCCTTTCTTTATCTTTGAAGTAGAATAAACTTACTAAGCCATGTCTTGGAATTACCTTTCTAGTTAAATATAGTCAAGTCTACTTCATTTCATGAAAAGCCTTTTTGAATCCAAACTTTCAATATTTATTTGGTGCTATTCCTTTGGTATCTGCTTTAGAGACTCCAAAAGTACGTAAGTTGGATCATCTATTTTCTATATTAAGCATCTTTTCTCAAATCCTTTTTTAAAACATCTATATTTCTGTTTTTTGTTTGTTTGCTTGCTTGCTTTTCTCATATTTATTTTCTGTATCACCTACTGTGGGGTTTTTTTTCAATGTCCCGTCTCTTTTGTGCTCTGAGCTCTCTTCACTTCTAGATGACTCTTTCTCTTCTACTCCTTTCTTGAATTTTACCAGCTCATGTGTTATGTCCTCCAATGATCTTACCCTTTCTTCCCTGCATTCTTTTATCTTTGCTTTGTCTTCATAGATAAAACATTTTCACTAAGATTTTTTAATTCATGGTAAAATGTTCCCAATTTTTATTGGCTCTGTGGCAACTTTTCTCTCTTTTGCCCTTCAATAAACTTTTCTGAATATTTTTCTCCTTTTTTCCTATAGTATCTTTGTATTGATGCTTTGTTAGATCCTTGCTATTACTCCTGATAATAGCACTAAAGATCCCTGTTAGCACTAAATGAATTGGGTTCAGTTTTCCTGGACAGAAAGATGCTTTGGGCAGGAAAAGAAAGGGGGTAATAAGAGAGAATCCCAGGGTGGCTGGTTTTCACAAGAACTGTTCTGCTGCCACAGAAATAAATTGCTTCCACAAAGGGGTTCACCCTCAGGATTCTTTCTATAGCCCTGGCTCCTCAGCTTCTCTCAACCAAATCAGATCCAGGAAGGCTTTCCCTTTAGCCCATTCATTGCACCTGTTTTTAAAAACAAGCAATACAGTTAGTGCATCTCTACATATACCCCTTACCTTTTGGAAAAATATTTTTGCCTGGCTATCACATCAAAGAAATCTTTCTCTGAGCTTCTTTCTCTTCATTTCCTCCTATTTGTTTTCATCCTAATCTCAGCTTCTTTGGACAGTTCTTACACATATTTGGGAGTCTTGGATAATACCTGTCCTCAAGTTTTGCCAAAAATAGTTTATTTTTTCACTCCTTTTGTTGCTTTTGGATGATTTCTAGGAGAAAGAGAAAAATGTTGATTTACACAACCATATCTATTCCAGATGTACACAGTGTCTTAATTACTAAGGTTTTAAAATAAGTCTTGCTTTTTGCTAGGGCAAATTTAACCACCCTATTCCTTTTCTTCAATTGCTTCTTAACTGTTCTGAATCTTAACTCTTCCATACAAATTTTAGAATGCACTGTTAAAATTATATACACACATGCACAAACACACAAAGACACACATATAATGTTGAGATTTTGACTTTAATCCAGTAGCTGTATTATTAATTTAGAGAAAACTGGTATCTTCGTGGCATTTGGCTCTTTCTATCCATTCATATGATATGTCTCTCATTTACTTGGATCTTCTTTAATACTTTAAAATAAAGTTTTGGGGGTTTTTTTGTTTTGTGTTTTTAATATTTGGTTCTTCTAATCATCTAACTTTTTACTGAAGTATAATTGACATATAACATTATATCAGTTTCAGGTGTACAACATGATGATTTGATATTTGCATACACTGCAAAATGATCACCACGGTAAGTCTAGTTAACATCCATCACCTCACAGTTACCAAAAAACATTTTGTGATTAAAAACTTTTATAATCTACTCTCTTAACAACTTTTAAATATGTAATACAGTATTATTAACTGTAGTCACCATGCTGTATATCCCCATAACTTATTTATTTTATAACTGGAAGTTTGTTTCTTTGACCCCTTTCACTCATTTCACCCACCCACAATCCCCCACCTCTGTCAACCACTAATCTGTTCTCTAGATCTATGAGTTTGCGTTTGTTTTTGTTTTAGATTCCACATATGAGAGAGGTCATATGGTATTTGTCTTTCTCTGTCTGACTTATTTCACTTAGCATAATACCCTCAAGGTCCATCCATATTATCACAAATGGCAAGATTTTACTTCTTTATGGCTGAATAATATTCCATATTTATGTGTGTGTGTGTGTGTGTGTTGTTGTCGTTGTTGTTGTTGTGTATACATTACTTGTTCCCATGTCTCTCGATTTATTTGGATTTTCTTTAATACCTTCAAATAAAGACACCACCCACCTGGGACTTACTGGATCAGAATTTCTGGGGATGGGGCACAGCAGTCTGTTTTAATAAGCCCTCCAGGAGATACACACTCAAGTTTGAGAACCATTCTATATTATCTCCTTTATCCTCATTTTCCAAAAGAAGAAAATGAGGCTTTAAAAAAAAAAGATTCAGGAACTTGCCCAGGTTTTGTTTTTAAGATTTTATTTATTTATTTATTTTGAGAGGGAGAGAGTTGCGGGAGGGGCAGAGGGAAAGGGAGAGAGAATCTCAGGCAGACTGCATGAGGAGTGCGGAGCCCAACTCAGGGCTCTATCTCATGACCCTGAGATCATGACCTGAGCCAAGATCAAGAGTCGGACACTCAACTGACTAAGGCTCCCAGGCGCCCCGGCACTTGCCCAGGCTGTAAAGTTAGGAAATAACAGAAGCAATGATCAAATACAGGTATCACTGACTCTGCTCGCACATCTGTAATGTTAAATTCCTTGGCCTAAAGGTAAGCAGTGGAAGCTGGCGCCCCCTGCTCATGGAGGGTCTTCCTGCCTCAGTGGTGGCCAGGTGAGCCCAGCTGCTGGCCTGGGACTACACTCTAAGACAAGCCAAGAACTCTACTGTCAGGGAGTTACAAGCGCTGAGGGCTAGGTGGGGAGCATGCCGAGGAGAGAAGTGTGCCCTCGGCAGCCCTTGCCGGTTGCCCTCAGCACTGTCTTCCCTGAGGCTCCTCTCCCTGGCAGACCCCCTGCTCCTGCCCACAGGCCAGGGATGAAGTTCATCCCCCTGCCCACCACACTGGAGTTACCCAAGTGCGTGGCTGGTCTGACTCTTTCTCTGTCCCCAGTGCCTAGCTCAGGGCTTGGCACCAAGGTTCTCAGTGAAGCTGTGTGGTCATGCAAAGCAATGAAGAAGTGTCCCTCTTCTGGCTGAATGGCTACAGAAGACATCATGGAAGGCCTTGCCGACCTTAAGTGGCATAAATATGTGGACAAGTGGGAGGTCGTGGGAAAGGTGTTCCCGGTGGAGGTTACAGGCTGAGGAAAGGCATAGCAGTGGGAGAACAGAGATTATGTTGTTTTAGTTTCCTTCAGGTTCGTGGGAGTTATGTAAGAACCTGAACTGTAGATTTGACAGCCATCATGGAAGGCCTGGACTGCCAATAGGGGCATCTGGGGTTTATTCTGTAGGTGCCAAGGAGCCCTGAAAGGCATCGGAACAGGAGAGTGGCGGGGTCATATGGAGTCTTGAGCTGGAGAGGGATGGTGCAGTGACTCCTGTATCCCAAAGCCCGTTCTGTACCAAGCCCTGTGCCCGCTGCTTGCCCAAGCCCACCTCATTCCATAGCTGAGTCTCAGGGTGTCTTGTCCAGACAGCACGGCTAGGACGGAGTGGTGCAGAGTTTGCATCCAAGTCTGTCTGACTCCAGAGCCCAGGCTCCCGCTCCTCACCACCGCCCCATCCCTGTCTGGGCTGCCTCCAAGGGTGGAGTTGGAGATCATGGGGAGGAAGAGGTTCCCTGACTTCTGCGAGGAGTCTGAAGGCAGCGCCCGAACGTGGCCCCTCATGGAGACTCCCATGCTGTGAATCTGGGGAGTGGAGGGTGGAAGCAGGTGAAGCAGGTGCCCAAGAAACACCGTCTGGAGCACGGAAGAGGAGAGCCTGGCCAAGAGGTCAAGCATATCCCCAAGGCCCTTGGCATGACTCCTGGTGCAGGCGCCCTCCTATCCTGACCTGAGCCCAGAGTCTTGGGCTTCGAGAGCCACTCTGCTCCTGGCCAGAAGGGCCACCTCCGTGCGTGGACAGGGGCGGAGAGGGTCCTGTGCAGACCGCAGAAAGCGTGGGATCAGGAGACCAGGCATCCCCCCTTTCAGAGGAACCGGGGAACTCCACGAGGTCATTGATTCAATGAGATGAAGAAACGGCCCGGGAGGGGTGGGGGACTGAGAGCGGCAGAGCCAGGACACGCGAAGCAGCGAGGCAGCCTCCGAGACGGGCAGGAGAGCGCTCCGAGGTGCACCGCCTTCGTCGCCGCGCGCCCCACGCGGTCCAGCCGGGCGGCAAACTGGAAACAGCTGCGGAGGTTTTGGGTTTCCGCCCGGCCCCCCCACCCCCGGCCCACCCGAGCAGTTCCCCTTAATCCCGCTCTCTCGGGAAGCCGCGCTGTGAAAATCCCCCGCCCCGCCTGCGGAGGTCAGCCCCGGGCGGCGGCGGGGCGCTGGGCGCGGGGCGGCGGCGGGAGGGGCGCGGGGAGGCGGGGAGGGGCGCGGGGATCCGGACGCGGGGCGGCGGCGGGGCGGGAGGGGCGCGGGGATCCGGACGCGGTGCGGCTACGGAGCTGGGCGGCAGCGGGGCAGGAGGGACTCGGGGATCTGGACGCGGGGTGGTGGCGGGGCGGGGAGGCGGGGAGGGGCGCGGGGAGCGGGACGGCGGCGGGGCGGGAGGGGCGCGGGGATCCGGACGCGGGGCGGCGGCGGGGCGGGAGGGGCGCGGGGATCCGGACGCGGGGTGGCGGCGGGGCGGGGAGGCGGGGAGGGGCGCGGGGAGCAGGACAGCGGCGGGGAGGGAGGGGCGCGGGGATCCGGATGCGGGGTGGCGGCGGGGGTCGGGGCACAGGACGTGGCCCTTGCGTTCTGCTGAAGGCCCCGCGGCCCGCCTGCCTCGGAGCCCGCGCGTCTTCGCCCTGTAAGCTGGGCTAATACTGCATCCCTCGCAGGAGGGGTCGGTGTGAGGGTTTCTTGGAAGGTGCTCGAAACCCTCCCTGGCACTGGCGGGTGCTCCCAAGACTTTCACAGGTCTCATCATTGCTATAATGCGTCCACCCACAGGGGGCGCCTTTTTCTACTTTTCACAAAGAAATCCTAAGGGGCTCGTAGTGGCCCTGCCTCCCCCTTGTTCACTCTTCCAGAGCCTAGAGTTGAGGTGTGTCCCAGCCCAGTCCCCTGGAGCGCTGACCCAGTGGCCTTCCCCCAGAGGACATGAGTCACCACTCCAGCTCATCAGACACTTCCTGAGGCCCTACTGTGTGCCCTCCAGTGCTGGATCCTGCTCAGTGCCTGCCCTCAGGAGCCTAGAGATACAATTCTGCTCAGCTGGGTCACAGGGCTTTGTTAATGGAGTTTGGAGATCAGCTAGGCCTCATTGTCCCCTCTGAGCTTAAGATGAGAGAGCATCCAGGCTAATCCATCCATCATCCAGAGAGGGCGGGGGCTTACTCAGTATCACACAGCAGGTCTGGAACAGAGCTTAGCCACTGGGTCATGCTTCTGGCCATCCAGTTTTGTTTTGTTTTGAGCACTGGGCTGTCTCCTCCACTCCAAGAGCCAAATTGGGTTTTAAGTCTCTGCCCCAGCGGACAGCGAGGGCTACTGCCAGTTCTAAAAGTCACTCACTTGGCAAGGCTTTCCTGAGCCCACTTTGTCCCAGCCCTGGGCCTGGAAACACCGCGGGGAGCACAGAGGTTAGGGGCAGCAGAGCACCTGGCCAGGAGGCAGACCCCCAAAGCACTGCTGTGGACCCAGGTGAGCATTAGTCTAGGAGGGAGGGCCTCTGAGGGCCTTTGGCAGCCCTGAGCCCCTGAACCCCTGAGCCCTGAGAAGGGCTTCTGGGCTGGGAGCTGGCCCCTCACCTCCAGCCCTCAATCCCCTGCCACCTTCTTGCCACCCATTTCCAGGGAGTCTGCTGGAAACTGCTGGATAGAGAAAACGAGGTGTCTGTTCTCCCCGACCCCCCCCCACCTCTACATGGCTCCTGGGTGCGCACACACAACAGACTCTCACATGCCCCACACGGAGTGACACACGCATGCTCACATTCACCTCACAGTCTCACACACACACACAGGAACACACACGTAGACACAATCACTGCCCGTTTCGTGCCTGTGCAGAGCTGTCTCACCCAGCTTCACACTCACCTACACTCAGCCCCACATGTGTCCTCTTGTCACTCTTACACACCTCTCTCAGCCGTCTGGCTCTCCCATCCCATACACACACGCTACACATAAAGCTCTGGGTGCCCACGGCCAGCATGGGGAAGGGTGATCTTGATGCCTCTGGCAGCCGCCCGGGTCCCCAGCAGCACACAGGGCCTGGCCCTGCCTGGCCTTCTCCACCTGCCAGTGGCCGGCCCTTGCGGAGACAGCTCTGGGTGGGACTCATTTCCATGGAGAGTATGTGGCTAGGCAGCCAGGTCCCAGGCCGGATGCCGCTCTGCTGCCTTATGGCTCCCCAAATATGAGCTTATTGTTCTCCCACGGGCTGAAGACTACGCTGTCCCTAGAGATGCCCCCCACCGACCCCCATCCTGCTCTACCCAGTAGCCTGCCTGCCAGCCACCCACCCAACAGAGGAGAGAAATCATCCTCACACCTCCCCTGACCCCGGCCTCAGACTCACAGCTGCCAGTCTACCCTCCCTCATGCCAGAGGGGCCTTCCTAAAGCCCACTCTGGGCATGTCACCATCACACCTGCGGGGCTGAGCAAAACCCAAACTCCCCACCTTGGCATTCCACGCCTGACCCAACCTCCTCATCCAACTTCAGCGATGTTGGCCCCGCCCCCATTTCACACACACACACACACACACACACGCACGCACGCACACACGTGCACACACACTTTCAGAAGCAGGGGCACCATGAAGCTGAGGAAGCCCAGGTTTGGGGGCCCTCGCTTGCACAGCTGCTGAGGTGTTCTTCCTCAGGCCCATGGGAAGAAATGGCAGCCCCCGCCACACAGAAGAGATGCCGGCCTCAGTTCCTCCAGCGGAACACTGGCGAGGGCCAGCCGTGCGCGGCCCGCCCACCTTAGAGAGCTGGTGCCAGGGTGTAGTGATGGCCTCTTGGAAACTGTAAAGTGCTGTGCACGTGGAGGTATAACTTACTGTTATCAGGAGCTGCTAGCAAGAACTTGTCCCTTGGACAGTGTCCCCCGCACGAGCCCTGGGCCAGGGCGAGGGCCACTGGTGAGACTTGGCTCTGCTGTCCCCTCAAGGCCCGGCTGCAGGCAGCCTCAGTCCTCCTTTACTGTCTCTGGGTCTCAGTTTCCGAAACTGGAGAGAAGCAGGATGAGCCTGGACGATCTGTACTTCTCCTTCCACTTTTTACCTTCCAGGTGTCCTGGGATCTGTGTTGTAGAGGAGGTGAGGGAAATGAGCCACAAGAGCTCACAGCATTCTGTCACCCATTCATTTACCCCTCACTTCGCACAGGTCACCCGTCCATTCAGCCACACATGGCAGTGCCCACCCCCACGCCCCATCCACCCCGCAGGCTGGGGGCTAGGCACGGGGTTGGGAGCGAACACATCAGCAGGCGGGTGGGCACCGCAGGCTCTGGGAGTGAGTCCAGAAAGCTAAAGATGCACCTCCTTTTTAAAGACTGTAAGAAATGAGAAAGTTAGACCTCAAGGCAGCTAAGCATCTCCCTCAGGAGAGAGGCCTGAGTGTAGGCTGGAGGCTTTCTATAGAAAGCAAGCTCTTTGGTACCCAGGATGAGGGTCAAAGAAATACCAGCCCAAGAACTCCTCCAGTTTAGAGTCCTTCACAATTAAAATTGGGAGGGACTGCTGGGCCATCTTATTTTGTCTTCTCATTTTTTCATGTGAGACAACAGAGGACCAGAGACGTTATGTGGCTTCCCTGAAGTCACACAACAGTGTTCAGGACAGTGCCACAAGTCCTAACTCCCAGAGCTGAACTTCTCTACTGCATTCCCTGCCTGGCCCATCCCAGAAAAACCCCATTTGAAGCTCCTAGGGCCAGGTCAGGCTTGTGCCTTCCAGGACCCAACACAGGCATGCACACACACACACACACACACACACACACACACACACGCTTCTGGTGGCCTGGTGACCACCTCCAGCACAGGACAAGGGCCGGGCTCCCTGCTCACCAGACTGTAAACCTTGGAGCCACTGAGTTGGCTCCAGAACCTCTCCACACCATCCCCTAAGAGATTTCAACTTGATTTTGCTTTTATCTAAATATGCTCCTGTGCCTTATCTCACGGGAAACTTACTAGCACCTCTCCCAGGAGGCCCAAGAGACAAGCTGAGCTTCCCAGGGGAATACTGCCAGGCGGTGAAAGCCCCATGGGACGGAAGGTAAGACAACCTCAGGCTCCTCACAAGCACCCGGCTCCCTCCTCACCACCTCTTCCTTTCCCCGACCTGGCCCCATACCACTCCTTCCCCAAAGAGGGGCTAATTAGAAAGGGCTGCATCCATCTAGCTGGAGAACTGCAAACTTCGCAGACGGCTGCTTCCTTGGTGTTATTGTGGCTGGGGGGTTTTAAGCAATGATTTTTCTCCGTCTCGGCCCTTTATCTCCATTCTTTCTCTCTTCATTTCTACATCTCAGAGTATCTAGGAGACTAGAAGAGAGACCCTGACCACCAGTCAAGGTCACCTAACTCGGAGCAGACAAGGGGCTGCCAACACACACATATCGGATTCAAGAAGCAATACCGAAACCTTACATACATGACTTCATCTTTGTAACGTTTTCATCATAAAGGAACAGGGATTCACACAAAGCGAACACATAGTGGAATGAACCATTATAAGGGGAACACTCTTGCAACCATACCACGATCAGGAACTAGAACAGGGCCGCCCCCCCCCACCCCCACCCCACGAGCCGGCCGGGTGACTTGTCCCAATCACCACCTTCTCCCTTTGCCAAAAGTAACCACCATCCTAACTTTTCTAAGAATCTCTTTCTTGCTTTTCCTTGTGATTTCATCCTTCAGAGCACATCCCTAGACACTGTCATGTAATACTGCCTGTTGTCTATCCCCGAGATGTCCTTTAGGTCTTTGCTAATCCCCAGCTGTCCCCCTCCCTCCCTTACTTTTCCTGCTGTGTCTGTGGAAGAACCCTGGCTCTTTGACCTGTAGATTTCAAAGTCTGGGTTTTACTGATCGCACATGCATGGTGCCATTCACCATGGGGGTCTGGCCTCCGTTTTTCCTTCAAATTGGCAGCTGGATCCAGAGCGTTGATCAGGCTCAGGCTCAAACTCCCCAGGCAAGACGATGGGTGGGATTGTGCTGTTTCATCAGAAGTTCAGAATGTCTGGCTGTGTGTCTTTCTGGGATAGTTATCACCCATTGAAACTCAATGTCAAGATCCATTCATTCCTCAAGTATTACAAAATGACAGGTGATACCAGCCTTTGTCTTTTTTTTTTTTCATTCATTCATTCATTAGTTGGAACACTTATTATGACCAATTCTTGATGCCTTGATTTCCATCATTCAAGGTCATGGATTTAGGTCCTGGGGGACGTGGCCTTCTCAGGGTGGGGCAGGGGCAATTATGGGACATGTTTAATCTTGACATCTTTTAGCAGCTGAGGATATGAGTCCTGGAATTACCTCTAAGGTGAAGTCCACTCCAGTTACACCCCCCCAGAATAAGAAGCCACTCGGTAGCCTCCCTAAGAGTTGGCCGTTCAGCCCCTGCTTGCACACTTCATAGATCAGGAGGGTCACTACTTTCCATCCTTGGAAAAGTCCGACTGTGAGAAGGTCCTTCCTCCTGCTTGACAAGTGCCTCCTCACCTCTCCCTCTGGGCCCCGCAGGGCAGGTTGTGTTCACTCCACCAGGAAACGGCCCTCCAAAGACTCCTCCCCCAGGAAGTCTTCCAGCTGCTCCTCCCGCTCTTCCTCCTCTTCTGGCTAAAATTTCACGTAAAATCCATAGCTGTGGAGCTGTGATTGATGTTTGCTCAAAATTCCAAAGCCGGCTTATCTATAAGTTTCAAAAGGCGGACCATCATTGGGAGGTGATCGGGTCCAAGCGTCAAACACTAATGCCTCGACTCCCAGCTCAGTCTCACCGCAGCCTGCCGACCACAGCAAAGGAAAGCCTACAGGCGGGCCTTCCACTATGTGACCCCCTCCACCTCCACACCAAGCCACATTTCACAGACACCCAGATGTAAGAGAGCAGAGATGAATGAGGCGGCCAAAGCGCTCTCTTCTCCTGACGCGTGGCAGAACCAGACAACATGAATCAAAAATAAAATCAACACAACACAAAAAATGTGGGTCAAATTGTAATTGAAAGTTGCTTTTGAAAGGGAGGTCTTGAAGCCATCATCTTTCCTTCTCTTGAAACCCCCAATGTCCCCCTTGGTTAATGACATCATCTTCCACCCAGACTCTCCAACGCATAACCTGACTCATCCCCAGAGCTTCCCTCGCCCTCAGCCTCCACATTCAGTTACTCACCAAATCCAGCCGTTTGGCCTCGGGAACATCTCTGCAAACACGATCTACACTTTTCCACTTGCCTTGCACTAGCTGTCCCGTCAACCTAGTAGGGACTACCCATCCATCACCCAACATCTCTGCTAACACAAGCATTCTAGCCTTTAAAGCTTAGTCCACAGGCTACCCTCCCAAGCAGCTATCCTGCATCATGACCCCCTCCAAAAGCAACCTTTTCTCCAGAAGTCTCTTAGGGCTGGATTTATGGAATAAATGAGTGAGTTCACTAATTCCATAAACATTTCTGAATCCCCCCAGACACTATGCTAGGCACTGAGGATCTAGTAATAAAAGCTATAGACAAAGTCCCCATTTACTGGGGTGCCTGGGGGGGGGGGTCAGGCAGTTAAGCAGCTGACTCTTGGTTTCAGCTCAGGTCATGATATTGCGGTTGTGGGACTGAGGCCCGTGTCGGGCTCTGCACCCGGTGTGGAGTCTGCTTCAGATTCTTTCTCCCTCTGCCCCTCCCCACACGTACTCACTCTCTCTAAAATGAATAAATAAAATCTTTTTAAAAATCCCCATTTATTATAGTCAGCAGAGTCATAAATGCATAAAACAAGTAAGTACATCAGACAGTCTATTTTGAAGGTGCTGTGGAGAAAAGTAAAGAGAAAAATGTAGAGGGGGGATGAGGGACTGCTCTACAAATGTGCCAGGAGGGGAGAAAGAGGACATGCAGGTCTGTGGACAAATGAATGAAAGAGGAAATGAATGCATGAACCAATAATTACATATAGTGCTGAATGAATGAGGGAATCACGGAATAAATGAATGAATGAATAGATGAGTGGCTGAAGAGGTAGGAATCGTGTTTAGTTTATTTGTTATAATGAATTGAAGTGAAGCGGAGTGAAGTGAATTGGTCAAACTACACTGGCTGGAAATAAAACACC
This sequence comes from Phoca vitulina, assembly GCF_004348235.1. NCBI lineage: Eukaryota > Metazoa > Chordata > Mammalia > Carnivora > Phocidae > Phoca > Phoca vitulina. The sequence continues at coordinate 64,283,319 of NW_022589705.1, forward strand.
AGCTATTTCTCTTTCTGGAGCCCACTTGGGCCTTGAAACTGTGCCTAACGAACTTGGGAAGTGGCTCCAAGAGCGTTTCTTCTCTTTAGAGGCCTCCGGGGGTCCGGCAGGCTGCACTCAACTCGCTCCCAGTGCAGGAGCTCAGGCAGGCTGGTGGCATGAAGAGTGAGTGTCTCCTTGGAGGGGGGCACAGGGCAAGGCTGCAGAGCCATGCCCAGGCCTCGCTGGTCTCGGTGCTCCTCCGTCCGAGACTCCCAGTCCCACCTCCTCCTCGGAATGAGGAGCTGGCCCTGCACACCTGTGCCGGGCCGCCATGCTCTGGGATGGACCGAGTGTCAGGAAAGAGAAGGTGCTACATTCATTTCTTCTTCCATCCCAAGAGGAGTACAACAAGGCAGTCCCCAGTGACTGGAAGGATTATTACTTAGGCTAGACAGGGTCTGGAGGGAATTCTAAAGATTCTGCCTCTACACATCCCTGACCAGGTCAGAGTGTTGTCCAGGCTGGAGACACTACGGGGGGGCCAGAGCTGCAGAGGGGCGGCAGGGCCTCGGGACGGCAGAGCAGGGACTGGGGCGTGGTATGCCCGGGGCTCCACAGGAAGCAGTCCCACCCTCCGGAGGACAGTCACGGGGGTGGGGGGTGGGGGCAGGAGAGCACAGAACTTAGGATCAGGGGCTTGGAAGTCAGACAAATGCAGGTTCAAACCCAAGCTTTATGGCTTTGGGTGAGCTATGGAACCTCTCTGAGTTTCAGCTTTCTCTAAAATGGGTATAAAAATGATGCTTAATAAAGGATCAAATGAGACAGTGTTTATAAAGCACTGAGCATAACGCTGGCACAGAGTAAACATTCAGTGGATGATTGTCATCGTCAGTGTTAACATAACACAATATGTTATTGATGACACTAATAAATTGTTACGTATAACAATATATTGTGTATATTATAATGTTACGTTATCTGAGTAAGCAGTGTGTGTTAGAGCTAGTTTTTTTAAGATTGTTTATTTATTTATATATATATAGAGAGAGAGAGAGAGAGTGTGTGAGCGGGGGACGGAGAGGGAGAAGGAGAGAGAGAATTTCAAGCAGAGGCCACGCTGAGTGCAGAGCCAGACATGGGGCTCCATCTCATGACCCTGAGATCATGACCTGAGCCCAAATCAAGAGTCAGATGCTTAACTGACCGAGCCACCCAGGCACTCTGGGGCTAATTTTTAAAAAGCTAATGTGAACTCAGGCTAAATTAATAGAGGTCAGGGGTGCAAAATAAGGGAGAAAATGAACCACTTTCCTCTGAGCTGGTTGGTTAGATCCCAAGTGGTAAACTGTGTCAAGACCTGGGCCTGCCCCTTGGCAGAACAGAGATAGCTGGGCTGGATGCAGAAGAAGCAGCTAGAACGTGAGGGGCTGGAAACCCATGCTGTGAGGATTGGGGGCTGCTCAGCCTGCAGGAGGCGAAACCACACTCATCCTCATTCACCACTTCCAGGGCTGGCCCAGAGCAGACGACGCCGAGCACTGGGCGGGGGTCCAGAGCTGGGGCTGGGGGAAGAGAGAGAAGCTACAGGAAGCAGGTTTCAGCTCTGAGCAAGGAAGACCTTCCCTTCAGGTCAACAAGACCCCACCCCAGTGACTAGATTTGTAGGGAGGGAGTTCCCCGCCACCAGAGATATGTCAAAAGAGGCTTGGACAAGCTCTGCCATACCAGGAGGGGGTTCTTCTCAGAAGGAGAGAAAGTTGGTCCCCGTCCACACCTAGCCCTTTTATTGATCTGATGCTCAGAGTCTCTGACTCATGGCACATCTGCCTTTACTGGAGTCTTAGAGATATAGATATTAATCATCTATTCATTCACTCATTTATCCATCCATTCATTCATGTCTGTGCTGCTGTGTTCAGTGCCAAGGACATAGCAAACACAAACACTGCCTTCCTGGGGTTTACATTCTAGACCAGTAGCTCTCAGAGTCTACGTGCATCATTCAAGGAGGAACAATTGGATAGGTACCCACAAAAATAATGAAGTTGGGTCCTTACCTCATACCATATAAAAAATTAACTCAAACTGGATGAAAGACTTACATGTAAGAGTCAAAACTATAAAACATAGTGTAGAAAACACAGTGTAAATCTTCCTGACTTGCATCTAGAGATGGATTCTCAGATCTGACACCAAAACCACAAGCAATAAAAGAAAAAATGGATAAATTGGACTTCCTCAAAATTCAAAACTTTTGTGCTTCAAAAGACAGTATCAAAAAAGTGAAAAAACAACCCACAGAATGGGAAAAAATATTTGTAAATCATACGTCTGATAAGGTACCAATATCTAGAATACATGAAGAACCCTTGAAACTTAGTAATAAAAAAAAAACTAACCTAATTTTCAAACGAGTGAAGGATCTGAAAAGACATTTCTCCAAATAAGATAGACAAATGCTAACAAGCACACACAAAAAAATCCTCCACGTCATTCGTCAAGGAAATGCACACCAAAACTGTAATGCGATACGGCCCCACCGCCACCAGGATGCCTGTGCTCTAAAAGTCAGACACTAACAGGTGTTGGCAAGGACCTGGCGCCGCCAGCACCCTCACCCGCTGCCGGTGTGACTATAAAACAGCACAGCCACTGTGGAAAGCGGTCCGGCATTTCTTCAAAAAGTTAAACACAGAGTTACCCTGTGACCCAACAATTCTGCTCCTAGGTGAATACCCAAGAAAAATGAGAACATATGTCCACCCGAAAACTTGAACATGGATGTTCACGGCAGCGTGACCTAAAATATACATCAACAGATGAATAAGCAAATGTGGTACGTCAATTCAATGGACTATCATCCAGGTACAAAAAGCACTGACAAACTCCTCCATGGATGAACCTTGAAAACTCTATGCTAAGTGAGAGAAACCAGTCACAAAACACCACATGTTGTATAGTTCATATGAAATGTCCAGAATAAGCCATCGCAAGAGACAGGAAGTAGATTCGTGGTTGTTTGGGACTGAGGGGTTGGGCGAGGAGGGAGATGATAGGACAAGGGTGCAGGGCTTCTCTCTGAGATGATGAAGTGTTCTAAAATTGTGGTGATGGTTACACCAGTCTGTGACTATCCTAAAAGCCACTGAATGGCACACTATACATGGGTGAATTACTGGGTCTAGTATGATGTCTCGATAAAGATGTTACCAAAAAAGAATCACCCAAGATGCATTTGGAAGCTTCACTGTCACAGCCGCAGGCCCAGGCTGCCTGGGGGAGGGTGTGGGCATCAGTAGTTTTAAAGCCCCTCAGGCGGTTCCAATATGTAGTCAACGCTGAGAACCACTGGTCGAGGGGAGCCGATACCTCCCATTTCCTGAAAGTCTGCCCGCCGCCTTCCCTCCACTGTCTCCTGCCATCTTTACAACAATCCTATTGCGTAGACGTTACAGGTGCACAGTCTTTTATGCATAATTCTGAAATCCAAAAAGCTCTGAGAAAGAAGAGCCTTTCCATACATTTGCAGAAATTCATGTCACATCAAAAAACCCTAACTGAACCTACACAAGGCTACGTACGGTCTCTCCTAATCGGACATAATATGAATAGTCATGCGTTGCACCGCAGAAATCATCCCATGTTTGTTTCCAGGCTGCTCTCCTCACCCAGCCGCAGGGGCTTTAGAAAGTACAGCATGCACCTTACTTTCTAAAAATCTGAACCGTTCTGGGGGCGCCTGGGTGGCTCAGTCGTTAAGCATCTGCCTTCGGCTCAGGTCATGATCCCAGGGTCCTGGGATGGAGCCCCACATCGGGCTCCCTGCTCTGTGGGGAGCCTGCTTCTCCCTCTCCCACTCCCCCTGCTTGTGTTCCCTCTCTCGCTGTGTCTCTCTCTGTCAAATAAATAAATAAAATCTTAAAAAAATAAATAAAAAAATAAAAATCTGAACCGTTCTGGCTTCCAGACCACCTTTGGCCCCACCCATGTCAGATAAGGGACTAGGGGCCTACATTTGTTTCCATTTTACAGAGAGAGGAAACTGAGGTTGAAAGGTAAAAGAAGCTGCCTGAAGTCCCAGAGAAAGGACTCTAGCCTTAGTCCTTCCCCGTAGCCAGGAACACCCTCGGTGCCTCGGGTGCAGCCGTCCCCGCCATCCTCGCTGGCTCGTCTGTGCCCCGTGCCCCCCTGCCGTCCGAGCCCCTCGCAGGCCAGCTCCTGGCAATCTCTCACCCGCACTGAGGGGCCTGCCCTGCCCGAGCAGGAGTTGGAACCGGAGCCGGCTTTGTAATTTGCTCTGCCTGCCACCCTCCCAACTGCAAACGGAAAATCCAAGAAGGTGGTCTGCTTTTCCGGCAGATGTCAGCCCCAGCCGGCCGGAGACAGCGCAGCTCAGCAGGGAAAGGCCTGCTGCGAAGTCTGGCAGGGCGGCCGGGGCTAGGCTGGAAACACATTTTGGCGGAATCAGCAGGGCCGAAGACTGTTCATTCTGCAACACCGAAACTGCTACAAAATATCTTGTCTGCAAGAAACAACAGAAAAGGTGACAGATTGAGGGCCGCCCCTCGCCCTCCTCCCACCCGCCTGTGGCTTTTGTTAACATAACTAATGGCCGTAATAGAAGAGTCCCTGCTCTGGGCCAGGAGTTAGACTCAGCCCTTTCCAGGCATTGACATGCCCTGAAATACTATTGTCCCATTTTTCAGAACCCAAACCAAGACTCCAAGAGATGGTGTGAATTGCCTGAGGTTACAAAGCAAGGACGCAGCTGAGCAGGACTGGACCCACTTCCTCCTGACTCTGAAGATCAGCTTTTTTTCCCCACCCACACATGGAGGGTCATTTTGGCCAAAGGCTATAAAGAAGCTGAACCATGCCTTTCCCCAAGTCAGAATTATTCAGGGTATGTGGCAGGGCAGCTTTAATTCAGTTTGCTTCCTTCCCTCCCCCAAGATCATATACCCCTCTGCAACTCTTCTCTCGAGAAGCTTCAGAGTTGAGTTACCTAGCCCATTTCACAGACAAGGAGACTGAGGCCTGCAGAGAGGAAGCAGTTGCACCAGGCCACAAACCCAGGTTTTTCTCCTCCCCGTGTGATGTCTCTGTGTGGCTCCCAGCTGGATGTCAGTTCCCTGCAGCTCCAAAGCAGGGAGAAGCCTACATGGGAAGAACCACAGTCCCTTTTCTTTGATAGATGGAAAGATAATCTAAGACTATAGGAGTCACAGGAAGGCACTGCTGTACAGGGATCGGCCATTCACTCATTCATTCATTCATTCATTCAAGGAGCCTGGACATGCCCCTTTTCTGGGTTCCAGCTGGGCACTAGGGACACAGTGAGGGAGCAGTCTCCAACCTCCGGGAGCTCAGAATCTAGGTGAACAACCTGCAAGCCCACCATTCCAACCCAACACAGTACAAATTGCAGTGGGGTCCTCTAACACAGGAGGAGCCCCCCCACCCCGAGACTGGAGCCAGCAGGAGCCAGGGAAGGCTTCTCAGAGGAGGAAGCCTTGCAGCTGAGAGCTGATGGATGGGTAGACTTCGGTCAGGCGCCTGCAGAAGGGCTCCCCAGGCCGAGAGCGCAGCATATGCCATGGTCCTGAGGTGGGAAAGATGGTGGGGTCCCCTAGGCAGGTTGGGGTGGCTGAAGCATAGAGCAGAATTCCACCAAGTTCTGGGGACCATCTCCTCTCCCCAGATAGCCCTGGAGAGCCATGGCCAGAAGGACCCCACAGGAGGGACAGGTTCTGAGAGTGGCTATTACTCTTAGGGCACCAACAGCTTAAGTAAATGGCCCCACCAAGGAGAAGACCCTACCCTGAGCTCCGAAGTCCAGGTAGCCCCTGTGGCTTTAGACCGGCCAGTGACAACGTCTCTTGGTCATTAATGGCAGCATGTGCTAATGTTTGATGAATTGCCCAACAGTTGCATTAGCTAATAACTCCCCGAACAAAACCAGAGAGTTCATCTGTTTTTATAAGACGCCCAAGAGCATCCTGGGAACAGGCACGGTGGTCGTGAATAAAAGAGAAACATTCATTTATGGTAATTGGTTTCAGCTCCTCACTTGGCTGCTTGTCCTGACCTAAATGTATCCAGTTGTTCCCTTTGCCTGGCTCTGGTTTGGGGGTCACTCCTAATGGTTTAATTCAACAAAAAATGTCTGCCATTTCCTGTAACCTCTGTCTTTTTTCACCCTCCTCCCAAACGGTTTTCTTGCAAGCAGCATCTCTGCAAGGCCCTCCCGGAGCTGTTTCCTTCTCAGGGAACAAAGTCAAGATTGTTGACAGAGAAAAAAGGTCTTAACTCCAGGCCAAGAAAAGAAGGTGGGGGGAGGGATAAATGAAGGTAATAATCATTTGTTTGTCTTTTACCCGGACTTCACAAAGCAGGTTTTGTCCGAGGCCGGTGGTCAGGGACTCTGACACAGAACATGGCCCTGGTGACCAGGGGCAATTTATGGGAGGGAACGAACACAAATCTTCATTCATGGAGCCGGCGGCCGCGGAGGAAGTGACTGGGGAGGCGCATTCACGCCGGGCAGCCGAGCCCTCCCTCGGTCCCTCCCACGGGACTGAGGCTGGGGAGGGCTGGGGAGGGCTGGGGAGGGCTGGGGAGAGGCTTGCTGGGTGCTGTGAGTCTTGGCCAAACTTCAAACCCCCGGTGTGGCCCTGTGTCTCCTCTGGAAAGCATTTTTTTCCCCAGTCAGGAGCATAGATGAGCCCAGGGAGGCTGTGAGAATGGCTGGGCCTGGGGGGTAGGGGGGGTGGGGTGCTCCCCGACCTCAGGTGGATCTGGAGTTGCTGCGGGCATTTGGGACCTGGGATGAGGGGCGGGGCGGAGAGATCTGGAGTACATCGCGCTGTCAGCAGGGACAGCTTGTAAACTTTGTTGGGATGCATCTGGTAGAAAGGCGTTGTATAAATATTAGATCATTATCGGCGTATTGTGTTTCCCGCTTGGGCGAGGAGGGGCTGGTGGGCCCCAGATGCCTTTCGTCAAGAAGACAAGGATGGCTTCAAGGAGTCCTCGGAAGGTCACAGCTTGCCAACCGGTGGCCCTCGGCGTCAGGGCTCAGAACCCAGGGAGGGCAGAGGGGACTGCCAGCACGGGCGGCGCAGGCTCTTCCAGGGGAGGATTCTGGGCACCAGGCTGAAGGCGGAACAGGAGCCTGACAGGCTGGGTGGAATAGATGAGGCCAACTGGTATGGGGGGGGCGCTTTGTCACTGTGACAACCTGTCCCTCTCGGTGGCTCCCTTTCTCCATCTGAATGGCCATGAGGGGCTCTGATTTTAGGACGTTTATGAATACCTGCTTAGTGCCACCTTATAGCAGGCGCAGGGGACACAGAGGTGGACACAGCCCTGCAGCAGGAGACTCAACAACCTCAGGGCTCTTCCAGGCTGGCATGCAGGGACAGGGCATTCTTGGTTGTAGAGCTCCTGTCTGATTACCTAGAGCCCCGAGGCGCATCACTTCCCAGTGTCTGCACAGCCTGCCTGGAGGGAGGATGTACAAGCCAACTGCAAGCAGCAGTCTGGAGGAATCCGGGCCTGAACAGCGCCTCCCACAGCGTCAAATCCTTGTCACACCATCCTCCTCCTCCTCCTCCTCCTCCTCCTCATCATCAAAACCTGCCCCTCCTGTGGGGTCCTTCTGGCCATGGCTCTCCAGGGCTATCTGGGGAGAGGAGATGGTCCCCAGAACTTGGTGGAATTCTGCTCTATGCCTCAGCCACCCCAACCTGCCTAGGGGACCCCGCCGTCTTTCCCACCTCAGGACCATGGCATATGCTGCGCTCTCGGCCTGGGGAGCCCTTCTGCAGGCGCCTGACCGAAGTCTACCCATCCATCAGCTCTCAGCTGCAAGGCTTCCTCCTCTGAGAAGCCTTCCCTGGCTCCTGCTGGCTCCAGTCTCGGGGTGGGGGGGCTCCTCCTGTGTTAGAGGACCCCACTGCAATTTGTACTGTGTTGGGTTGGAATGGTGGGCTTGCAGGATGTTCACCTAGATTCTGAGCTCCCGGAGGTTGGAGACTGCTCCCTCACTGTGTCCCTAGTGCCCAGCTGGAGCCCAGAAAAGGGGCATGTCCAGGCTCCTTGAATGAATGAATGAATGAATGAATGAATGTCATGCTCATCATCACAGTGGCTACCGTTTGTTTTACACATTCTCGATATTAAGCCGAACACTTTATTTTCACTACAAATCCATGAGGTTGACTCTGTGGGTGCCCATTTCACAGCTGAGAAAACTAAGGCCCGGGTTCATACAGCTAGGAAGGCATTCAGACCCACATTTGTGTCCCCCACAGTCTGAAGAAAAGTTTCTGTCAGCAGGCATCACAAAGTGCAAGGGAGCTGGAGGCGGGACCAGCGCTGCTTGTGGCTCAAGGAGGACCTCTAGAAGAGGCCCCTTTGGGCTAAGACCTGCAGGATGAGAATTTGACGAGAGGAGGCCCGCTGAAGACAGACATGATTCCCCGCTCTCTCCTCGAAGCCCGGCTGACTTGCCAGCCCCCTGCACCTTCCCGAGGCAGCTCTCAGGCCTCTCGGGCTTGCCCGCCTTGTGCTCCCCGCGTGATCACACTGGATTCCCTCCACCACCCAGCAGGTGCACATTACAATGTACTAAGAGGAGAATTAAAGCACAGAAGCACAGAGCTTACCCCAAGCCTCACAGCCAGGAAGTGGAGACACAGCCTCAGGTTCCTAAACGTGCCTCCAGACCTCTTTGGTATGTGCGTGTGCTCCGAGCGCAAGACTGGACACCCACAATCCTGGCACCGAGAGCGGGCTCTGGCCGTGTCATCTATGGCCCTGAGCCGGTACCCTCTCCTGGGACCTCGGCCTATCTTCTCCTCTGTAGTAGAATTGCTGGAGGGGAATTGGACTTCGTGGTTTCCCAGGTGTCTGTAGATGGTGTCATCTTGTCCCGACACCGCTCTGCCAAGCCGGAGTGCCAGGCGTTGGCATCTCCATTTTGCAGGTGGGAAACTGAGGCCCCGGGGGCTTACATGCCTAGAAAAGGAGGCCCAGGTATGGCGAGGACGGGGCCCTGGGCACTGAGGGGCAGTGAAGGTGCTGAGGCTGTCTATTCTAGAGCACTGCCGAAGGGCCAGGGGCACAGTATCTGCCTCAGATCTGCACAAGGCATATCCACGGTAGAGAGCAGGTGAAGTATAGCCTCTCTAGACAGATGACTCTGCGGGTCAGGAAGTTCAGCAGCATCTAGCCTGAGCCATAGATGATTTCTCTGCCAGGTGTTGTCAGACCCTGTCTTGAATACCTCCAGTGATAGAAAGCTCACTACCTGTCAGCGCAGCTCATTCCATACTTGGACTGTTCTGATTTTAGCTCGTTGGAAGGAAACAGAGAACATCTAGAAGAGGCTGGGAGCCACAGGAAGGCACTGGAAGCTGTGAATTCAGCAGAGAGAGTTTAGGCTTATCCCAAACATCCAGAGACTGTCATGAAATCTATCCTCCCAGAGTGCCCTCCCTTTTGCAGTGACAACAGACATATATGCAGCACTTGACAGTTTACATTTGTCTAAATGCATCCTCCTAACCACCTTTCCAGGTGGCCAGGGCAGGAATTATCAGGCAGCCAGGGCAAGAGGACCAGCAGGAGTCCAGAGAAGGTGTGGGCCTCCTCCACCGGTACTGCTCAGCCGGGAGGAGGCTGCACGCGGACCTGGCCCTTGATCTCCCCTGCCCGGTGCTACCATGATGGTGCCCGCCCAGTCACTGCAAAGCCACCCACGGAGGGTGCCTGCTACAAAGAACACTCCGGGCCACTTCCAAATTTGGAATGGGGCACCCTGGAGCCCCTAGGAATTCCAAGCTATGCTATTTTTAGGCTGATCAGCTGTTCCACCTCTGCTCCCCTACCCCAGGCCCCCCAAGCAGATTTCCCAAGCAATCAAATCCATGTGTCGCCAGTTCCGGCCCTGGAGCTCTGCGAGGTGAGTGCTGGATATGCCAGAGCCACCAAAGGATGCATGCCCTGCCCAGACTGGGATAGTCCTGCCTTTCCTGGTTCAATGAGGGCAGGGACCATGGCCCCCACCTACCCCCTAGCCCCACAGGGTTGGGCATACAGCAGGCACTCAAGACTTGTAGGACACTGGACTTCTAGAAGGGCACAGAGAAGTTGAAAGATCATGGGCTTGGTAATATGACAAACCTGCTATGCCATTTTCTAGCTATGGGACTCCCAGCATGACCTTTATTCTGAGACTCTGTCTCCTTATCTGTAAAATGGGTTTAAGAAAACCAACAGACAAAATCTAGAAGGTATTCCGATGTCAAGGGTCAAGAGAGCAGATTCAAGGCTCTTCATAATCGGGGAAGATCTGCATGCCAGGAGGTAGATCCAATGACCTTTAGGACCACAGCAGCCCCACAAGGAAATGGGAATGTGGAGATGAGAGAGGTCCTCCAAAGTCACACAGAGAATCATCAACAGAGGGCCCAAGAACTACATCCCAGACTCGACCCTTTCTACACGCAATGAGTAGAAGCTATAACAAATGCAAAAAAGAAAACTACCAGAGGCTTCTCCCTGGTCCAGAAAGGCTATGAGGCGAGTCAGGGAGAAAGGCTTTCTGGGCAGACCCTGTCCGCAGAGTACCCAGGAGCGCATCCACATGGCCAGCACCCACTTCCTGCAGCCAGCGCACACACGCCGTGCCAATGTGTTAGGACTTATGCATGGTCCCCGCCATGGGAACCAGCCACCTCCCTTTGCCAGCCGCCCCTAATTCTTCCAATGTGGCTGAGAGCTAGCAAGACTCTGAGGAGGGAGGCGGGAGGAACAGCAGGAATGAGACCACCTCTGCTGACAGCTCGTTTACAGCCCGCCCATCAAGGGCACTTTCCCTACGGGGACTGGCCTCTGGGAGTGGAGAAGCTGGGGGGCCAGCTCTCAGCTACCAATGACACGTTGCAGGCACCAGGGGAATGCCTGGTGCCCCGTCACTCAGAGTGGCCCAGGGGACCGCCAGAGCCGGCCAGAACCAGGAAAGAATGGGCTAGCCCAGCCAGCCAGAGGAGGCCTGGTGGCTCTGGACCAGGCCTGAGTCAGAAAACAAGGAACTCCGCACACTCCCATCCCCACCCAGCCCCAGGGTCTGGCCAGTATGACCAGCAGGCCTTGGTACCGCAGGGTTAGCTGGGCTGGCTGGGCAGGTCGGGGGGAGGGAAAGATGGACGGGGAGATCAGTGATTCAGAGCCGGCTGGCCATGGGCAGCTGCTGAGCGAGTGAGACCATGTGGGTTACCAGCTGGCACGAGGTTGGGCTTCTGGCCCAAGGTTCCCCCAGTTTGCTGTGGAACCCTGGGTCAGATGCAATCTCTCTGGGTCTCTGAAGAGGGAGCGAAGATGTCTCTCTCTTAGGAGACTAAAACTATGATTCCAAAGAGAAGAGGCTACCAGAGGCGACTGTTAGCCATGCAGATGCCTAGGCTCCTTACCTAGTTCAAACTATCCCAGAAGGCTGAGGATGAATTAGGATTTGGGTTGGGATGGGCTCAATGCTGCAAACTCAGAGAAGGTTCATGATGCTCAGGGCTGGACAATGTTAAGGATGCCGACATAGATCAACTGCAGTCTTCACCCTTCAGGACCTTCCTGTCTGGTTAAGGACTCACTACAACAAAGAGTAGATTGGTGAGTGTGATACTGCAGGTCCAGACATTGTCCGGGAAGAAAGAGGAATGAGTAGGCAGTTTCCACAAAGGAAAATGGGAAATCACCTGGAGGTGATTAAGCCAGGCCTTGAATGGTATGGTCCTTCTCTTCCTGTGCATGGCATACAGCCGGGACACAGAGGATGGAGGAATGGGCTGACAGGTGGAGGGATGAGTGAGTAGTGGGTGTGAGAGATGGTGAACAGAGAATGGATGAAGGATGGATGGATGGATGGATGGATGGATGGATGGAAGGAAGGAGGAGAAGGAGGAAAGAAGGAAAGAGGGGAAGGAAGGAAGGAAGGAAGGAAGGAAGGAAGGAAGGAAGGAAGGAAGGGAGGGAGGGAGGGAGGGAGGAAGGAAGGAAGGAAGGGGAAGGCAGGGAGGGAGGGTATTAGATGGTCAGATGGGTAGGCAGATGTTAGAACAAAGAAACGTTTCATTGAATGAATTCTTACAATAAGTCTGCCAAGTAAAAGGATGGAAGGGGCAGCCTCCTTCCCCAAATTATTAATAAGAACACCTGAGGCTGAGGGGGAAAAGTGACTTCCATACGGTGACACAGTAAATTAATGACAAATCCAGGACCAGCTGACTCCTACCCAGGAATTTCTCCACTTCGTAATGCCCACCTCATCTATTCTCCTATTCCCTCCATCCTCCACATCAATACTTGTGGAAAAAAGGAAGGAAAGGCAAAGAGAGGGAGAGAGGGGGAGGTGGTTGTGATTTTGTGGTAAGGGTCCTGAGCTCTGGTCCTTGGTCGTGCGCAAGCCATTCACCTGGCTTGGCCTTTTTCTCCATCAGTAGGATGGGCTGTGAAAGCCTCCTAGGTCGCAGGCAGGAAAAGTGCTGTGACAGGCAGGAGAAGCCCCCACCAATGACGGGAGGGAGAAGAGTCACTTTTCGTCAGGGCTCCTCACAGACTGAGTGATGCCCCCAGGCTTCCAGATGGAAATGAGTCCACCGATCAGGTTAGAAGACCCAGCCCCATAACTCTGCATCTAGGACCCTGCACCAGCATGGGGTTGGGAGACTGGGGACAGAAGCCTGGGGTGCAGGGAGATTTCTGGCGTCGGCCGGGGACTGACACTGGACTGTGTGCTCCACGGGGAGGGCAGGGGACAGGAGACAGGGTGGAGCAGACTCTGCCAGCTCCTGGCTGCCCGGCTCGGCAGGTGGGGCTGAGCAGGAAAAGCTCTCTCCCATTCCTAGGTGACTCCTACCCTCATCTGCTCACTCACTCGCTTCCTCAAGGAAGGGAAGGGAGTGTCCAGTGACTGAGCAGGTGCCGTGAGCCAGCCTGGCGCTAGATGTTGAACAGAGGCTTTCCTGCCCAATTCTGACCATGCAGCAGTTCCCAGGAGTCAGTGATGATGGCGAGCACCACCAGCAAGGAGACGCTCTGGCCTCCAAGTCCAGAATCTCAGCTTCCGGTTGCCATTTTGGACACTGGTCCTTTACTCTCTGGGTCTCACTTCCTGAGAAGAATGCTTCCCTGCTGGCCTCAGAGTGGCAGCTGTCACCAGAGGCAGGGCTAGCCCAGCCACCGCGGCCCAGACGGGGCCCCAACATCCAGGCAGGGCAGGAGGTGCCCAGGTGCTCCCCACACAGCGATGGCCTTCCCTGTCCTGGGGAGGGCAGAGCCGGAGCAAACATTTCCCAACCGGGAGGGTATTGCCCTGTTCACTGGGGCATGGAGGGATGAGAGCATCCACCCTTGTTTTGTTGAATATGGTGATGTTTGTCCCAGAGTCTAAGTGGGCCCTGCCCTCCCCCCTCCCCCCTCCCCCCTCCCTCACTGCTCTTCCCCTTCTAGTAATAGCAAGGCGACTACAGTGTGGATGCTGGGGCCAAGTGCCTGGGTTAGAATCCAGGCTTCGCCCCTCCTTAGCTGTGTGACCCTAAGCAAGTTACCTAATCTCTCTGTGCCTCAGTTTCCTAAGGTGTAAAATGGGGATAGTGAGCCTCGTAGAGCTATTGCGAGGATTAAATGGCTTACCACGTGCAAAGGGCCTGCCGCGGCGTCCCGCACATAGTAAGCCCGACGGTCGGTGTCAGCTGGCAGCAACCGCATCCGAGGCTCTCCCTCGGTGTTAGTCCTCCGGGAAGCTTCCCGGCCCCACAGGCTGCTCACACGCCTCCTCGGAGCCCCACCAGCCCCGGATCTGCCCTCTAACCGGCTGTCTCTTCTTACAGCTAGGTCTCATTCTCCAGTCCACCTTACAGAAGGGGAAACTGAGGACCACAGAAGTTAAGTGATTTGTCTCTCTGCCCTGATCTGCCATCCTTGGCTTACACAACTCCAAGAGCAGGAACCACTATCCCCAGCCAGCCTGGGGAGCTGGTACCAGCTGAGCACAGTTTTGCGTAAGAGTTAAGCAGGAGAAGTTGGGGTGGGAAAGGCGGCATTGGAGGCAGAGGCCAGCGGGATAAAGCCATGAGGTGAGGAACCCCTGGAAGCTCGGCAGTGGGGAGCACAGAGCGAGGCAGGCAGTCAAGGATGCAGAGGGAGGCTCTACCATGTCACGAGGTCCCCGAATCCCAGGCCCGGAGGCTCAGATGTGAAGCTACAGCCACGGGGAAGCCATTAGGCCATTTTCAGCAGACATGGAAACGGCCAGATTTCCATCTGGGGCCTTCAGTGAGCTATAAACACCGTGCAAAGCTGACTTTCAGGGCTAATAATGGTTTAGCGCCCTGAGCCATAATTGCCGTTCACATGTCTGTCTCCTGCTAGATCATGAAGCCCGTTAGAGTGGGGTCTGTGTGTCCTGTTCATCCCTGTGTCCCCCTGCGTGGCACAGAGCAGACACTCGAGACATGTTTGGTGAAATTAATTAATCAAAATGACGTACGTGACACCAACTGTCGTGAACTCTCTTGCGGAAGGAAACCCTTGGAGTTGGGCAGCCCTCAACCCAAACCCCGATGCCAGCGAGCGGCCTTGGCCAGTCCCACGACGGCTCTGGGTCTGAGCTTCCTCCTCCTCAAAATAAGTTCAATAATTCCCTCCCCTGGGGTCGTGCCGGAGTTCCCAGCGCCGTGCCCCACGCGCGTGGACGCCCTCAACAAAGGGCGGCGGGAAGAACACCACAGAGCTGCCTGCGCACGAACCGCAAAACCGCTGCCGAGTGCCGACATAAGCCAGCCAGAGGGATGGTGCAAAGGCACAGAAATGTAAACCTCAGGACCTGGATTTGAATCCTGGCCCTGCCCTGGCCCCAGCTGTGCAACCTCGGGGAAGTAGATCAACCTCTCTGGTTTCTTCATCCGCTCAATCGGGGTATTAACAATAATACCAATCCCAAGGATTTGTTGCATGGACCAAAGGAGATAACAGATGTGAAAGTGCTTAGTGTATACAAATGTGGGCGATGATTATTATGATCATGACAGCTCATAAAACCTGGGTGGAGCTTCCTGTTATAAACAAGTTCTCCCTCACCCCACCCGCAGACCCAGGGGCTGGCTCCATGCTTTGTTCCCAGGAAGGGCATAGCTGGAGGGGCCGGCTGAGCCGGGGCAGAGGCCAGGGCAGGCTCCTCGCTCCCACCATCTGCGCTGCGGGGTCGGCCCATCTGTCCAGCAGTGGGTACACATGTGGCCTCATCTGAGGGCGCAGGGTCATTGGGGTCAAGCAGGAGAAAATTGGGGGCAGATGAGGGGAAGGTTCCAGCTTATTTTTAGAAAAGGGGGAAAGAGAGGAAGACAGGAAGGCCCTTGTTCCTTGGTGTTTTCACCATGTGGATGGCAGGCGGGCGGGCAGCCAGGCGGGACTGGAGACAAAGATGCAGCCACGTCTGCGCCTGTCATGGGGTCGCCGCAGGGCCTCAGATGACCGCACGGCCCAGCCGGTTAGCAGAGCGTTCTCCCTTGCAGCCCTGGCTGCCCCCAGTGGGAACACTCACGGCGCGAAGGCCAGGACCCTGAAGGAGACCGCGCCAGCCCAGAGGGCCTGAGCCCACAGGGCCACATTTGGACATTAGGAGGGACCCTCCATCTGCAGGGTGGAGGAGAGCTTGTGGGGTGCAATCTGATGGCAGAGGGGCCAGCGGGCACTCCCAGAACACGGCCTGGCACACAGTAGGCCCACGAGTCCTCTCCTCCTGGTCTCCCCTGGAGGTCCGAGGTCCTGGACCCTCTCCAGGTTACCCTGCCCTGTGTCCCGAGACACAGCACAGTGGAGCAATGAAGATGGTGACTCTGGCGCCATATTGCTGGGACATGAATCCTTGCTCTTCTACTTCCTGGCTGTGTGACTTAGGGCCAGTTGCTTTACCTCTCTGTACCTCGGTCTCTTTGTCTGTAAGTTAATCATAGCCAGAGTTCACACTGCATAGGTTTGTTGTGAAAATACATCGATCTACGCAAAGCACTTGGAACACGCTGGCTGCACTCGGTGCTTGGCACTCAGCAAGCACTCGGCGGCGGATGTTGTCATTGTCAACACACAGTAGGGCGTGTGCAGCTGGGGTGGCCCTGTCTGGGGAGGAGCAAGCTAAGCGCGCACAGAGCTCTCCAGCAGGACCCCGCGGTGGGGGTGAGGCAACCAGGGTTGGGGGGGGTTGGTGTCAGCAAACAAGCTGGGCCGGTCCGGGGGGAGGCGGGAGACCTGCTGCAGCGGTGGGGCCAGCCCAAGGCTGGACATCGCAGACCCCACTGCGGCTCTCGTGGGTGTCTTTGGAAAGAACTCAAAAATGACAGGAATTTTCCAAATTGCCTGTTTTTCCATTCTCAGGTCCCCCAGCCCCCCATCCTTAGACCTAATTCTGAAGAGAACTTTGAAATGTGTCAGGAACAAAAAGGTAAAAGTCTAGAACCCCAGAGAGGACTGTTAATCCCGAGACTGGGCGGCAACAGGCCTGCCAGAGCTGCCGGAGGCCCCGGGCGCGAGAGCGTGCCTGGGCGGGGGCGTGCGTCCGTGGGGACACGTGGGGGCACGTGGGTGTCCTCCGAAGGGCGCGTACCCGGCCATGGGGCGCTGACGAGCGGCTGCAGGCATCGAGGGCCACAAGCACCGCGTGTCCGCATCCCTGTGGCCGAGTGCTCGTCTCAGCACACGCGGGCCTGCAGCTACCACGGACGGGCTCCCGCGTGAACAGCAGGTGCAAGAGCCAGCATGTGTTGGGCATTCACCAGCCGGACACACAGTAGGTGCTCCTCAACCGTACTCCCTACGTGCACTCACCGAAGCACGGACACGCAGGGAACGCGCCTGGGTATGGTTTGGCTGTGGCTGACCGAAGGGCCTCGGCAGCGGCTGGGCCCGGGGCAAGACGAGAAGGAGAAGTGAGACCTGCCCTGTTGGAGTCCTTTACGGAGCACGTAGCAAGCCTGGGGCTAGGCCCAGCTCTGGGTCCGCGTGGTCCTGGGCAGAGGGCTGGGAATGTGTCACGGACTGGGGCCGACGGCATGAGATTCCCATAAAGTCAGACGGACAGGGGGAGGGTCTGTATGAGGGCATCTGGGCCACGGCTCAGCCCCAGCCGAGGGATCCTCGGGTGGGCAGCAAGCTCAGCATCCCAAGAGCCTAGAGAGCCCTTGGAGACCACCCACAGCAGCCCAGAAGGGCAGGGATCTGCCTGGGGTCTCACAACAAGTTCAGGGCTGGGGCTGGAAAAAGAGGTCATGACAAAGAACAGACTTTGAAATCTGACAAGCCTGGGCTTCATCTTGGCTCTCCCACTGACTAGCTGAGTGACCTTGGGCAAGTCACTTGACCACTCCTAACCTGTGTCCTCATCTCGAAATGAACATTCCACAACTCGAGGAGTGTGGCCAGGACCCTCAGTCGGGGGTGGGTTTGATGATCAGGTCTCCTGACTCCTCTTCCAGTGCTCCTTGATGGGTCCAAAGGAAGCTCCACTGGGGCAGCCGAAGGCAAAGAGGCACAGTCCCAGGTCTCTTGTCTCCAGATCACCCTGGGAGGGGCCCAGAGGCCTGTCCTGGGAGGCTAGAGACCAAGCTTCTAGTCCAGTCTGGCAATGGCTGCCTGGCCTTAAGCTAGTGTCTACTCCTCTCTGGGCCTCAGTTGCCCCATGCCTGCCAGGAGGGGTAGCTAGGGGATCTCTCAGGGATCTCCCCACTCCAAAGACCCCCTGGCTCCACAGGGGAAACTAACTGAGAGCAGTTGCCACCAGAGCAAGCATGGGGGCACCGGGGAGGGGGCCTCTGGGCTTCCCCAGCCACCGGACGCTGCCCTGTGGTTTATGTCAAAGTGTCAGCCCCAATCCTGCTTTCCTCCTGGGCAGGGCCACCTTCAGTGGGCCTCAGGAGAGGTGGCCTGTCCAGCCGCTGTGTTTACAGTGCTCAGACGCCACCGGGAACCTGATCTGGGCAGACCAGGGTGGGCTGCCCCACTGGGCCCACGCCGTGTCCACACTCATTTCCCGGACACTGAACACCGCCGGCCCGCCTGCTGCGCTGAGTCCAGCGGCCCGGCCAGCCGCCCGCCAAGGGCCCAGCTTCTTGTAGGCAAGCACCCTGGAAAGCTGGGGGATGCAGCACGGCCCAGGGAGCCAGAGCAGGGCTAGCAGGAGCCGGTTGCGGGGGGAGAGAGGAAGGGGAGGGTCCTCCCTCTAGACAGGTTCATGCTGGGCTCCCCGGACAAGTGTGCCTTCCCTCCCCCTCTGTCCAGGTGCAGGGACCCCACTGACGTGTACCGATGGACCGGCTTGTCCACACACTCAGCCACCTGCAGCAGCGTCGGCCAGCTGGGGCCCCCAGGCCAAATCTAGCGCCACCCGCCAGTGAAGATTGCCTTTTACATTTTTAAGTGGTTGGGGGGAAAAAATCAAAAGAACATTTTAAGAGACATGCAAATCATATAAAATTTAAATTTGTGTCCATAAATAAAGTTTTATTGGACCACAGCCACACTCGCTCGTTTCTGGGCGGTGGGCCACGGCTGCTTTGGACAGTGGCAGAGGTACAGGGTTGTGGCGGAGACAGTGTGGCCCACAACGCTGAGACTATTTACTCTCTGACCCTTCACAGAAAACATTCACCAACCTCTGACCTGAATCATGCATGAGTGGCCATATAAACCTCAGGTCTCAATCTGGGGGACTTCTCACCCCAAGTTTCCGGGGTGATTCCATACTTGGGGGACCCTACGTGACATTAAGGTGTGGGGTTGGGGGCAGGGCACTTAGCCCCTGAGCACAGCTCCACACCAATCACACCTGAAGGTCCCCCCGCCCCCCCCACAACACCTGACCCGACCTGTCTGGCCACCGTTCTCCACCTGCACCGGGTCCCGGGGGCACCCCCCAGCCGGGCCTCCAGGGGCTCCCATCACCTCCCAGCAAAGCTGCTTAGGTAGGCCTGGCCACGTCCCTCCTCTCCTCCCCCTGACGCTTCTTCAAGACACTCAGCTTAGCCTTCTCCAGCTCACTTGCTCTAAAAACACTCTCAATTCCAAAAGCTCAGAGATTTGGAGGACAAAGGCCAGAAAGGCTTGCGTGTTCTGTGTTCTGCCCTGTCACGTGGCTCCCGGGGGACAGTGAGCACCGGGCCAGGGGCCTGGGAGCAGGAGGAGGGCCTGGGAGGAAGCAAGCACAGGTGGGCCCTCCAGCCCGGCCACACATGTGGCCCTTCGGCGCTCTGTCCGCCGTCCTAAGTGCACTCACTCTCAGTCAGCCACGCCTTGTGGAACAACCATTCCTCCACCAGACCCTGTACAAAGACAGAAGTGGGGCCCGCGTGCTGTCCACACTCCGGGGCAGTGGCTGGTGGCAAGGCTTTAAAACTGCCCCTGTGGCAGGAAAACCGTCCTTATCTGTGGGGCTTGCTGCTTTCTGGGATGTAAATACTCCTACCGTGGCCAATTTTCAAGTTGCCCACAGGACGCCACTGAAATGGACCTGGGAAGAGACGCACACCATCAAGTGTCACAAGCGGGTCGGAGCCAGATCCAGCCCACCCCTGCTCCCTGGGAACTCAGGCACATAAACATCTGTCACACACTGTGAAGTAGGGGCGAAACGTGAAAAGCAAAAGGGCATAGGAGCACAGAGGAAGAGCACCAAACCTGGCTCGGAGGGTAGATCCTGAAGGGCTTCTCAGAGGTGGCATTTAGATTTGGACCACGAAAGAAAAGTAGGCGTTTGCCGGGCTAGGGATAGAAGGAAGGCTCTCCTGACTGGCTCGCCCCCTCCTGCCCTACTTTCTCTGCACTCCTATGTAAGCCCCACAGCCCGAGTCACACTTAGGATGTCCAATCTGGGGATCTGTTTTCTCCGCATGCACCACAGATTCTTAAACTTAGAAAGCCTGTGCCCGGGCCACACAAGGTTGATGGAGGGAGCTGGCTTCAGTCCACATGAGGGTCCTGACCTGGGATAGGTTGTGTTCTCGCTCCAGATTATTCACTCCCTCTTCCCCATAAGAGGCTTTCTACGTCCCCACGCCCATGGGAGGCCTTCACATTGGATTCTGCCATGGGTCTTGCTTGGGTTGACAGAGTGTGAGTGAAGGTAACATTAAGAGCTATTGCGTGGCTCAGTCATTTTTCTTTTTGCTCTCTGCCCTGAGTACCTCATGTCCCAAAGAGGGACAGCTGCTTCGAGAGGATCCTGGAATAGAGAGGACACACGGAGCAGAGCCATAGTCAGCCCACGGCCACCACAGACAAAATATAATGTGGGGGAAAAGGGAACTTGTTATTGTAAAGCCCCCATTTGGGGCACACTATGGTGTGTCTGTTACCACAACATAACCTAGAAAAATCTGACGAAGGTTCAGCCCATCCCATCTCGAACGGGCTCACTGCCCAACAACCCCCTGTGAGCCCCCAGAAACACACTGAGTCACTGTGCCTTCCCCAGTTTTAAGCAAGGATTTGTCCAGCCCAGGCTGACGAGGTGAGCCTAGCATCCCTGAAATGTCCAGAATGCTCTACAGTTCTAGGGTAACCCTGTGGTCTTAGGGAAAGCAAAAGGAACCCCTTGTTAGCAGCATCCCCAGCTCAGCTCTCCCATCATACAGCAGCTATTTGGAAGTGTCTCTCTTGGCACCAAAAAAAATGCTCTCAATCTCAACCCAAAGTCGCTCCAGACATGGAAATTCTCTCTTTGCAGAACAGGCCAAATTTAAGGATCTTTCTGTATAAAAGAAGAGGCAAGGTGAGGGGGACAGGGAGCAGCCTCTCTGTCAAGCAACACCAGGGACAGAAAGCGTCAGGCCCGCTCTTGCCCTCAGCGAGCTCCCAGGCTGGGGGGCCGACAGGGGCCGTCAGGGTGGTGGTGCTTGGCTGGGGGCAAAGGGCCGTGGATCACAGAGGAGCCGGCGACAAGCTACCTGGACAGCCAGAAATCCCTCTGGCACAAGTTACGGGAGAAAGGGATGGATGGCAGATGATGGATGGATGATAGATGGATGGATGGACAAAATAAAATAAAATCTACCCAGAAGGGTCAAAGAACCTTTCACAAAGGACATAGGAAACAGACCTGAAAACAATGAGAATTTCACCAAGTAAAGAATATGGACAGAAGAGATGGTGTCTCAGACAGAGAGAACAGGAGGGCCGTGGCTCACATCTTGGAAAAAAGGGAGGCAAGAAATACAAAGAGCCACAGTGGCACCCTGCAGAGAAGTGACGGCAGAGTCCCACAGACTGAGTTTTGATCCCAACAGTACCACTCTGACTGTGACCTTGGGCAAATCACTTAAGCTCTCCATGCCTGGGCTACTACTATCAAACCCAACCCAGCATGGGGAATCACCTTCCCTCACAAGGTTATGGCGGCACCTCAGGGAGAGACCGCGAGCACAGCTCCTGGCACGCTGTAATCGTGCGGTTCATGATCGTTTCCTCTTGTCTCCCTTCCACCAGGACCAGTTCTTCCAGGGTCTGGGCCCGCCCCGTGCTGACAGGGCTCTGCCTCCTGGCTAAGACACCACCTCCCCCCTGTTCTGGGACTTTCCTTCACAAACCTCTTACCTCAAGGGATTTCTCTGCCCTCCTGCCCTTCAACCACTCACTCCAGCCTCGGCGCTCAACTGTGCCCCATGCACCAGCCAGCCTCTCGTGCAAACAGCCAGACATGGGACCAACCACAGAGACGGTGAGGAGGGCAGCTCCGGGCGGGGGGAGGCTGCCGGCTTTTGTGTCCTTAGGGAGAGTGGCATCCAGGCGGAGAGGCCAGCTGGCCAGGCTGAGCCTGGACTCCCACCCTTGCGGTCTCACCTGTCCTAGACTACAAGGTGCCTGATGCTAGTCCCAGTCCCGAGGCCAGTTTCCTGTCCCAACTCCCTCGAGTGTAGCTATCTCCATGGGAAGACGGGAGAAACCAAACAGTAATTAACTAAATTTAGAAATCAATTCTTCTTATAACTGTTTTGGGCACACGGGCCAGAGCCCAGGAAGGAAAATGATTTGGGATTTGGGACTGCATTCAAGGCCTTTCACAATTTAGCCTGATGTTCAGTAGAGAGTCAATAAATATTTTTGAGCAAAAGAATGCTTGTCGCTGCCCACCAGCCCTGCCACTCACACACACGGTAGTGCCCACAGCACGCCCTGCCGCTCACCTGTGACTCACTCCGTCTCCGACAACTGGGTCTTTGCTTATGCTCTTCCCTCTACCTGGAGCATTAACCCCCCCAACACTCCCCAGCCCCGGCCCTCTTGCCAAGCTCTGCCTCATCCTTCAGGACTGGGCTCAGACATCACTTTTTCCAGGAAGACTTACCAGGAAGGTTCCCTGGCATTCCCATGGGACCTCCACTACCCCAGTCACAGCTCGTGCTGCCTTTGGGTGGCCTCCGTGCATTTCTCCCCCTTACTGGACTGTGAGCTCCTCCAAGGGCAGGGGTGGGTCCCCAGCACTCAGCAAGGGGACCCAGCCAGAGGAGGGACTCAAGGTGGATTCGGTAAGTAAATACACATGTTTTCAGATTAGATCATCCCCAGGAGCTGAGTACTGAGTACTCCAGGAGGACACAGGAAGTCAGTCCGAATTGCAGTAACCCTCCAGGCCACCAGGGGGGTCAGAACAGAAGGTAAGCAGGAATCATGCAGAATGCTCCCTCTCCCCCTGGTGGTCCAAGCGCATTACTGCAGCTTCCCCTGGGCCTGGCTCCGTCCATGGAGCCGTGGAGTCTGGGGAGAATCTGGGCTGAATTCTGGGACCACAGAATCCTAGAATATTGGAGCCAGAAGGGATTTTACATCTCAGAGAGCTTGAGCACCATGCCCGCCCTCATTTACAGATGGAAAAATTGAGGTCCAGAGAGAAGATGTACACTACCAAAGGGAAAGATCTGGAACTAGAACCCAGAAGTCCTGAGGAATATAGAAAATATTTTGAGGATAGGAGTGTCCAAAGTGATGGGCTACCAGCCTGCATTACTGCCTGATTGATCCCTAGATTCTCTTTTATCTCTTCATCCAAACTCCACGCGGTCAGAGGTAGGCATGTGGTTCTTAATTACCAGACACTTGTTAAATAATCCATTCTAAGTCTTCCCCTTTAACCTCATCGTGTGCTCTGGAAGGTGGGTTCCTGATCTCGCTCTGGCCATGACTGGTGGTGGGACTTCAGACAAGCTACCTCCCTCTCCCTATGCTAGCAGTTTTCTCAGTTGCAAACGAGAAGGTGGGCTAGATCCGCAGTGGCAGATAGGCTCCCTGTGGGTGCTGACGTGGATGGGCCGGTCGTGACTACTTGAGAACTCGAAGGGCAGGAGCTCTGTGGCTCGTTAGTGATGCTCGTCATGGGCTGGGAAGCAGCCGAGCAGATGCCAGAGGTCCGTGAACCCTGACCCAGGCTCCGAAGACCCTGACACCTTTCCAGTTCTAGCCACCTTGATTTCTTGTTTTTCCTGTCTCTGCTGTGACCATCAGTTGCAGTCTCAAGCTCTGTCCAGGGTACAGAGTATTCAGAGATCATCAGACAAGATCCCTGCCTGTGAGAAGCTCACAGTTTGGTAAAAGATACTTACCCAAATTCACACACAAATAAGTGGAGAAGTCGGAGCAGCGTTCTTAGGGAGAAAGGGGCTCTAGAAGTCAGGGGTCTTCCGTGGCTGCAGGAACCCTCCCGACCGGCAGATCATCATCGTCCGCTCTCTACCACGCACCGGCATCCCATCCCCAAACGTCCGTTCCTCCTGTGGGCACAAGCATCCCCCAACTCCGCGGTGGTGACAGCCTCGGTCCGTGTGGCCCTGCCACTTCCCACCAGATCAACCGCGGGCAGGTTCCTCAAGCCCTCCGGCTCTCCATTTCCCTCTGTCCCCTGCCCTGCTGGGATTGCTGTGAGGAGTAGATACGCAAGTACGGGTAAATCACCTGGCACATAGAAGCCCCCAGGAAAGGTGAGCTGGCAGCAGGGCTCCGAATCAAAGCCCGCCTCCCTAGCATTCCCCTGGCTTTGCACTCTGGAGGGATACCGGCATGTCTGTCTGCCCCGCCCAAGGACAGCTCTGTGGGGAAGGGAGGACATCAACAGGACCCCATCAGGTCTTCCCTTCTTGGGACCTGACATGGGCACCTCCACCTGCTGTTCCTTGCACACTTATTACCATGGCGCCTGACTCCGAAGCCAGTGCTGTGGAACGGCCCCTCCAGGGAGGGTCCAGGTCCCCTGAAGGCAAAGGATGGGACCAGGGCCCCGATCATGCTCCCTGCCTCCCGACCTGGCTGCCACCCACACTCTGGAGGCCTGGCCTGGGACCTGTCCTTTCCCGCCCGGGAGGGCCCACCTCTCCGCAGCCACTCCGCCCCCGCCCCCCTTCTGGTCTGAATGTTTGCTCTTCCACCTCTCCCGGAGTCATTAAACATTCTGCAGTGGAAACACAGCCGGTCACGTGGCGAGCACGGCCCGCCAACCTTGGCACTTCTCCTCTGATCCCGTTTGTTTTTCTAATATAAAACTAATATGACATAATGTATAATCTAATTTGGAAATTACCATTTGCTTGGCTGGCCCACACTGCCAGCCAATACCAACAGCAAGAGAAATTATTTAAGAATGTTTCTTTTCCTTCGGAACACTGCTGATAATTTATTTTTCCGTCAGAAGATTACTTTTCTCTTTACGACATTTCCTGCCCCGGTGATTTGCGTTAGCGTTCAATAAAATGGTCTGTGCCTAATGTGGGGAGTGAGTCAACATGACTTTCCTTGAATGAAGGGAGGGTGTCAATTGTGGTCAAGAGTGGACTCAGACCTGCTGCCCAGGAACCGGAGGCAGGCGCCAAAGGGGCTTTTAGTGGGGAGGATTGGGCAGATCGCAGGAAGTCGCCTGCCCCCTGTCCTATCAGCCAAACGTCAAGGCCGCCTGTAGGTCCAGGTCCCCCAGGGCCCACGGCCTCTGGGGGAGTGAGTGATACCCATTTGGCATTCCTGGGCAAGAGGGGTTAGCACCAGGGGGGACTCGAAGGTGAGGGTGTGCTTTCCTGAAATTCAGGCTCCTGACCTATCTACACCTGAGTCTCCACCAGAGTGAAGGACCTCTTCTCTTAGGGCCACCACGAAGACAGACGCGTCTGGGCCTTCTGATGCACCGCCACCTTCAAGGGTGTGGCGCCGTCACAGCCTCGGCGTCCTGCAGTGCGAGCCGACTCCTTCCTTCACCCCTTCTTCCAACAAGTATGTTGAAGGGACAGTTGGCTCCTAAAGTCTGAGCTGGTTTCGAATCCTGGCCCTGCCACTCAACAGCTCTGGGACCTCCGTCAACTTTCTTCACTTCTGCGAGGCCCCATAACCTCATCAGTTAAATGGGGGTCATAACAGCGCTGACCTCATTGAGTTTTATAAAGACAGCGTGTGCCGAAGTCTGCAAAGCACTTCTTAGCCCAGTGCCTGGCGTGCAGGAGAAGCTCAGCGGGGTCACTGGTATTAGTAAGCCAGGTACAAGAGACGACCAGAGCTCCTGGAATTGCTGGGAAAGTTCTGGTCCCGGTGAAGGGCTCCGGGCTTAGAAACCAGGCTCATGCCATGGGGCAAGTGCCTCCTGGCTCTGAGAATTAACGACCCCAACACACTGGGCCGTGGCTCACCACTAGGTCACTGCACACACTGGGCAGCCTCCCCCCTTGCTGGTCCGGTCCCTCGAGAAAAGTCTCCCCATCCCTAACCCTTTGCAACAAGGAACATGGGCGAGGCCTTTTCTCACCCTACTGCAGGCTGGGGGAAGGGACGGAAACAGTCTTCTCCAATCTTCTCCCCTCCACCCATTTCTCTCCAAGAAACCCAACCTCCACGTCAGAAAGTTTATTTACCCAATCGAGGCACAGGTCTAATTTCTCTCTGGATGTGCGGAGACTGAACGGATGGGCGTGTGGGTGACGTCCAGACAAGTGAGCCATCTGCTTGGCAGCGTCCACCCTCTCTTCTGGTCCCGCAGGCCTGCGAACGCTGGACACAGCTGAGGCGCTCTCTGAGTACTCGGCCTTGTCATTATTCAACCAAGTTAAGTGGCTGTTTTGGTTTCACAGTATCACGACAACTAGCCCTTCATAGAACTGACTGAATGTTTAGACACAGCCTCTCCCGCTTGAGAGGTTGTTTGACAGAACGGAGTGGGTGTTTTGTTACTGCTTGGTGACCAGTGTGACCTGTTGCTTTTGCTTCACTTGGGTTGACTGCTTGTTTGGCCGCGGTGATTGCTGGTTTCACCAAGCTGACCAGTTGCTCGTGTCGCGGGTAGCTCCCTCCGACCGACTGTTTAAGTTGGAGGGGTGTTTTGGCATCCATTAACTGAGCTGACTGGGTTTGATTGAACTGACTGGATGTTTGAATGAATTAATCCAAATATTTTGACGTTGTTTGAGGCGGTCGATTGGCTGTTTACAGCAGCCCGGGTGTGCTGCTATCATCTGACCCAGCTGACCCGTTGTTCTGGCATTGTCTACGCCGACGGCTAGATGTGGAGCTGGTTCGGTATTTTGGCTTCGTTTAGCTCTAAAGACAGACTGTTTGAGCATTGTTTGATCAAGCTGATTGCTTGTTTGACTGAGTCGAACAATTGCTCTGGTATGATTTGACTAAGTTGACTCGTTATTCAAACTGAATCAGTGTTTTATTACCACGTGGCCCAGTTGCTTTGAAGGTACCCATTTCTGGGCCCACACCGATGGGTTATTTCGGACCAGATGACTGATATTTAACCAAGCCGACCAGGCGTTTGGGCTCTGCTTGCCCGTTTCAGCTGTTGTGTGGCCCACTTGACTTAGCACCCGACCGAATTAGCGAGGCATTTAGACAGGGCTTCCAAAGCTGACCAGGTTTCCCCTGAGTTGCCCCGCTGTTTGGCCTCTGAAGACAGGAGCAGCGGTGGCCAATGCAGGCCTGCATTGGCCAAGAAGTGACCCTGGGCAACTCCCTCGGGTGGGAGTGGGAAGGAGAGGGCCGTGGGGGACTCCAAGTCTCGAGCTCACGTTGAGGCAGGTGACAGCTGAAGGGCTGATGGCGATACGGCTGCTGCGTGCACGAGAGCTCAGGAGCTGTGCTCTCCCCGGCCGGGAGACGGATGCATTTGGCAGACCACTTCAAGAATGCAACCTCTGGGTTAAGTGGTTGAAATTAGGCCCAACGGGGCTGTTTTACTGAGAATTTACAGTTGCTCGTAGAACTCAGCCCCGATCAAGTAAAAGTCCCTCCCGCCAAGATGGAGATTTGCTCCCAGGCCAAGGGGATTCACCGGCGAAAGCACACATCCCCCCACCTTTGATTAGATCTAATTACTGCTCCTCCGAGGGGTGACCACGTGGATGCTAATGTTTGTTCTCCCGGTGGGGGGGGGGGGGGTGCCTCTCCCTGCAATCCGCAGGTAGCAGTGGGAGGACTTTTCTCCCCATTGACCCTGATGAGCCTCCTCCACCGTGTGTGATGTGAGCGGTGCCACCAAAACCTCAATCCTACTGGCAGGTCATGGGAGTGGGAAGGCCCACATCTCACACTTGGCACATCAGATATCAGGGCCAGAGGGGGCTCTGGAGGAGAGCTAGACTGGCCTCCTCATTTTCCACGTGAGGAAACTGAGTCCTAGAGAGAGAAAGTGACTTTCTGATCCAGGCCTTAGGGCACTCCAACTAATTAACCCTTTCAATGTAGACAGGTTAAAATTGGAAAGCCCTGATTAGGGTGCCGGGGGTGGGGGGAACAGTTCTGGTACAACAGCAAAGAGGATGGGGAAAGGAAAGGCTGTAGCCAGGATGAGGCTGAAAATGAAGCCCAGCTGTCTCAATCACTGTGTGATTTAACGCAGGTCCCTTCAGGAGAGAATGAATAAGCCATTGCTGAAGAAAAAGCGAGGGTCACAAGCTCTGGTCACTGAGGCTTAGGGATTCACAGTACCTGGGCCTCCCACCTCTGGTTGTATCAATAAGAGTATCGTCATCAGAACAAGGGAGGTAGTGATCTCACCAGACTCCAAATGGAGTTCAAGACAAAGATTAATGGGAGAATGATAATGTGGGTCACAACCAAAAAAGAAAGGTTCGCCAAGCCATGTCCTGGGAAAAACTGGTAAAGGAGGAAGGGCTGCCTCCCTAGAGAAGAGAAGGCCTGAAAGATGGATCACTGTTTAGAAAACACAGAAAACTTTCAGAGGATAGGAGAGCAAATAAGCTTAATGAGTACCAGAGAACAAAGATAAGAACAGTATGGCACCCAGTACGTACTTGAAAAATATTATTGAATAAAATCACAAGGAGGCCAAATACAAGGAAGAACTTTCTCACAGAGCCAGCTGAGTAGGGGGAGAACTCCCAATCACTGGAGGCCTGCAGGCAGAATTCCTGTGTTGGGTAAATAGGGAGTCAGATGAATCAGAAACAACAGACTTGTTACCTCCTTGCTCAAGAAACCATACCTACATTAATGCAACCTCAGTTGTGCTTCCTTGCTCTGGCATGGTCAGCTTGCACTGCACTTGGGTACCACTATGACCTCCAGATTCTTTTCACACAAAGAACTATGAAACATACCTCACCACCATAAACTCAGGCAATCACTTTTCAAACCCATGTTTCAAACACTGAACCTTTCTGACTTTGGTTCTGCCAACCAGCATCTTCACTGTCCCTTCAGCTCCATGAAATTAACAACTGACAGTAGCTTCCAGCCCTGGCTGAGGACAGAGCCTTGTAGTACCTCACTGGAGACCTTCCTCGGATAGTCTTCAAGGCACTGAAAAGCAGGGAGGCAGAGGAACACTCTGCAACCATCTGACAATTGTAAATTGTTGGTTTTAAGATGTTGCTGTCCATTTGGTGCGAAGTGGCCTGAGTCCCGGCGCTGGCTCTCAGAAAGCACTGGAGGCAGGCAGGAAGGGAAGTCAGAAAGACAGCTAGGGCACCAAGCCTCCCACTAGGGACCCCAAGAAAATACTGGTGGAGCATGTAATCAGCCTCCATGGTCCTCAGAAGCCCTGGCCAGACAAAGACATATTGTGCCTCTGCACTGTGGGTCCAAGGGCCGCAGGCCACCCATCCAGGCAGCCTGGGGAGGCCGCACTGGAACTCACAGAATACCAGTGGGGCCTACTCACTGCTCCCTCCTTCAGGAAGATGCCTTTCCAAACAGCCAGGCCTCATCTCACACACACACACACACATACACACACATCACCACCACCATCACCACCAAGGCCACCCAGGGGCTGAGAAGAGAGCATCAGAGGAGGCGAGGTCAGGCTTGCCGTGGACCCGATTAGGAGGTACTGAGGGCAAAGGAGTGATCACCATGCAAGAAATGAAGGCTGAGCTCTCAGGCTCACTCCCTGCGTCACCCTGGCTGGGTGGGCCCC
Source organism: Phoca vitulina (assembly GCF_004348235.1). Lineage (NCBI taxonomy): Eukaryota > Metazoa > Chordata > Mammalia > Carnivora > Phocidae > Phoca > Phoca vitulina. Next base: position 64,312,762 of record NW_022589705.1, read on the forward strand.
CTTTTCACTTCTCCTAAGAAAGCACCGGTTAGAAATCTTGAACCCCCACTCCTTTGGTTCATAAGCAGAGAGATGGAGCCCAACAAGTGAGTGGCAGATCTGGGACCAGAACTCAGTTCCTGCCCCCTGTCCACTCTTGTTGCCACACTGTGCTGCCCCTTCAAGCTTGCACACAGTAGGTCCTCACCTCTAAAGCTCTAGAAGCCTGCAGACCAGAGAGAGTTTATTAGGTTCCCCAGGCTGCCATAACAAAATACCACTAACGGAGTGGCTTAAACAGCAGAAATGTATTGTCTCGCGGTTCTGGAGTATAGAAGCCCGAAATCAAGGTGCTGGCATGGCTGGCTCCTTCTGATGGCTATGAGGGAGAACCCGGTCCTCTCTCGGCTTCTGGTGGTTTGCCGGCAACCTTGGCGTTCCTTGCCTTGTGCAAAAATCACCCAATCTCTGCCTTCATCTTCATTCACATGGTGTGAGTCTTCGTCCCCAAACTCCCCTTGTTATAAGGACGCCGGTCAGATTGGAGTAGGGCCCACCCTAACGACTGCATTTTAACTTAGTTACTTCTGTAAAGACCCTACCTCCGAATAAGGCCACACTCTGAGGTTCTAGAGGTTAGGACTTCAATATATGAATTTTGGGAGGACGCAATTCAACCTGCAGCAGAAGGGTCCTGCAGTTCCCATCAGGACGCGCACGCACACACACACGCACGCACTGACACCTGGATCAGAGAAGTGATGCTCAGCTCCACGCGGCTGCCTTGCCCCCTCACCAAGCTCCCGGCCTCGTGCAAGCGCCGAGGGACAGCGGTGAGACATGGATTCTGTCCACGGCAGAGAGAGGCAGATGTTGGTTCTGTGGGCCACCGCAGACAGGGCACCTCCTCTCTCTGGCCTTGGGGTCCAGCCGAGAAAGGGAATGGCCATTTCTCTGCCCCGGGTGGGGGCTACAGGAGCTCAGGGATGAGAAAAGATCGTTCCTGCCAAGAAGAGCATGAAGAAGACATTGGTGCCATGCTGGCCTGGGAGACGGTGTCCTTGGCCTCCCATCACCTTCCCAACTTGCTTGGGCGTGTGTCCTCCCTCCCCTAGTCTCTGACGGGGCCCCGTAGGGTGCTCCCTCACTGAGGAGAGGTCTGATAGCACAAGCTCTGCTGAACTCCCACAGCACCATGGGTGGACCCCACTTTATTCACCATCCCCCACGGGACCACCAGCCCCTGAGTGTGGCGACAGGGCCTGGCTCACTCAGCACAACGACTTCTTGGAGAAGCTTGCCAGTGATGATTTTTTGGCTGTGTGAGCAATTCTTATGAATCTGCACCCAGGAGTAGGTAGCTGATAGGTGTGCCCTTCCCAGGAGAACTTTCCAACAGAAAAGGCTCTGGTGGGAAAAGGAGCTGCTTTGAGGCAGAGAAGCCAGGGTCCAAAATCAGAACCCGTGGGGCAGAAGGTCCATCCTTGCTGACCTCCATCAAGAGGCTAGGGTCTGTCACAGCGCCGCACTCTGCCCACGTCCCAGATGTCCGGGGACCTCCTGTTCCAGACCACACCCCCCACACACACCCTAGGACGCTGCCTCACCTCCTGGGTTCCTGTTCATAATTTCTCAGCCTTTTGGCTAAGATCAAGTGCAAAAGGCCACTGTTGTGCCGAGGAGACAGAAACAGCTGCGTTGTCCGTTGAATGTTCAAACAAGCCCACACCCCCGTTCTTGTAGTCATTCACTGACTCCTTGTTTCCCTCACACGTCTACCCAGTCATTCATTTGTTACGGATTTGCCAAAACCCACTCCTCCTTTAAATTAATTCAGATTATATACTTGCCAATCACGTTCATTCATTTATGCTACTCACTGATTTGAACATTAAATCCATCTTATTTATAAATTCAATGGTCATCTGTAGTAAGGGCCTACTCGGTGCGAGGCACTGTCCTAGGCTCAGGGGACACAGAAGCAAGCAAGGGAGACAAAGCCCCTGCTCTCGCAGAGCTTCCGTGCCAGCGGAGAAAGCCAGACAAACGTTCCAAACCCGGATAAGTACAATGAAGGAAATCACTCAGGGTCAAGGGAGTGAGACTCACCAGTGAGGGGTTCCCCTTGGCTAAAGCTGGCTCCTCTCTGGGAAAGCTTCTCTGAGGAGGCGGCAGTCAGGCCGAGAGCTTCAAGTTGAAATGTTGTTGCTGATGCAAAGACCAGAGGGCAGAGTATGTAGCAGGCGGCGGGAAGAGCAAGGACAGAGGCCAGGAGGTGGGCGGTGCGTCAGTCAGCGTCACCACAGGAAATAGGAGCACACACAAAACAGGAGATTTCAAGCAGGGTTTCTTTACAGAGCAGGTAATGGAAAAGGAGAGGATGCGGGGAAACCTAAGGAACAGAGCGATAGCCGGGGACCGGGGGCGGCAAAGCGGTCCCCGCTCTGCAGGGGGTGATGGTGGCTGGAACTTAGAGTCAGCCTCCTTGAGAGCAGTGATAGGCTTTGGTCAAGAGACACAGCCAGCCCAGGGCACCTGCAGGGGGGGAGCAGGGGGAGCAAACACCCTGACCCGCTCTACTCCCTCCTTGTGATCTCCTGGGGTGCCTCCCATTGGACAAACCCAACTAGAGGCCCGACTACTAGGGAACCCGCTGATGGAACACACACAGGTCAGCCTCGGGGCCCAGACAGGCCTGGGTCCACTCTTCCCAGGGGTCAGGGCGGGCCCTTGTGGCTGCAGAGCCGGCAGGGAGGGCCCAGGGGTGTGGGATTGGGTGAGGGGAGGATTGGGATTCTACTCTGCCTGCAGAGGGAAGCTGCTAGAGGGATTTCAGCAGGACAGTGATATGGGCTGCCTGCTCTTAAAAGGCTCACCTGGTCATGGTGAGGGAAGCTATTTGTTCATGCAGGAGACACGTTCATGCATTCGCCACCTGTTCACACACGGTTCGCATACTGGTTCTTCCTCCCACTCGCCTTCTCTCCGCCTTCTTCCCTTTCAGCAACCCGTCCCTGCTCAGTGCTCTGTGAGAGGCCCATGGCCGGCCCCACGCCACGCACCAAGGCCAACAGAGGCGCAGAGACGGTCCTGGGCTCCAGAAGCTGCCACCTGAAAGCGGCAGCCAGGTTCTTGGTCATCTCTAACACGGGTGGAGCCTGGAAAGAGCCTGAAGGAAGCCCCAGTCTGGGGAGGTCCTGGGGGCAGGGAGGGGGGGCTGGGCAGCTTCCCACTTGAGAGCACATAGGCCCTGGTCTCTGCCACCCACTAGTGAGTGGGTCACTATGTGACCTTGGGCAAGCAGGACAGCCTCTCCAAGCCTGTGAAACAGGGATGCTAAGACTGCCTGCCCAGCCCTCAGTCCTGCCGAAGGTAAAGCAGAAGTCTCTGGAGGCCACGGCAGGGGCTGATGAGCTGTTCAGCAAACGCACTTCCGCGTCATCCTGAGCACCCACCTGAGCTATGTCTCCCAGCCTCCCTTAAAGTCCGATGTGGCCACAGGACTAGGTTCCAGTAGATGGGATGCGAGGGAGTGGTATGTGCCACCCGTGGGCCTGGGCCAGAAACCCACCGCGTGCTCCGTCAGGTCTCTACCCCTACGGGCCAGTGGAGCGCAGAGGACCCCAGCACACTAGGGATGGCTGAGCCACCAAATGGAAGGCTCCTGGGTCCCTGAGTCATCGCATGAGCCAGGAGAATGTGAGCAAGACACCAGCTGACGCGCCAAGCCACGGAAACCTGAGAGTGTGGTCAGTCACGGCCGTCCAAGTCGCCGTCAGTAACATGGAAGTCACAAGGGTTGTCTCAATGAGAGGGATGCTGGGAGCACTGGGAGTGGGGGGAACGTCAGAGGGTAAGCAGGAGCCCAGTCGTGTGGACACGGGAAGGACTCTGAGTTACACAGTGAGCCTCCAGGCCCGCCTGCGGAATGCAGGTACCAGGCGAGCAGAGTCCCTCTCGGCAGTGAGGGGGCAGGGAGAGGCCCGATCCAGGGACAGACCCCAAGGCAACCAGGCAGGAGCAGCCTCTACCCAGAGGGCGAGGGTGAGGAGGATGAGGAGGATGATCCACATTATTTAGGGCAAAGCCAGAAGCAGTCCCTGTGCTTCCCCCCTACCCCCACCCCAGCCCACTGAAGAGGGGGACTCAGAGAGTCAGGCAACCACAGACCATCCGGGTAAAGCAACCCTCAGGGGTACCTGGCCCTCAGGGTACAGGTGGGGAAACTGAAACCCAAGACCACAGACATGCCCAAGCTTGCAGAAAAGTGCAGCCATCATGGGCAAGCTGGGAATCCAAGGACCTGGCGCCAAGAGCCACTCTTCCTAGTCGGCCCATGACCTTGAGAACAAGATGAGCCACCTTGAACGGAGGTGTGAGATTACATGAGTTAAGGTAGGACATGCCCAACACGTGGCACGCAGAGGGCACTCAGTAGAAGATGCTCAATATAGCACATCTGCCCTTCCGAGGGGATGCCCCGGAACGTGCCCTGCCCAGCTGCTTGGCGGGGACCACTCGCAGGCCGACCGAAGCCCAGGCCAGGGCCCATCTCCCCCGCTCCAAGTGCCCTACCAGCTCCCCAGGCTCAACCTGAGCACCTCCTGGGTCCTCAGGACGGCTTCACTAACCGTGCGCGGACAGGAGAAGGCCGAGAGGAGAAAAAGAAGGTGCAACAAAGGAAGCAGGACAAGAAAGAGGAAGAGGAGGGAGAAAGTCCAGCTTAGGTTGCTGCCAGGCAGCTGTGGAGGACGCCGTTTGCCCCGTGTTAAGAAATCACAGGGCAGGGGCGCCTGGGTGGCTCAGTCGTTAAGCGTCTGCCTTTGGCTCGGGTCGTGATCTCAGGGTCCTGGGATCGAGCCCCGCATCGGGCTCCCTGCTCAGCGGGAAGCCTGCTTCTCCCTCTCCCACTCCCCCTGCTTGTGTTCCCTCTCTCGCTGTGTCTCTCTCTGTCAAATAAATAAATAAATAAATAAAATCTTCAGGGAAAAAAAAAGAACTCACAGGGGACATTTTTCTCAGGCCTCAACGCCACAGGGATTTGCACTTCTTCTAAGCAAAGGGCCTGTGTTTATCTCGTGGACGCTATAAATGGCCTACTTGCTTGTGTCCGCTCTGCTGGGAAGCCAAGAATGAAATGCAGGCAAGACCTCATTGCAGGAGTCCCTCCTGAATCCATTCTACCCTCCTCCACTTTGCTCTCTTTGCCTTGATGACTTACTGCTAACTTCATTTTCTCCTCTGTTAGTGTATGTTTTCATGTAGGATGCTTTCTGTCCTTCCTGGGAGGAGGAGGGGGCTCCATCCCTGCCCTGCTCGGACCTGCTCGACTCCTCCCTCAACTGAACCTCCTGCCCCCACGAACGCGGCCGCTGAGCTGACCAGCATTCTTGAATGCATGTCCGGCTATCAGCTTGCCCTGGACTGAGGGGCCCAGACCATCATTTAGGCCCACAGTAGACCACACTGCAGGAGACGTTCAAGGAAACAGGGGAGACAGGAAGTGGGGGGTGGGAAACACTCAGCCAGGAAACCGGAGGCTCCCCTTTTGCCCATCCACCTCCACAACCTCCCAAGCCAGCCCCATACCCGTACCTGATGCCCAGAACTGCCCACCACCTCCACCTCCCATTGACTGCCAGGGCCTAGGACATGGGATTTGGCTGGGCTCCCCTGCCCCCATTTTTGGGTGCTATCTTAGTCAGTTTGCACTGTTACAACAACTTACTAGAGTAGGTCACTTAAACAACAGAAATTCTTTCTCACGGCTCTAGAGGCTGGGACGTCCAGGATAAGGGCGCCACACGGTCAGGTTCGGTGAGAGCGACAGCACCTGTGTCCTCACATGGAGAGGGTGGGGCAGGGGAGGGGTAGCTAGCTCTCCTGCGTCTCTTCCTAGAAGAGCGTCAATCGCCTCGGGAGGGCTCCACCCTCATGACCTCATCACCTCGCAAAGGCCCACCTCCTAATACCATCCCATTCTGGATTAGGGTTTCAATATATGAATTTAAGGGGGACACAAACATGCAGACCACAGTAAGTGGGGAGGTGACAGATCGTAGGAAGTGTTCCACCTGACCCTTCCCAGAAAGCCTGCAAAGCCCCTCTTCATCCCTTGAACTCCACTGGTGCCAAAGGGCAAACCTGGGAGGGTCCCTTCCCCGCTCCAGCTGAAACTCCTACCTTTAAATGCAGGCCAGGTGATGGAGAATGTCTAAGGTCACACCGGACACCAGCTCTGCCCTTCCCCATCCGGCATCCGGTAACTATGCCCTGAGCTGCAATTCTGTGCCTGGCTTTGGTGACAGAGCCATGGTGACACCACAGGCTGGTGGGGTGAGAAGTACAGTAACAGACGTGAGGATGAGGTACTGTCAGAGCAAAGAAAACTCACTGACAGACTGCTTAGGAGATCAGAGAAGGCTTCCCAAAGGCGGGAAACCTGGGCAGGGCCTTGAAGGCTGAGTAGAAGTTTGCCAACATCATAGAAAAAAAATAAGACTTTCTCTATAGCAGTTTATTTGTTCACTTCCAGCGTCTCATCTGGTCATCCAGACTCGTGACTCAGCAAGCAGGGATTTAGAATATACAAATGTTTAGCTCTGGAAGTCTCTTTAGAGATTCTCATTTTCTGATGGAGATGATGGGGGCCCAAAGAAGGGAAGGACTTTCCCAAGGTCGTACAGCTGGGGATTCGTGAGCAGATCCTGAAATCTGAGTCTGGATTTCCAGTCTAACGTTGTTCCCACCGCAAGAGCTCACTCACCGCCTTTTCCTTTTCTAGCCACCATCTGGCCCGACCAACTGCCCTGTCCCTCCCAGCCAGACTCAGGACAAGTTTTATAGGGAGGTAACTGACGGAGGTGGGGGTTGAGGAGGAGAGGGGAGAGTTTAACCCCACAGTGTTTTCATACTTGAGATCTGAAAACACGATTTCCCCAGCAAAGAAGCTTAACATTAAGCGGAAAATCGGCTTGGAAGGATGTGATATCATTTATAACAGTACATTAAATGCAAGCTGAGAAGCTGATATATTTTAGGAACGTTCAGCACACTCTAGACTAATAAACATTTTACAATATTATTGCACATGTTCATTTCACTTTGTACAAATAATCATTCCCTTCACATCTAATAAGTCTGTTTGACACATAAGTGGTCTTGGGCAAACACCTCGGAGAGCCTTGTTTTTCTGTGCATTGATCATTTATTTGTGTAGCCCGCTGGGACAGTGACTAATGATTTTGAGGGTTTAAATGTCCTCAAACATCGTCTTTGTCTCCTTGCCTGTTATCGTATAAATGGAAAATAATTTCATTTTGGCCCCAGAATGTATTGTTTTTCATGTATGAAAAATGCCTGCCCCTTTTCTGCCTGGCGTGGCATCAATCAGTTTAAAACAATATTTGGAGGAGCCCTGGTCTGCAGGTCCTCCAGCAAGCTCTCCAGGTCACTGGGTGACAGGTCCAAGCATCCCGCTTACTGGAGAATTTCCAAACAAACCTGCCGCCACCACTGTATCGGCCCAGAAGCCTCCTTTCCCTGCGAGGTGAGCGTTGAGTCCTTCCCCCTCAAAGGCCCAGGGAACCGAGATTTGCTACTGATAGCCTTCTTCTCCTTCTCTCTCTCCTTTTCCTCCTTCTTTCTTTCCAAGAACATTCACAGAGGTCTCTGAGACCCGGTGCTGCTGGGGGAACAGAGAACCCAACATGATCCCGGCCTCCACGAAATTAGAATCAGGGGAGGCCACCACCAGCTCAAATAACTCCTGCGTGGGATAATAGAAAAACGTGCCCCCTGTGGGTAGGCTCAGCCACTTGAACCTATCACTCGGAGAGTAGGTACCTTTGTATGAATTGGGGAGGGGAGGGACACTCTGTCCTCTGGGCAGAGGCAGCCCTGATCAGGGCACATCCCTCAGCTGGGTGTTCTTGTGCAGCACGCAACCTAAACAACGGTACACAGAGGCCACCCTGGTAAAGTGGAGGTGGAGGTCAGTATGCCACAGAAAGACCCAGAAACAGTGCTATGATATATATGTCCCGTCATGAGACCAACCATTAGGAATGGAAACCCAGAGGGAAGACGGTTGACGAGGCTTCATGGAGGAAGTGACCTCTGAGTTTGGCCTTGAAGAAAAAGTAGGAAGTAATAGGCAAAGATGGGGAGCAGCAGCCCTCACTCCAACGTGACAGGAAGAGCCTGCCCACACAGGCATGAGGCCAAGGAAGCTAGCCATTTAGAAACACTGAGCATGAAAAGACAGAAAAGAAGTAAAGGAAGGTGAGAAAAGACATCAGTGTTTGTTGACTGAATAAATGGCTGGATGGACAGATGGATAGGTGGAAGGACAGACAGATGGACAGGTGGATGGATGGAGACAGAGATTCTACTAAGAAGTCTGGGATTTCTTGATCGCCTTACTAACAAATCTGTACTTTATTCCATATCCAGTGAGGTGGAGGAATTCCCAAAGGCTCTTGAGGAGTGAACTATACTGTAGTCCCTCCGACCAAAATGAACTGGGGGAGAAAGTCAGTCTCCATTCTGAGGGGCATCTCCCTGGTACTCAACTGGAGTAACCCTTGGGAGTTGTCTTATAAGGAAAAGGGAAAGAAGGAAAATAATGTTTATTGAGCATTAACATCACTTGAGGATAAATTATATAGCCCCACCCAACCAGCCACAGGAAAATGAGACTGTCTATCCTCCTATGGACTGCTCAAGAGTAGGAAATCTATCTGATTCATTTCTGGGTCCTCAGCTCCCAGGATAAGGCCTGGCCCAGAGTAAAATCAGAGAGTACTGGAAAGACAGTAAGTGGATAGACGAATGGATGGATGGTTGGATGGATGGATGGATGGATGGATGGATGGATGGATGGATGGATAGATGGATGGACGGACAGATGGATGGATGGATGAACAGACAAACAGCTCTCTCTTAAGGGATATAAACTTTGGACTTAACTCCCCTACTTCCAGGAAGGGCCTCCTGACCTGGGTGTGTGTGGGGGGGGGGATTCAATCTTAAAATTGAGGCTCTTGATGGCACAGAATAACAGAAGATAACTTATCAGTGTACAGACCTACAATCTGATTCATTCAATTTCACTGAAGTGAAGCCCAGATGACGTGGGACATTATTACATGGGCTGTGGTTCAAGGAGAACCCCAGATGGAAGTAATGAGGTCACAGAAAGTCTCGCACACAGATTTAATGGGCTTGACCTTTATCATGAGGCTAAAGGGGAGCTGTTGGAGGGTTCTCTGGGCATTACAAGGAGCCAACAACATCCCTTGAATCCTATAAGTGGAAATGAAATCAAAGATTCAGATACATTAACCAAGGTATTTCTCCTTGTCCTTTCTACAAAGGCTGATCAAAAAAGCAGAAGTTACCTTAGGTCCCCATTCTGGGGCAGAGATAGGTATTGTCAGACTGACTGGAGCCTGCACTCAAGCCACCCAAAAATTGCCCCACAGCCCCATCTTATGTTCTCCCCCAGCTCCCTATAGTTCTCTGGCCCCTTCAGACTCCCCTTGGACATAATTGAATATGCTGTGTCCATGAGGATGGGGAAAAATATGGTCCTAGAGTTTGAACCTAAGTCCTCTTCTACCTGCTTCAGCCTCCGAGCAGGTAGAGATAGATGTCCATTAGCAGGTACCACATATCAGAGGACCAGTCATATAAATCATTTCTTAATTCATTTAATAAGGGCTTATTGAATACCTATGTTCAATCAGGATTTGATCAGAAGATAGTAGAGGGGCCCATGGGTGGCTTGGTTGGTTGGGTATCTAACTCTTGATTTCTGCTCAGGTCATGGACTCAGAGTCATGGGATCAAGCCCCATGTTGGGCTCAGCACACTGGGTGGGTAGTCCGCTTGAGATTCTTTCTCTCCCTCTCCCTCTGCCCCTTCCCATCTCCCAACCCCTACCCCTGCTCGCGCATGCGTGAGCTCTCTTTCTCTCTCTCTTAAATAAAAAATAAATAAATCTTTTTGGAAAAAAAAAGAAAGTACATAGAATAAGGGATTTATTGTAAGGATTTGATCTTATGCCATCATGAAAGCTGGTTAGATCTTCTGCGTGCTTCCATGTCTGGTCTAGAACCTGAAGACCCCAGGGCAGGCAGTGAGGAGGCGAAGTCGCTGTGAATTAGGAGAAGGAAGGACCAACTAGAGCCACGAGGATTCTTACCACTCTAAGCTTCTAACTTCAATGACTGGATGCGTCTAGGAGAAGCTGGTGCTCTTTGGCACAAAGCTGCACACTCAGCAGGTCCAGAGGTCAGGGACGCTGAAGCAGGAGATGGGGCGAGAGCTGGAGGAGCCCCGGAGCCCATGAAGCCCAGCCAGCAAAGAAGTGACGGAGTGTGAACTTGGGCCCCACACACAAAAAATACAGCCGCCGCTGCACAGCCACCTTCCAAATCTCAAGCAAAGCATCTCCTACAGCTCCCGCTAACCTAGAACCATGTAGGGAAGGGAATTCTGGGAAATGGGGCTCCAGGGTAGCTAAGCTGTCACAATCGAGAACCACCGACCCTGCTGGGTACCTGGCAGCGAACCAGTCCGTGGAGACCAGCAGTGAGAAATCAGGGTCCCTGCCATCACGGGGCTTGATCTCGTGACAAAGCCAGGTCATTTTTAAAACGCCACAGTCTGATCGATGTTATGGCAGGACACATTTAGTTACTGACAGTCTACCAACAAGAAGCAGTGAAGTAATCAGGATTATGTCCATACCCAAAATAACAGTGGCTTAAACAGAGTAAAGTTTCTCTTTGGCTTCAAGAACAGGCTGCTATGATGGATCCTGCATTGTCAGGGACCCAGTTCCTTCTGTCTGTATGTCCATGTATGGTTTCATTCTCCTGCTGTCACTTCATGATCCTAGATGTCTGATGACTGGTGCTCTAGCTCTTAGGTCAGAATCCCAACCACCAGAGAGGAGGGTGGGGAAGGGATGCGCATGCCCACTCCCTTTCAGGACACTTCCAGGTCGTTCCCCACACAACCGCAGTCACTGGCCAGAACTCGATTACACAGCCACAGCCAGCCACAGGGGAGCCTGGAAAACATGGTCTCTTCTTCCTGGCCACGTGCTCAACTAAAATCTGGAGGTTCTATGACTCTGAAATAGGGAGAAAGCGGATGCCGCAGGTCAGCCAGGGATCTCTACTTCAGGGCACATTCAATACTGGTCAATATTCCAGATTCTAGAATCAGACAACCCTGAATTTCATTCCTAACTCTGCTACTTTCTGGCTGTGTGATGTTGAACCTTCACTGAGACTCCATCTCTCTGAGCACACGGGATCATTATCAGTACACACCAGACACTCTCCTCAACACTTTTCACGGACTGTTATTCTTAATCTTCACAATAAACATGAGTTAAGGAGTGTTATTATCCCCATCGTACAGAGGAGAAACGGAGGCTCAGAGAACTGAAATGACTTGCCCGGGGTTGCGTTCCTTTAGAAACACGTACTTAGGGGCGCCTGGGTGGCTCAGTCGTTAAGCGTCTGCCTTCGGCTCAGGTCATGGTCCCAGGGTCCTGGGATCGAGCCCCGCATCGGGCTCCCTGCTCCGCGGGAAGCCTGCTTCTCCCTCTCCCACTCCCCCTGCTTGTGTTCCCTCTCTGGCTGTCTTTCTCTCTGTCAGATAAATAAAACCTTTAAAAAAAAAAAAAATCTTTAAAAAAAAAAAAAAGAAACACGTACTTAGTGGGCACCTGTTCGGCGCCAGGCTCCGTGCTGGGCTCTGCAGACACGGGGGGCAGTCAGAGGGGCCTAGCCCCAGCAGGGCTCTCAGATGGGAGAGGGGGAGCCTCTTCCCAGAGCTCCCAGCCTGTGTGCACAATTGTTTTGAGGTCATCATGCTGGCCCAAACTCAGCACGGATTGCTCACAGAGTGGGTGGCTGGGGCGAGGAGAAGCCAGTCAAGCGACTGGTCACTCCACGGCAGCTCCCAGCCAGACTTAGAACAGCCAGCTGGAAGGAGCAAGAGGGGCAAGCAGCTGCCATCCATCAGCTTGGACTAGTGGTCACAGAGCACGGCCACCATGGTAGAAGGTCCCCCTCTGAAATGGCTCGCCCAAGATGACACAGGAAGTACTCCGGAAGGCTGAGCCGGAGGTGTGGGAATGCCCGGTCTGTGTGAGAAATGACACCCAGCTGAAGTAGCCATCACCCTGCCTGGGGCAGGGACCTGGGCACAGAGGCCGTTAGAGACTGTGAGTTCTTCCAGAACTCTGGCAGCAGAGAGCCAGCCTCAGGGGTGGATGATGCCCAATGGGAACCCAGCACGGGGGCTGCACACGAAGGGGGCTTTGGATAAAAATCAAAACATTTGAGTCTGGTTTCCTAGGCAGTACCTCCGGGGACTGGCTGGGGCCCTCCGAGACACAGGCCTCAATTTGCCCATGTGTGGCCAACTGGCCCCTCAGTAACTGTGAGAAGTTGGGTAAAAGACTGCCACCTGCCAGCTCTCGGGCTCCCCGTCCGCACAGCACTTCCGTCACCTCGGTGCCATGACGGGGCACATGAAGGCAGGCCACGCCGCGCTCTGCACAGACCGTGTTCTAAAGCAGGCCTTCCACGGTCCACAGGAACGACACTACTTTGCCAGGAGGTACCAGGAGACAGCGAGGAGGGGCCCTGACAGGCCTGGCACTCCCATCCTGACCTTGGATTCCTCACCTGCAGAAGGGGTTAACAGGGAGTAGGTCTCAGAGCTGTTGTGAAAAGTAAACAAGACAATCCCCATAAAGCACCAAGCACGGTACCAGCCCCACACAAATGCCCTCCGTAAATGGGAGTCCCCCCTCTCCCCCTTGATTTGCCCGGAAGAAAAGTCTAGAATGGGCATTATTCAGCAGCAGAGACGCCAGGGCTGGAGACCAGCCGCCTCTGTGGTCCCACAATGGTGGAAGCCAGAGAGGAGGGACTTTTCCAAGCTCACAGACCCAACCAGGCCTAGCAGTCAAGTGCTCTGACACCTCCCGAGGGACCCCTGCCCCCAGCCTCGACACTCTGGGGGTTGTAGGGGGCTGAGCACTTAGTGCTGAGACCTGCCAAGTTGGGGCTGGGGCCTGAGTTTGTCATGTTCATTCAAGAAAGCCACCCAGCCCCATCCCCATCACATCTCCACCGCCTATCGCTTTGAGGAGCAACTGTGCTATTTGTGATTTCTGACATTTGCCCCCTCCCCGAGCCCCCACCCCTTTCCTGTTTGGCCTGTGAATTGGAAAGGGCTGTAAACAGGCAGGCGGGCTCCGTGCCCCCCGGGCGGGCCTGTCAGCCAGCCAAGGGAAAGGTAGGCCCAAGAGACCCCCTACCCCCACCCGCCCCACACAGCCCAGCTGAGGAGCTTGTAAAGATAGGATTTGTTTGTTTTTTTGGATCTGGCTCAGGATCTGGCTGAGGCCGGGCCCTTTGGGGAAAAGCAACTTTTAAATAAATGCTTCAAGATTGTGCAAACATTTCAGTAGTATTGGAGGCCTGGCGTTCTGGGTCAGGGAGGGAAAAAAATACCCGTCAATCACTCTAGAGATGAAAACCTGATAGAGCGGGTTGGCAAGGGCTGGGGCTTGGGTTGCAGATCTCAGCTGTGGCTGGCTGGGACTAAACTACACTTAAGCCCTCTCTCAAAAAATCATTTGCATGTTAATCAATAGAGGAGCCCTGCTTGACAGGCCCAGGGAACACAAGCAGCCAGCAATCTGATCTGTGTGATGCGGTGCGGAAGCAACGGGCCTCCAAGGCGCATGCAACTGGATTTGGGCCTTGGCTCCGCCACTGATGAGCTCTGTCGTCTCGGCTAAGTTATTTAGCTGTCCTTGGCCTCAGTGTTCTCATGGGTAAAATGGGGTTGTAACATCAATCTCATATAAAGATGTTGTGAGAATTCAATAAAAGACGGATTGCAACATCAAACCTGGCCCACAGCAAGAGCTTAGTGCTAAATCGTGACAATATTAGGAGCTGCCATTTATTGCACTTTTTCTGTGAGTGGGGACTTGCGTACATCTCCAGTGATCCTCAGAGCATGCCCTGCCTGGCCGGTCATTCACAAGCACATCCTATGCCCCTGGGCCCACCTAGCTCTCTCTTGACCAAGAGTGGGGCTCGGCCCCGCCCTCAGGGGCTCATGGTCTTGGACCAGGGATCTCAGAGCGACAGACTGCAAGCCGGGCCTGAGAGATGTGCACAATGCATGGAACAGGGACGGAAAAAAGGGGGTTCTGAGCAGAGATTCCAGCCAGCTTCTGTGGAGAGGGGAGATCTGAACCAGGTCTTAAAGGATGAGCCAGTGTCCACAGGCAGGCAGCGGCCCATCTGTGTCCTTACATCCCTGTCACTTCATCCCAACCTGCCTCCAAGGGCTCCTGGAGGTGAAAGAGTTTTGAGAAGGGTAAAGGGCTCCACCGACATTGTGTGCCATTATTTTACACGCGCACACACAGACACACACACGTGCCCATGTGCACATACGCACACAAACACGCGCACATGCACAGGCTCGGGGATTGGGGTGACTTGGCTTCAAACCCCAGCTTCTCCGTTTCCTGCCCCCTCGCCCCGAGCCGTGCACGTATACAGTGCACATGCGGTGCCAGTCCCATGCCTGGCACGTGGGGGGCACACGCAGTACAGTTATCATCCAACCCCGCGACAATCTCAAACTATCTGTTTCTACTTCAGGAAGAAATTAACACCCAGTCGGGTCAAGTCACGAGATGGTGTGGCCCAGAAATCAGCCCCCTAGCCCCCCATCAGACAAATGGAGAAACTGGGGCTCAGAGAAGGAAGAGTGCATATCCAGCTTGGAAACGGGGGCACAGGAGCACTTGGAGAGAAGCCTTCCTGGGACGCCCAGTCATTGTGCTGAGGCGCGGAGATTGAGCAGGACTCCAAAGGTGGGTCCACATGGGAAGAGCACTTCAAGCGGAAGGAACGGGATGAACAAGTGGCTCAGAAATATCACTGATGATGACCTTGGGGGAAGATGAGCCGCCTAGTTTGTTAGGGTCTGTGCTGGAGTGTAACAGAGATGGAGCTGGGGAGGTGGGGCAGGTCCCTGAGTCCTGGCAGGCAAGGCCTGGGCAGCACGTCTAGGAAGCTGGACACTCCTGAGAGCTACAGAGAGCCCCGAACCAAGCAGCCGAGTTGGGTGGGCATTTTAAGAAGAATCCTGAGGGGTTAGAAGCAAGCCTGGAAGCTTGCCCCAGGGCCATGCAGGGGTGGGATGTGGCGGTGAGAGTACGTGGATAGGAGAGACCCTGAGGAGATACAAGACTCCTCGAAGAGACTTCATTTTTTGGAAGAGAAAAGAGGGATGGAGACAGAGGGGACACAGAAGCAGAGATGATTTTTGGTCTGGCTGGCTGAATTACAAAGAGCCATCTTTACTTCAAGGGACTGTGGCTACAGAATTTTGAACAGAGAGTACTCAGAACAGGGGGCTTCCGGGCCCCCACCCCTCCCAGCCAACCAGCCTGCTCCACCTACAAGGTCCCATACCACTGCCCGTCCCCGTAAGCCTGCCCACCCTCCACTTCATCCCAATAGGAAGACAAATCCTCAGGCCCAAGCAAGGAGGCCTATATAACACAGGATGGAGAAGAAAGCCCAATTTGGGGGGCCAGAGCGGTGGGGGGGAGCCGGGGTAGACAAATCAGATGGCAGTGGCCCAACTTTATCTCTTTCCCCATGTCTTCCTGTCTCCATCTGGTTCTATGATGAAGGCTGTTCTCAGCCTCTTACTGTGTGCGTTGGAGCCGCTCTGCCACCTCTCTGACCCTCAGTCTCCTCCTCTGTAAAGGGAAGGTAACAGAGCTTAGTAAGCAAGGCTGCTGAAATTGTTGGCAGGTGCCATGCCCAGAGGGGGTGCTCAAAGGGCATCGGTTCCTTTGTCACGATAAATGATTCCATTTTTTCCATGCGTGGGATGCTGCCCTTTCCTATTTACAAATCCCCTTCATTTGTTTCAGCACAGCAACCCTTTGAGTATTAGGGGGCAAAGGGATTCCAGGGACAGTCAGGGCTGAGGCAGGATTTGAACCCCTGGCGGCTGGCTTTCCAGCCAGACACTGTCCCTGCCTCTCGCCAAATCTGTCTTCTTCTGCCGCATCCTGCTGTCACCTCCTCCCTCCCGGGTTTCCGCCCACCCCCGCCCCGGCTACTAGGAGGAGGAGGGCCCCACCCCCTCCCTCCACTCCTCCTCCCCCTCCTCCCCCTCCTCTCCCCTCCTGCCCCTCCTACCCCCCTCCCCCTCCTCCCCACGCGTCTTCCCCTCCCCTTCCTCCTCGGCGCCGCCCCCTCCTCCTCGCCGTCCTCGGAGCCCAAATACGCGACACCTGGAGCAATAGCAGCCGCCCCGCGGCCTGGGCCTCATTACGGGCCGGCCCTTATCGCGGCGTGCATCACATTATTTCATTTCAAAGAATGCGCAGAGAAACCCGTCCCGGCCGACAACAGAAAGTAAAAACACAGCTGACTCCCATTAGGGCCCTCTCACGGGCTCCGCGTGAGGTAATGAAATATGGAAGCGGTGAGATATGTAATGCTTTATTAAGCGGTCTCAGCTACAACGGCGTGCATGCCAATTACGCCTGCAGGCTACCGCCCGCCCCCGGCCGCCGGACCACCCAGCGCGCGCCCGGCCCGCGCCCCGGCCGCTGGGGGGGGGGGGGGGGGGAGCGGGGAGGATTGGGGAAGAGGCTCGGAAGAAGGGGAGGACGAGAGAGGGGAGGGAGCCGGGAGGAGGAATACAGAGGAAGAGGAAGGACAGTGCCCTCCCCCCCCCAGTGCCACCTCTGGGTTAGGGAAAGTAGCAGAGGCGTCACTGGGGCCTCTGAGAGAGCCAGGCCCATGGGGACCTCGGAATCTCAGAGTGACCTGAGCGAAACTGAGAGGACTCAAGTTCCTAGAAGCCTGGGAAGAGAGTGGCCAAAACTAAGGCGCAGAGGGGGAGAGAGACTTAGGGAGGGTCACACAGACCAGTCCCGGCAAGACTGGAGGGCAGCCAGGCCTCCTGTTTCCTAAACTAGACAGTTTCCACTCTGCCACACGGCCTCTTCCTTTCCTCTGCTGATGTCTGAATGGCAGAGTTCCTGCCCTATTGTGTGGGTTCTTTACATCTGACTCTACATCTCTGAGGTCCTCTGCCCCCTCTAACTGGCCCTACATGTTTTCCCACCTTTGCCCAATTTTCTGACTCTGCCACTGCCTTGGCTAGGCTATTTCGCCCCTCTGAGAATCAGTTTCCCCATCTGTGCAATGGGGATAACAATCCCCATCTCCTTAGGTTATGGTGCAGATGAAAGGGGCTCATGCAGCCACAGCCCGTGGTAAGCCCTCTGCTGTGACAGACCTGGTTCGTCAGTGCCACAATGAAGCTATCCTGTCAGTCACTCAACAGTGGGGCGCCGGGGTGGCTCAGTCGTTAAGTGTCCACCTTCAGCTCAGGTCATGGTCCCAGGGTCCTGGGATAGGGCCCGCATCCGGCTCCCTGCTCAGTGGGAAGCCTGCTTCTCCCTCCCCCACTCCCCCTGCTTGTGTTCCCTCTCTCGCTGTGTCTCTCTCTGTCAAATAAATAAATAAAATCTTTAAAAAAAAAAAAAAAAAACAAGTGATTCCCAAGTACCCACCTGGTGCCAAGGAATGTACGTGCTAATGTCCATGTGTGGAAAAGGCCAGCCAGGTAATCGGACCCCCATCAGGAAGCTCTGGGAGAGACTCAGCTGCAGAGAGGGAAGTGAAAATTACTGGCTAATATGGAATTTGGGATTATCTGGGGATTTGCATTATCCATTCCAGGAGTTCTCAGCCATATTACTACCTCAATACAAACAAGCAATGGTTCACTGCTCAGGAGGGGGTGGAGGGGTGCTGCAGCAGATAACCTGGCCTGCAAGGCCTCCATAACTCCTGGTGCACACTCGGGGCCCCAGGCCTATTCCTGACGCCCTAGCAAGCATTGCAAAAGGCAAAGGAGTTGGAGAGCAGTATTTTAGCGAGGTGATCTAGAATTACACCGAGCTTCTTAAAAGAAGGTCATTTGCAAACCTGGGTTCTTTCATTAATTTTAGCAGCACGTACCTTGTGAATCCAGCATGCAGAGATTCCCAAGTTAAGATCTGCCAGGAGAGTGTGCCCTTGGTGCCCCCTCTCTCCCACGGGGCCTCACCCTCTGTCAAGCCCCCTCTTCTGATCTCCTCAGATGCCTGCTGCTCTCCTGCTACCTACCTCCCTCCACCAGGAGAGAGAGAGAAACACTGACGAATACTTACGCAGTGCTCACCGCATGCCAGGTACTACTGTAAGTTGTATTTGTATATAAATATATCCTATATATGATGATATTATTGTCTATAATGCAATATACTATAGATAAGGTAGTAAGAATAGAATGTAGAATGGAATATATAATATACTATTCTTTCTTTAAGATTTTATTTATTTATTTGACAGTGAGAGAGTGAGAACACGAACAGGGGGGAGGGGCAGAGAGAGAAGTTGACTCCCCGCTGAGCAGGGAGCCTGATACGGGGCTCAATCCCAGGACCCCAGGATCATGACCTGAGCCAAAGAGAGATGCTTAACCAACTGAGCCACCCAGGTGCCCTATAATATACTATTCTATTAAGTATTAGAAATATAAAGAAAATAATACAATAATATATAGATATATACTTATACATCATGTTTACTTAATCTTTACAAAAACCCCTTAAGGTCAGTGCTCACCATTTTGCAGATGAGGAAGCTGGACCACAGAGAAGTGAACCGACTTGTCCAAGGTCAACAGCTAGTGAGTGGCAGGTAACCCGAGAGCGTTCGATCCAAAACGCCACACTGTTGATCACCACACAATCTGAAACTCACAAGGAGGAGACCGGGATGGGGGCGGGGGGCAGACAGCTTAAGGGACACAACTAATAGCACTCACATTTCCACAAAAGCCTAGGAGCTTCTCTTTACACATGAATTTGATCCTCCCAACACTGTCGGGAGACAGGATTTTTTTCCTCATTTTACAGCTGAGGAAACTGAGCCCCAGAGGAGAAAGGCTGGCCGCTCCATCTCAGCAAGTTTCTCCAGCAAGTTGGTACAGAGCTGCGGTGAGAAGCTAGGTCTGAGTACCAAGCCCATGTGGTACCACTCCTCCCGACCTCCCACCACCACAGAAGAGCATTTTCAGAAAGCCAAAAAAAGAACTAAGGCCACCTAAATGACAAAGCTCAGGCACTGATGTATGAATGAGAAGCAATGTTCTTTTCTTACATCTGACGTTCTAACATCCCTAAAATCTACCCGTGCCCCGGCTGATTTTGCGTATTTGCCCCAAAACACCTTGTTGACTCAGCGAAGTTGAACCGAGCTCCTACTCTGGTGGGGTGCTGGGGCAGCAAACGTGACCCGCTCATGCTCCCTGCCCTGGAGGAGCTCACAACCTGGCAGGGAAAACGGATGCCTGAACCCGTAATAGGAGGGAATGAATATACAGCTTGCTAGAGATGCCCGTCACGCACAGAGAATCAGGCAGATCTGCCCAGAAGGTCTCAGCAAACACGATGTTGGCACAGAGTCTCGCAGGGGGAATACAAGGAGTTACCTTGGAGGAGAAAGCACCGAAAAACCCACTTATAAAGAGTATGGAGCCCTGAATATACACAGCTCCTTCAAGGGACTGCTGATACTTTGTAGGGCCCACTGAGCAGGACAGGTGTTAGCTAGAGCTGAGTAATGGAAGAGCCCCAGAGATTTTGTTAAGTTAAATTATTTAAATCAATGGAAGGCAGAGTACTCAGTCATTTCTTGGTAATTATTTCTCTTTTAAATCTTGCTCCCAATAGAATTTCCCCCAAGTTATTCATACTGTCTTAGAACAGAAAGTTCCAGACCTCTGTTTCTATCATACAGGTGACATTACCCTCATTTTATAGATGACGCCCTGAAAAGACATTTACCTCAGACAGAAAAAAAAAAAAGTGACTTTCATTTCAGGTACCGTACTAAGTACTTTATATACATTTCTCTCATTTGGCCCTCAAAAATATCCTGTGAGATATTTTCCTAAAACTTTCTAACTTCTTTCACATTTCGTGTCTTTGGACATGATCATCTTCTGCCCTACAAGTATTCCTTATTCTTTGCCTACTGTACTCTTTAGTCTTCGGACTAAGTAAGAGGCTTCAGATAAGAAAGGCAACAATATAGTGGCTCAAATAGGACAGCAGTTTCTGTCTCTCTCCTGTAATGGTTTGGACACAGGCATGTCGTCCAAGGTGAATGGGATAGCTGTGCTCCCCAAGATCGTCCGGGGACCCAGGTTCCTTCTTTTTTTCTTTTTTTTAATTTTCTTTGGTGACTTTTACTTCACAGAAATCTTATTTCTTAATTGAGTAGTTTTTTAAATTCAATTCATCAACACAGTGTATTACTAAATTCAGAGGTAGAGTTCAGTGATTCATCAGTTGCGCACATCTTGAGTTAAAAGTGACATATAACATTCTATTAGTTTCAGGTGTGCAACATAATGATTCAATATTTATATATATTGCAAAACGATCGCTACAATGAATCTAGTTAACATCTGTCACCATCCATAGTTATGAAAGACTTTTTTTCTTGTGATGAGAACTTTTAAGATCTACCCTCTTAGCAACTTTCAAATATGCAATACAGTATTAACTATAGCCACCATGCTATCCCTTATATCTCTCTGATTTATCTATTTTATAATTGGAAGTTTGTACCTTCTGACCTTAGAGGAAAAGCTTTCAGCTTTTCACCACCAAATATGACGTTAGCTATGAGCTTCTCATATATGGCCTTTATCATCTTGAGTTATGTGTCCTCTATACCCCCTTTTGTTAAAATTTTTTATCATAAATAGGTGTTGAATTTTGTCAAATACTTTTTCTGCATCTACTCAGATGGTGATATGATTTTTATCATTCATTTTGTTAATGTGGTATATCACATTGATTTGTGGATGTTGAACCATCCTTGCATCCCTAGAATAAATCCTCCTGAGCATGGTATATGATCTTTTTAATGTCTTGAATTTGGTTTGCAAATATGTTGTTGAGGATTTTTGCACCTATGTTCATCAGGGATATTGGCCTCTAATTTTCTTTTCTTGGGGGCATCCTTCTGGTTTTGATATCTGGGTAATACTGGCCTTGTAAAATAAGTTTGGAAGCATTTCCTCCTTCATATTTTTTGGAAGAGTTTGAAAATGATTAGTATTAATTCTTCTTTGAATGTTTGGTAGAACTGACCATTGAAGCCATCTGGTCCTGGAGTTTGGTTTGTTGGGAGATTTTTGATTACGGATTCATTCTTACTAGTAATCAGTCTGTTCAGATTTTCTCTCTCTTCACGATTCAGTCTTGGTAGGTTGTATGTTTCTAGGAATTTATCAGTTTCCTCTAGGTTGTCAAATTTGTTGGTGTATAATTGTTCATAGTAGTCTCTTAGGATCCTTTGTGTTTCTGTGGTACTAGTTATAACATCTTTCATTTCTGATTATACTTACTTTCATTCACTCTCTTTTTTCTTGGTGAGTTTCTCTCTGTATTTTGTTGCTCTGCCACCCCTCATGACCAAACGAGTTCACCCACACTACATCCGCATTCCAACCACAGGAAGCTGCAGCAAGCAATTTCTCTTCCACTCACATTAAGAAGTAGAAACCCAGTCCCATTGCTTCATTGGCTGCAAGGAAACATGGAAATTATCATCTCTAGCTAGGTGGCCATGTGTCCTGCTAAATCTGGGAAGGCTGTTCCTGTTATTAAAAGGAAGAAGAGAAGTGGGGCACGAGGGTGGCTCAATCAGTTAAGCATCCAACTCTTGATTTTGGCTCAGGTCATGATCTCAGGGTCCTGAGATCAAGCCCCATGTTGGGCTCCACACTGCCCCTCCCACCCATTTGTGCACATGCACGCTCGCTCTCTCAAAAAAAAAAAAAAAAAAAAGAGAGAGAGAGAGAAGAACCAAACTAGAAAAACAAGCAACAACTCTGCCATCCCTACTTGTCCTTTATTATCCAGCTTGCATGTTGCCTCCTCTGCAAAGCCTGCCTGGATCCCTCACAAAGAAGAGTTCATTGTCCCCTCCTGTGTGCTTCTCTAGCCCTTGTGCTTTGCTGCTTTATACTTCTCAGTTTACCGGCCTGTCTCCCCTCTTCTGTGAATAATAAGCACTGTAAATAAGGAGCACTTGCTATGTCCTAGGCACAGTGCTAAGCAGGTTTTACGCATTAACTCATTTAATTTTCTCACAACCCTGGGGATTTCCTCCTCTGTAAAATGGGCATAAAAATGATACTGATCTTATAGGGTTGCCATGAGGATTAAAACAACTGGTATTGAGATGGGTACATGCTCAATAAATAGTAGCTATTGCTACTGGGGAAGTATGGGTTGATAAATGTACCAGTGTAAGGGGTTGGTCCAGTATAAACCATGCTCTCTGCCCTCCACAGCTCATAGCAGAGCTGTGAACGTTGACCTCACGCCAGAGTGAGTAGGCACTGGAGGTCCATAGCCGAACTACAGTAGGTGAGGTGGGAAGTGTTCTACACATAGAAAATGCCTAAGTCCTAGAAGACACTTTATCCCCCTCTCCTCAGATGAGAAAGCTAACTTACCCAAGAGCTCACAACTAGTTAAGTGCCAAAATCACAGCTCAAAGCAGACTTATTTTAGTGGGTGAGGAGAGCAGTAATTGATTGGCTAGATACAGTGTGTCCGTCTCTGACACTTAATAGATCACAAGGAGAAAGCTCAGACTCTTGGGCCATTGGAGACACTACCACCGCCTAGTGGCGGCAACAAGCATTGCAGGCATAGCTCCTCATGCGTTCACATGTGGCCAAAGTATCCCAAGTATCAATTTTGAATTGTTTTAATATATTAGGTAGAATCAAGGCCTGTTCAAAACATTTGGTTTTCTCTCTCTTATCAGTAAGCTACACCAGGCCATTTCCATTGTTCTCGGTCACTAGCATTTCCTAGATTTGTTCTTTACAGTTTAGAATTTCTGAGTTCAGAATGTATTTTACAAGAATGGGCAAGCCTCCAAGAAGAGGAACAAGTTGTCAAGAGTTGTCACGTTTAAGCAATGTGACTTCAGGTGTGTGTTTTACAATAATAGCACAGACTCGGTTGTTAACTTAAATTTGGATCCCTAATTACTGCTGTAAATGTCTTCAAAAAGATTTCATTGTGATGCACGAAAAAAGTTAGCATTTGTGGAGGAGATGACCTGCCACACACCAGTCAGGGCCGTCACTGGCAGTAAAAATTGCCCAGTCTTCCTGAAGAGGTCAGAGTATTTTCCGCATGGTGTGAGGTGGGTCTTTGTGACAAATTGATCCATCAAGTCCTATAACTTAGACACTAAGCACCTATCTGTCAAAAGTATTTCACTAACTTTCAAGAAAAGCTGTTTAACCTCCAGCAATATGCATGCAGTTAATGGAGAAACGAAGGGAACTCTGTGTTTATCCAAAGCAGAAATGCACATGAAACACTAATATGCTTCCATATGTCTTGAGATCATACTTTAATCTTAAAAAAAATAAATTTCATATGCATGGGATGCAAAAAAAAAAAAAAGCACTCTGATGTTCTGCATAATTGCTGATGACCTGCCGAGCTTCTACAGGATATAGATGTCCCAGTATACCCACAGACATGGACTGTGACCCTGAAGACAAAGTGAGTGATTGCAGGAACAACTGTACGTTATCGGGTATTTTTCTCAATTACGTACCTGTAATGTGGCAACTCTCCCCCAACCTGAAGTATAATTCGGTCAATGAGGCATCTGACCTGCGGTAGCTTCTTACTACCAGGAAACTCCAGTTTTCTCTTGACACTAAGCTGCCCGTTAGAGATGAGGTGTTAAATGTGTCATTAACACCTGTTCTGACACTCCACTCTTCCAACCTTAAGCTCTCCTACTGTGGCATAAGAATTATAACACTATCAACAGTATTCATGGATACTTTTACAGCACATTAGAGTTTCCCAAGTAGTCACACGTACTTTCTCATGCCATCCATAAGATGGTCCTTTTTTATTGATGAGGAAATAGGGCTCAGAGAGATGAACTGACCTAGCCAAGGTCACACAGCCTCACTAAAACCCTCCTCCTCTCCTCCTCCTTCGCTCTCCTTTTCCCTCTCTCTGTCTCTCTCACCTCTCTCCCTCCCTCCCTCCTCTCTCACTCCTCTTCTAGTTTCTTAGTGCCTGAAGATGAATGATTTTTTTTTCCTAATGGCCAGCATCTCTCTCTTCTCTGAGGACAGACACAGGCAAGGAAGGCAGGAATGGAGGAACTGGGGGCAGCAATGAGAAGGCACCTTGGCCTTTGTCGCCCCCTAGAGTCTGTTCGTTTTGCCCAAACCTCCTGCCCCACAGATGGATCCCCTTCAGTGCCAACCAGCAGTCCCAGAACAGGGATTCCTGGGGAGGACCCAGCCAGGGACCAGTCTCCACATATTCTGCCTGTGTGTCTCTGAAAAGAACAAGTTAAATAGAAAGTTCTGGGCACCTTGATAGGAAAAGTAAAACTAATAACAAACTTGGAATTCCTTGACCTGAGTTGGAGTCCTGGCTCTGCCAGTGACCACCTTTATGACTTCAGGCCACCTGATCTCTCGGAACCTCCATTCCTCACCCGTGAGGTGGATTTCCTTGCAAGGGCTGCTGTTAGGGATGAACCAGAGCCATGATGGGGAAACCACCTACCACATAACAGGTGCTCAGTAACTTGCTGATTTAGACTCAGAGGCTAAGAGTGAGGATGTGGAGAAGGAAGGGGCATCAGGGCAGTGGGAGCTTGTACATGAGCCTCGAATTCTGTAATGGCAAAAAGTGGCCTCAGATTCTTCCCCAGTGGTCAAGGGGTGGAGCCTGTTTCCTCACCCCTCGAGTCCGGGCTGGCTCTGTAATGTATTTTGGCCAGTGGGTTGTTAACAAATGTGATGCAAGCAGAGCATCACCATGGGGCTCGGCTCCCCTTGCTGCTTTGGGGAGCCTGTGACTGCCACCCTGTGAAGAATCCGGGCTGGCCTCCTGAATGATGAGACCCGTGACCAGGTACTGCTGTGGCCTCAGCCCTCCGCCAGCCACCGGGCCATCGCTGCCATCCGATCCCAGACATAGGAGTGCTTTGGTTATTTATAGCTGCATAACAAATCACCCCCAAAGCAGCTCGAGACAACATTTATTATCTCATTCAGTTTCCGAGGCTCAGGAATTGGGGAGAGGCTCAGCTAGAATGGGAGTCTGGGGGCTGGCAAGAGAGGGGAAAACCGAGTCAACGCCCACCACCACCTGCCTTTACTACAGAGCCGCCTAGTGCAGCCACGGGTCATCATGCGTGCAAGCCTGCCTCCCCTCCCAGAACACTGAACATCAGGGCCCGGAGGGTCCTCGGCAACAAGCCTCCCCAGCCTCTCATTAAACACTGGGGAAGCTTGCCCAAAGTCACACCATAAAGCCGCAGCAGCAACAAGATTAAACCCAGCACTCCTGCTCCCCGCCCTGGGCCGGTTTATAAAGAGCACATTGCAACGCTGGTAACACTTCTGTTTGGAACGGAATGTATTTCTAAATGCAGGCGTACCTCATTTCATTGCACTTCGCTTTGTTGCGCTTCACAGATACTGAACTGCATTTTTTACAGATTGAAGGTTCGTGGCGACCCTGCACCGAGCAAGTCTATGGGTGCCATTGTTCCAACATTTGCTCACTTCGTGTCTCTGTGTCGTGTGTTGGAAATCCTCAATATTTCAAACTTTTACATTATGATTATATTTGTTACGGCGATCTGTGATGGGTGATTATAACTTGCTGAAATCTCAGAGGTTGGCTAGCATTTTTTAGCAATAAAATATTTTTAATTAAGGTATATCCATTGTTTTTTAGACATAATGTGATTGCAACATAATGTGATTGCACACATAACAGACTCTAATATAGTGTAAACATAACTTTTATAGGCACTGTAACCAAAAAATTCATTTAACTCACTTTATTGCAATATTTGCTTAATTGCTGTGGTCTGGAACCGAATCCGCAGTATCTCCGAAGTATGCCCGTATTGCCCATCTGGACTCAGAGGCCAGCCCAGGGCAACAAGGAAAAACCAGCAAGAACCGGAAAGGAAGAGGTGACCTCATTACCTGACCGCTTCTCCCAGCGCACCGTCCTCTTACCCTTCTCCGCACCCCTGGCAACCAGGACTCCTGCCCCCTCCCCGCGGGGCCAGACCTCACTGAGGTGCCCGGCCCAGCTGCACTTCCCAAGATGCACATGCCAATTAGAAAATATCCACGTCAGAACCTAGTTCTAGGCTAGACCTAGTCCTAGAATCTTGGCAGCTCAGGACAAGAAGGAACCTTCTTCTTGACCATGTTCTCTCCATGACATGGAGCCGTTCAGCCTCTGCTTACTCACCTCCAGAGCCCAGGAACTCACTACCTCCACTGGTCGGAAAGACCAATCTACCTCCATTTAATTTCTGTGACAGGCAGCTCTGTGACCTTTAATGTCATTTGGCCTTTCTACCCCTCAAATTTCTCCTCTTCATAATGCCTCCCAAGCAGGATTGTCATGGTAATTAAGTGTGTGCAAAGTTCCCAGAAAGTA
Organism: Phoca vitulina; assembly: GCF_004348235.1. Lineage (NCBI taxonomy): Eukaryota > Metazoa > Chordata > Mammalia > Carnivora > Phocidae > Phoca > Phoca vitulina. Next base: position 64,339,430 of record NW_022589705.1, read on the forward strand.
ATGGGCACATGACAATTTCTATTAAATCGAAGAAGGTGAGAACAGAAAGGAACACAGGGATGCCACCTCTAAGCAGTGCCTGCTTCCCACCTGAGCGCCCGGCCCAAACAGTTGGGGCCGCAAGGTTAGGATCCCCCGAGGATTCTCCCCAGACAGAGAAAATCAGAATTCACCCAACCTCTCAGGGATGGAGGAAGGCACTAGGCAGCAGGGTCTCCGAGGGTGCGGAGGGGACGCTCTCAGGTGGATAGGCTGGGCCTAGAATATTCAAGGATGCAGGAAGAAAAAGGAGGGAGGGAGAGAGAGAGAGCACATACGTATATGGGAGGTGATGAGAGGTTCAGCCGGAAGTCGGTCACATGGGCACAGCTAAGATGCCATGGCCCAGGTATTGGTGAGGGAAGTTAAGAGATACCTCCTCAACCCAGCTGCGAAAAGTTAAATAAAGGACACTCGAGGCTTGTTCTTTCTTCAACGTCCAAGTTATTCTGCATCTCTGGGGTGCAGGGTGGGCGGGCAGAAGTCAGCAACGCTGCCACATTGTGCAATCAGAGCGGCACGGGCCGCCACCGGGATGGGGGATCTGACACCCAGGGGGGCACCTCGCCGTGCTCAGATCAGAGCAAAACAAATTTGCAGGCAAGTCGCTGAGTGTGAGAAGTTGCTAGGGGGCAAGGGACAGGACACGGAAAGTCACTACACTTTCCCATGGTCATTCACATACGACCCGTACAAAGTGCCACAAGAGCTTTTTAAGTCCCGCTACCTCTCTCCTTATTTTAGTGTCATTCAGTAGTTCTGAGGCTTTCCATGGGCTTGCTTTCGAGTCTACCCTCTTCCATGGCCCCTCCACTCACAGTCCCGCCCTCACCCTGTGCAGCCCTACAGGCCGCTCCCACCTTCCCGGGGCAGGTCTAGGGAGGTAACAGCTTCCCGAGTTACCAGCCCAGGCTGTTGCCCTGTACCCCGTACCCTGTTGCTCTTCCTAAACCCCACCCACACCTTCGTAAATAGTGCCTTTCAAAGCCTCGGGCGCCTGGGTGGCTCATTCGGTTGAGCGTCTGCCTTCACCTCGGGTCGGGTCGTAGTCCCGGGGTCCTGGGATCCAGCCCCGTGTTGGGCTCCCTGCTGGGGGGGCGGGCGGGGGGGAGTCTGCTTCTCCCTCTGCCTCTGCACCTCCCACCCCACTCGTGTTCTCGCTCACTCTGCTCTCTCTCTCTCTCTCTCTCTCTCTCAAATAAATAAATAAATAAATGAATAAATAAAATAAAAAATCTTAAAGCCTCACTTCCACACCCAGGACAGGCAAATGCATCGAGACAGGAAGGGGGACAACGGCTACTGGGGGCTGCCTGGAGTGGGCAGTGGGCCCTCAGTGTCTCATGAGGACAGAGATTCTCTCTGGGAAGAGGAAAAAGTTCTGGAGATGGGTAGTAGTGATGGTTGCCCAATGTGTGGATGTACATAATGTCACTGACTGTACACTTAAAAATAGAATGGTAAATTTTATTTTGTGTCTATTGTAGCACAATTTATTTTTTTTAAGATTTTATTTATTTGAGAGAGAGAGTCTGTGAGAGAGAGAGAGAAAGCATGAGCAGGGGGAGGGGCAGAGGGAGAGGGAGAAGCAGACTCCCCCGATGACGTGGGGCTCGATCCCAGGACCTGAGATCATGACCTGCCAAAGGCAGACGATTAACCGACTGAGCCATGCAGGCGCTCCTATTTTAGCACTATTTATTTATTTATTTATTTATGATTTTATTTGTTTATCTGACAGTGAGAGAACACAAGCAGGAGGAGTAGGAGAGGGTGAAGCAGGTTCCCCACCAAGCCGGGAGCCCGATGCGGGGTTGGATCCCAGGACCCCGGGATCATGACCTGAGCGGAAGGCAGATGCTTAACCATCTGAGCCACCCGGGCGCCCCTATTTTAGCACAATTTAAAGAAAAAAGCCCTCACACCTCCATTAACAAGCCTGAGGGTGCCATCTGTTTTTTCTTGGGACCCCGCCTGATAGATACTCTCCCGAGCAGTGTCTTCCCCAGTGGGTCCAAAGTTCCTGACCCTAGACTTCTCCTCCCTTGGGGGTTTCTGGAAGCTGACCCTCGAGGTTGGCAGGACAGTTGGATGCCCCCTGGTGATGCTCTTGCTGAATGCTCATGGAGACCATTTTTACTGAGCTGAAGAAAACTAAGACTCGTGGGGGTCCCCCACACACACCTGGACAGAAAGCTCACACATGAGGCAGTCATGACCGGGCAGGCCATCTGCACACTTGCTTCCAGAGCAGTGTCTCTTAGTCTCTGACAGTTTGACATATGGGCTCTGGGCTCACACAAATAGGAGCCAGGAGATGGGTCCTTACTCTACAAATGTCTGGTGATCTGAGGCAAGTCTCTGCTCTCTCTGGAGCTCAGTTTCCCCTTTTGTACAATAAGGGAGTTAACCAGTGGTACTCAAAATTTTCTTTACCAGCTGAATCCTTTCTTCAAATAAAATCTTACAAAGAAACCCAAAGTAAGGTAAAATAAAATCAGGGCTGCCTTCACTGATATGAGGAATTCTTAATCTCAGGAAACAAATTGAGGGTTGCTGGAGTGGTGGGGGGTGGGAGGGATGGGGTGGCTGGGTGATGGACATTGGGGAGGGTGTGTGCTATGGTGAGTGCTGTGAATTGTGCAAGACTGTTGAATCACAGACCTGTACCTCTGAAACAAATAATGCAATATATGTTAAGAAAAACAAAAAAGAAGAAGAAGAAGAAGATAGCAGGAGGGGAAGAATGAAGGGGGGGAATCGGAGGGGGAGACGAACCATGAGAGACTGTGGACCCTGAAAAACAAACTGAGGGTTCTAGAGGGGAGAGGAGTGGGGGAATGGGTTAGCCCAGTGATGGGTATTAAGGAGGGCACGTATTGCATGGAGCACTGGTGTTACACGCAAACAATGAATCATGGAACACTACATCAAAAACTAATCATGTAATGTATGGTGATTAACATAACATAATAAAAAAAAAAAATCAGGGCTGCCTGGTCTGAGGATGGCATGAGAGACCCAGAGCATCACTCCTTTTCTACCTTCTAAGGAACCATGGGGTTCCGTGAGGCACAGTGTGACAATCACTGTTCCAGATGCTCCTCAAAAGCCCTTCCAGGTTCGGCCATGTATACAGTGGAGACCATGCCCAGCACATGTGCTCAATATAAATGTTTGCTAAATTAATGAAAGGATAACCCAGAAAAATACCCAAACTCCTTCCTGCTCCCACTTTGCCTCACTTCTGTCCCCTCAGCACTGAGTAGTGGGAGCCCAGCCTCAGACCTGCAGTTCACTAAAACCAGGCTCTTAACTGTGCAAGCCTCACTCCCTCCTCAGCCTGCCAGTAACACTCTGGTGGACAAGAAATTGCTGAGCCTTTGTGCCCACCACCCCCTTGATGGGAAGTTTGCCATTCCCTGGCCAGGCCTGTGGCCTCTGAACACAAGCAGAGGGTCTGAGCTGGGGCCAAGAATAATATTGTGTCAGTGAGTCTATTATGAAAATAATGGAATAAAAGAAGCCACGCTCCATAAGGGATGTGCAAGCTTCCCCCCACTCCGCCACGACTGGACAAAGGCTGAGGTGGCCCCTCCAGGATGGGCATTCAGCCAAGAGCTTTAAATAATCGTTAAAAACACGGTCATGATTTATCATTGGGGATCAGACGGCCAGGGAGCTGCTTGCAGCCTGGTGTCTTCCCACTTCAGCTCGGGCATGTGGGGAGATGGGCATGGCCCGCCTTTCTCCCCCTGCATAACCCCCAAGCTGTGGACTTCCCCAAGGCCAAGAAGAACCCAATTGTAAAACGTCTGTCTTCCTCTCTCCCGGCCAGGAGGAAGCAAATCCTGTTCATATCTAATGTTTCCTGGGTGTTTCTGTGGATTATTTCATTTGACCCCCGTGACAACACAGTGAGCTAAGTACTTTATGACTGTGCCCATTTTAAGTCCGTGAAAACTGAGGCACAGAGATGTAACTTGCTCCCGGTGGGGGGTGGAGGAGGGCACGTCGGAACATCCTGTGCTTGGCTCCAGGGGACCTGAACTGGCCCTGAGTCATCGAAGTCCCCACTTAGCCCAGCTCTGCCTGCACAAAACCTCAACTTCAGACCCCTTCCGGAGTCTCTGCTGAGTTGAGGGACACAAGAAATCCTCACAGAGGAAGCTGGCCACCCGAAGAGTGGAGGGGTGACCGAAAAGACAGACTGTAGTGCACCTGACGCCTTGGGGCTCTCCGGGGAGCTGGAGGCCACCGCGTGCGTCCGCTTGGCCGCAGAGCCCTCCCGCAGGGGCAGGGCAAAGAGGCCTGGCTGGGAGTCAAGACGAGGGAGTCCTGGAGCCAGCTCTGCCTGGGGCTCGCTTGCGCTGTGACCTTCGGCAAGTCGTACTCCCTCCCTGGACCTCAGCGGCATCTTCTGACAAATGGTTCTAAAAATGCTACCCTACCTCCCAGGCTTGTAAAGGAGCTGAAGCAGGAAATCAGTTATGCAGGGGTACAGGTGGGCGACTGTCTGCTCCGAGGGCCCCCTTGCCCAGCCAGACGCAGTCCCGTCTCCCCAGACGCTGACTTTGTCCCCTTGGAGGGTGGAGGGACACCAGAAGGCCCGAGTGGGCAATACTTGGTCTGCCGCGGTCAGCCCCCAGCCCCGGTCCAGGAACGCATCCTGCTCCTTTGCCTAAAAGCAGCGGCCAGTAATGCCAAGGGCTTTGTTTGCGCTGTCTCATCACATCCCCCCGAGGTCACCTGTGTGGGCTCTACGGCCACTATCCCATTCTCTAGCTGGAGAAGCCAAGGTTAAAAAGGGTTAACTAACCCGAGCAGCTCTTCCTCCTCCTCCCAGCGCATCACCCGCTCAGCCATCCACCCTCCTTCCCTTCCAGCCCCCCATCTCCATCACCCATTCACGCTCTCAAGTTCATCCAGTTAGCCGTCACACATTCTCCGGAGCAGGACCCCGTGCTGGGCCGCAGAGGTGGGTCAGACAAGGGTCCCCGCCTGCTGGGGAATCACACTTGACTTGTGAGGTCACAACTCTGGGCAGCACAACACTGTGGTCAGAGACCCGGGTGGCTGCCTGACCCCACCCTTACACACCCCTCTCTGGGTACCACCATCCCCTTATTATTATTTCCTATCTTCAGGCCAGTTTCCACCAGCAGATCCAGAGACTCTGAAGGACACAGGATTGGTTTTGGCAAGCCATGTAGTGTTCTTCAGATCTTAATAACAGGGCGCCTGAGTGGCTCAGTCGGTTAAGCATCTGCCTTCGGCTCGGGTCATGATCCCAGGGTCCTGGGATCGAGTCCCACGTGGGCTCCATGCTCAGCAGGGAGTCTGCTTCTCCCTCTATCCCTCTGCCCTGCTCATGATCTCTGTCTCAAATACATAAATAAAATCTTTTTTTAAAATCTTAATAATAATAATAATATCCTGCAGCCATTAAGCTGAGACTCCATTGTAGTGGTCACTAAGCACTGTGCTCAGCATGGCCAACCACTTAACGTAGTGCTATGGGCTGAGTTGTGTACCCCCAAGACTGATATGTTGAAGCCCTGACCCCCAATGTGACCGCATTTGGAGAAAAGGCTTTCAAGGAGGTAATTAAGGTTCAATGAGGTCATGAGGGTGGGGCCCCAATCCAACAGCACTGATGCACAGAAGGAAGGCCACGTGAGGACACAAGAAGGCAGTCATCCTGAGGCCTCCCCAGAACCTGACCCTCCTGGCACCTTGATCTTGGACTTCCAGCCTCTAGAACTGTAAGCAAATACATTTCTGTTGTTTAAACTTCCCGGTATGTGGTGTTCGCCTCAGCAAATGATTACATAACACGGATTATCCCCATTCATCTTCGCAGCAATCCTAAGAGACCAGGGCCCATGTACTCCCCCTTTTTACAGATGTGGGATATAAAGCTCAGAGAGGGTAGCTTAGTTGCCAAGGTTACACAGAAAGTGACAGCATCAGGACTCACAATTTTGTCAGCCTAACACCTAAGTTGCTGCCCTTAAGCCTACGCTCTACCATGTCCCCTCAGTGTTCCAGCACCAGCCAAGAGCCTGGCCAGAGCATGAGCCTCCTGAATGTTTGCTGAATGAATGAATGAATGAATGAACAAATGAACGAACAAGTGGTTGCCCACCATGAGGACACTTGAAGGTGTCTCTTCTTTCCCAGGCCCTTTGAAGACATTCACCCAATACCCACCCTGCAGTCTTGGGGGAAAGCCATAGCACCCAAACCATCTGGGTCTCGGGAGGTGGCGTCCAAACCTAAAGGAGAAGTAAGAGGTAGCCAGACAGGGAGTGAGGGGGAGGGTGCTCCAAGCAGAAGCGTGACTGTGAGCAAAGGCTGGGAGACAGGAGAGCAAGCAGAATCACACTGAGGGGACAGAGGGGACAGGAGAAGGGAGAGAGGGTGGAGAAGAAAGCAGGGGCCTGCAAACCTTGGAACCAGGGAACCAGAGACTCAAACAACTCTGGCAGTTGGCCCATGCTCCTGGTCTCAGCTCTAAGAGCCACTGACCAGGAGGCAGCTGATAGCCCATCTACAACTCCAGAAACTACTAGAGGGGATGGAGGCTTGCCGTTGTGGGCACATACACTGTGACCGGAACCACAGGAGGACCTCTGGTGGCCGGGTAGAGAGGTAAGATGTGGAAGGGTGGGATGAGGACGAGCTGCCATCGTAGGGATGGCCATCACCTTCCAGGCACGCCCGTGGGCGATTGCTCAACAGCTCTGAGAACTAGCGGGGCTTATGCCCATTTTACACATGAGGAAACTGGGGTTTGGAGAGATTATGCCATTCATGTAAAGGCACCTGGCTGGTCGTGGTGAGCCTGGGATTTGGCCTCCAGCCTGTCGGGTCCCAAAGCTTGGGCCCTGATGTATGCATTGTGCACAGGTGAATGGGCTGCGAAACTAACCCAACGATCCGCTGTCGGTCAGAAGACAGGGTAGCTGGAGACACTGGGCCGTGGCGCTGTGTTGGTGACGCACGGCATCCAGTCGGTCTGCACTGAGGAGGTAAAGGGTCCCTGATGGCTTCCCTGACCTTCCACTGATTCATATCTATTCCTCCATCAACTCCAGGTGCCCCTATCCCAGCAATTCTTCCAGAAAACACCACAGGATCATCCTCCAGTGAGGTAGTGAGCTCCTTGTCGCCGAAAACAGAGGCAAGCACCTTGGGAGAGGCTGGCGGAGATGTCTAGTGAAGTTCCTCCCGGGGCTGCGCTGGAATCTCCATCCCCGGCCACCGCACATGCCCACCCGTCCCCCGCCACCGCACGTCCTCACGGCCTCTCTCCCAAGCCTCAGCATGTTTCCTGCTGTGGCTTATGGCTCCCAACTTTCAGCATCAAGGGGCTCCACTCCAGCTGAATAGACCTCTCCGTGGCTCCCGTACATCCTCTGACTTCTCCTCTTGCCCCATGTTTCAAGGCGAACTCAGCTCCCAGCTTTCAGTACACTGTCCTGGTGGTTCAGGGACAAAAGAGACCAGGAACACCCTGGACACTCACCATCTGGACCCTTCATGGGGGCCCTTACAATATCCTACCCCAGCGCTTCATGGGTCCAATTAATCCAGCTTTCACTGAGCACCTTCTCTGGGGAACAGCTCAGCGAGGAAGGCAGGAGCCCTGCCCTTGAGAAGCTGACAAACAGTAGAGGCAGATGCGTTGGTGATAAATAAAAAGGCAGCATGAGCCAGAGCCACGGCCTGGAAGATAAGTGACCTTTAGGGAGGTGGGAGTCCGGCAGCTTGGGTGTAGGTATTATAGCCTGTCAGACCCAGGCGTGAATCTATTCTCTCGAACTTTCTGGGGGTGTGACCTTTGGCAGGTAACTTTACCGCTTAGGGCTTCAATTTCCTGATCCATCAGAGGACGACTGTGGGACTAAATAAGAGAATGCTAGCGTGCCACATGGTGACTGCAGTTAGCAACACTGGACTGCGTACTTGAAAGTCGCTAGGAGAATAAATCTTAAAAGTTCTCATCACAAGAAAAAAAACCACGTAACTCTGTGTTGTGATGGAGGTTAACCAGGCTCATTTGGCGATCATTTCACAACATATACCAATATTGAATCATTACATCATACAGCTGAAGCTAAAATAATGTTGTATGTCAATTGTATCTCAATAAAAAGGGAAGAAAATTAGGAATGAAAGGAGTTATAATTAAATATTCTACAAAGGGTGCCTGGGTGGCTCAGTTGGTTAAGCAACTGCCTTCAGCTCAGGTCATGATCCTGGAGTCCCGCGATCGAGTCCCGCATCGGGCTCCCTGCTCGGCAGGGAGTCTGCTTCTCCCTCTGACCCTCCTCCCTCTCATGCTCTCTGTCTCTCATTCTCTATCAAATAAATAAATAAAATCTTTAAAAAATAAATAAATTAATTAATTAAATAAATAAATATTCTACAAATATTCAAAGAAACTATTATGACAAATGTTTGCACATAAATATAAAAATAGATTTGAAATGAAGAAATTACAATTTGCCAAAACTGCCTCAAGAAACAATAAAATATCAGGGCACCTGGGTGGCTCAGTTGGTCAAGCATCTGCCTTCAGCTCAGCTTGTGATCTCTGGGTCCTGAGACGGAGCCCCACATCAGGCTCCCTGCTCAGTGGGGAGTCTGCTTTTCCCTCTGCTCCTCCCCCCAACTCATGTGCTCTCTCTCTCTCTCTCAGATAAATAAATAAAATCTTAAAAAAAAAAAAGAAAGAAAGAAAAGAGAAAATATCTAGGTAGCCCTGTAGTGATGAAATATTCTAAATTTGTGGTTTAAAATCTTCCCTAAAAGAGATTTCAGACCCAGAGTTTTTCCTGAAGGAACAAGCAATTCCAGTCCTTATATAGCTATTTCAAATTATAGAAAAAGAAGGACTATTCCCAACTTCCCACATGAAGTTATCACAAATATGATATCAAAACCTGATAAGAACAGTATGAGAAAGGATCATTATAGGCCAATTTGACATAGAGGCAAAAATTCTAAACAGTATTAAAAAGCTGAATGCAGAAATCTAAAAAGAGGATAATCCATTATAACCAAGTTGGGTTTAACTTAGTCACGCAGAGACGATTCAACACGAACAGTGCTTACTGCTGATTTGCCATGTGAACAGATGAAAGGAGGAAATTAGCATGCTCCTCTTGTTAGATGCCGGAAAGGTATTTGATGAGATTTAACACCCGTTCATGATTAAAAATGAAAAACTTTTTAACAAATTAGAAATAAAGGAGAATGTCCTTAACCTAGAAAAGATGACTGTCATTCTATTAAGACCTAGAACAGTTCTGTTCCCAAAAGCTGATTCTCTCGGTTAACTGATATATTGAGCCAGGACCTCCTGGAAGCAGTGACTTGATCCAGGAGTGAGTGTAATGATAGAAGTTTCTGGACCACTGTGGTCAGGCAGAGGAAATGTTTTGGCTAAGCCTTGTGGTGCTCTTCAAATCTTATTAATATGCATAGACTGTTGTTTATGAATTTTCATTCACCCAACAAAAACTTATTAAATATCAAAAAAATTAATAAAATGTCAAACATATTGTACATTGATGCCTGATCTATGCTTCTCAAAATGATGATAAAAAGCCTATCCTAGGATACCTGGGTGGCTTAGTCGGTTAAGGGTCTGCCTTCAGCTCAGGTCATGATCCCGGGGTCCTGGGATCGAGCCCCGCATCGGGCTCCCTGCTCAGCGGGAAGCCTGCTTTTCCCTCTGCTGCTCTTCCTGCTTGTGCTCTCTCTCTCTCTCTGACAAGTAAATAAATAAATAAATCTTAAAAAAAAAAAAGTCTATCCTTATATTAGAAAAAATCTACAGGATGAATTCCCAGAAGCCCTGTGTGGTAAGATTACAGATAAATTTTATTTTCTTATTAGAGCTCTTCCTTCACTGATTAAATAAATATTTATTGAACATACCTATTAGGTGCAAGACACCGTGTGAGGTCCTGGAATAAAAAGGAAATACAGAAAATGGTTAGAAATATGGCCTTTGCTGCCAGACTGAGCTCGTGGCGAGGCTCTGCTACTCACTAGCTGTGCAACCTTGGGTAAGTTGTTTAACTTCTCTGTTCCTCAGTTTGCCCATCTATAAAATGAGGATGTTTTTTAAAAGGAGAAGAAAATGCATGTAAATCGCCTGGCCTATAGTATCTGAAGAAAAATAGCAATTATCACCTGAAAGGAAAACGTAGTATGTAGCAAAAGAAAGGGGCAGATGAAATGCTCTCAGTGCTCGGAGAAGGGGGCAAGAGGACATCAGAGACTGGAGGAGGATGAAGGAAGGCTTCCTGGAGGAAGCAGCATCAGATCTGTGCCTTGAAAGCTAAGTATTTCAACAGGCAAAGAAGAGGTGGAAAGATATTCCAGAGAGAGTGCCCAGCATGAGCAAAAGCCCAGAGATGAGAAAGTGCCTGGGTTAAAGGCACCAGTCAGGTGTAGCTGAAGCACAGGGGTTTGATTGTATCGGGGCTGGGGCCAGTTCCAGAGGCCTCATTGCACACTGTGCCAAATGGTGCATGGCAGCTACCCCCTGCCCCTCAGTTTCGCCATCTGTAGAATGAGGCCACTGGAGTCAGTCACCCCGGGGCCCCCAGCCCCTCCAGGACATTTCACTCTACAGAGCCCGATCTCCCCGACTCCTAAATGCTTCCACATGTCAACCCTGCCCAGGCTCCTTATCTGTGCTTGCAGAATGCAGCCGGCCAGCCCCGCTTCCAGGCCTTGGACGGCCTCCCCACGGGTCTGGAGCACACAGCTCTCCCTGGGCCACCCGGGACATGTGGCCCCCCACTCCAGCAAAAACACAACACCCAGGGTGGTGGGCCCTATGGAAACATTAGCCTCCCTTCCCTCTTCGGGCCTCCAGGCCTCAGCAGCGCCCGAGAGCGACGTGGGTTTATTTGGGGTCTGCGGGATGCAGAGAATGTTATCATTCTCAGGGAACTCCAAGTCCTGTTCTCAATGCTTATTCTGGCCCTTCTCCGCGGGTGCTGCAGGCGCGATGGGGCCAGGAGGCCTCCCTCCTGCTCCGTTACCGCCAGGGGCTCCCCGCTCCAAGAGAGGTTTCAGGTTTCAGAGAAATGAAGTCAGGGCCTGAAGGGGCAGCTGTCCATAACTGCTGGAGCCGAGGACCGAGCAGGGCTGGAGGTTCAAGCTGTGTCATCCCCCCTCTTGTCCCCCGACTCCCACTCCCACAGAGGGCGAGCCTTTGCTTTTTCAACCTGGAATCTGAGAATTCTAGCATCTTGGAATCCAAGAATCTTAAAATCTTCAAACTAATGGACTCTTAGGCTACCGGGACCTTAAGAGTTATGGAATCTTAAACTTCCTAGAACCCTAAAATTCTAGAAATTTCAAATCAGAATCATGGTGTCCAGGGAAGAGATGGGTTCTAGCATTTCCTAACTGTGTGACTCTGGGCAAGTTAGTCAGTATCTTTATGCCTCCAGGTCCTCCTGTGGAAAATGGGGTAAAAATAGTACCTACTCCTCAGGGTTACTATGTGAGTTATTATGTGGACATGTCATATGTTAGTATGTGTAAAGCACTGACAACAGTGCCCAGCACATGGAAGGGCCCAGAGAAATTATGGTTATAGTTCTAATACCACACTGCAAGGTAACAGTGGTCCCTGGCCTTCCTGTCTAGAATTTTCCTCCGTTCAGCCATACCACTTCTCAAGAGAATGAGGAGGGGAGCCTTGGGACCAGAGAGACCCCTCAATGATGGCCCCACCCCACCCCCCGAAGAGAGACAGTACTAGGGACAATTTCCAAGCAAGAGACAGGTTTCCCATCACCCAGAAATATAACGGGCAGAACCATGTTTCCTCCCAGAACGAGGAGCTGTGGCAGGTGGAATCAGTGAAAGGCTCTGGGGTCGTTCACAACTCCCAGGGTGCTGGCTGTGCTCAGCTGGGGCTGCCGTCTTCAAGGGGCTCCGTTGGACTGGAACATCCGAGATCGCTCACTTGCACGTCTGCCATTTTGACAGGGATGGCAGGAAGGCTGGACTCAGCTGGGCCCCCTCTAGTTTCAGGGCCGCCCCCTCTCCAGGTGGCTTCTCCACCTGCTTGCTCTTTCAGGGCACCCAGACCTCCTACACCATAGCTCAGGGCGCTCAAAAGGACATGAGTAGAGTTGCCAGCTTGAGCCGGTGTGATAGGTGGAAATCTAAGGTGGCCCCCAAGATTCCCACCCACTGGTGTACGTGCCCCGTATAATCCCTTTCCCTTGAGTGTGAGCTGGACCTGAAATATGATAGGTTACACGGGTCGAGTTACACCATAAGGCAAAGACGATGGCATAGATTACACCACACGATGCGAGGCTCCGTCACAGCAGACTGCAGAGAAAGCCCCGACTGGCCCTGAAGAGTTAAGCTGCCATGTTAAGAGAGGGCCATGTCGCTAGGACCCGAGCGCAGCCCCCAGGTGCTGAGGGAGACCCCTGGCTGACAGCCAGAAGGAAAATGGGGACTTCAGTCCTCCAACCACAAAAAGATGAATGCTGCCGACAGAACTCAGGAGGAGGACCCCGAGCCTCACCCGAGAACACAGCACCACCCGACTACCTTGATTTCAGGCTGGGGAGAGAACCCACGCCTGGACTTGCAGAGCCGTGAGCTAACCCACGGGTGTGGTTTCAAGCTTCTGAGTGATTTGTCACACAGCAAGAGAAACCTTGCAGCCGGAACTGGAAAAGCATCACTTGCCCTACACTCTATGGTTAAAGGAGTCACAGGGCCAGCCCAGGTTCAACGTGAGTGAGGACCACGCTGGATGGGAGTACAGAGAGGGATGGTTCATCTAGGGCCATCTTTGGATACAAGTGATTGCAAGCACAGTCAATTCCCTGAGACCTAGATCCCGCCTGGACACAGAATACACCCCTGTGTCTGACTACCAAGTTTCTAGAAGGTAAAGTGTACCCCCACAGTAGGTAAAGTGTTCTAGTGGAGGTTGCATGTGATATCTGACCTGATTCCCTCTTGCTGACGTTGCAGCCTATTTCATGTCAATTCAAAGTAAGCATGTTTTGGGATCCTGGGTGGCTCAGTTGGTTGAGTGTCCGACTCTTGGTTTTGGCTCAGGTCATGATCTCATGGGTCATGGGATCAAGCCCTGCATCAGGCTCCACACTCAGTGGGGAGTTGGCTTGACATTCTCTCCCTCTGTCCCTCCCCCATGTGCTCGTGCTCTCTCTCTCTCAAATAAATAAATCTTAAAAAAAAAAAAAAAAAGTAAGCTTGTTCTAACTAGAAGGATTCACAAGAGTCATCTAGTTTAAACTATTTATTTATTTATTTATTTGAGAGAGAGAGAGAGAGCACATGAGCAGTGGGGGGGTGGGGGGGAGATCGTGACCTGAGCCGAAATCAAGAGTCCATCACTTAACCGACTTAGCCACCCAGGTGCCCCTAAGCCCCTTAATGTAGAGTGAGGGTCTCAAGAGAAGAGGGCATTTTCCCAGGTCCCATAGCAAACCAGAAAGTACAGTTTCTAGTCCAGGCATCTGGACTCCCATGCTACGGCCGCCTCCATTCAGCTTGTTTTTATGCTCAGTGGGCCATTCCCTCCTCTGGCCCCAAGGGAAAGGCACTCGTTTTGCCCTGGCCCTCCACCTCTCCTGGGCCCCACCCTGCCCTGACTGCTTGGGAGTCCTAAGATTCACCATTTCTACTCCCCTGGGTCTGAGAGATTAAGGAGAGAAATCAGGATTCTCCAGGTACTGAACCCCAGCATGCCTTCACCTCTGGGAGAGGACTGACAGGGTGAGGAGCCTCACTGACACAGCCCACCTGAGGCCCCCAGCTTCAGAGGCCCCCACACCCCCCACTCCTAGGGTGTGCCCCAGGAGCTGGCTTCTGCACTGTGTCCTGGTGTTTATCTTCCCCTGACCCACCCTGGGGTCCTAGGCTAATCACACCCTGTGCCTTCTGTTTCCTCCCTGTAAATGAAGACAGTGCCCCGACAGGTGAGGGGAACTAAGTGAATGCCCTCTGAGGACCACAAAGGGGTAAACTCCTGGGCAGAGTTTTTCTTCCAAGGGAAACCTCAGCTCCTGCTTCCCGATAAGCCATCCCTCTCCCTCCAGCTAACGGTCCCAGCCTCCCCTCATTCCAGTCCCCTTGCCCATCTCCTTCCTCTTCTCCAGTGAAAATAGAAAGCCAAGGGCCGGGGCCTCCATCCCTAGGAATTCCCAGGAATTCCTAACCCTGCCCAAATGTCACCTCCTCTGGGAAGTCTTCCCAAATTTCTTATCTACAATAGCATCTTCCTTCTCCTCTGTCCCTTTCTCCTGCTCTTCTTTTTTTTAATGGTACTTGTCACTGTCAGAAATTACATGAGGCATTTATTTGTTTACTTGATGATCATCTGTTTCCTACACTAAATGATTAGCAAACATCTGTCTGTTGTTTTCCACCATATCTGAAGAGTTATATAATAATGCTCAAAGAGTATTTGTTGAACAAATGAGTGAATGAATGGAATCCAAACTAAACACAGTAGCAAACTTCAGTGTTCATCCAGGATCATGTCTGAGATACCAGTTTGCAAGGTGAAGAAAATAATGTGCAAGATGACCAGTATGAGCAGCCCACCCCACACTGGTCCCTCTCTCCTCTGGCTCCTGCTTATACTTAGAGCCTGAACCCCTCAATCACCACTGATTTACTAATTGCCAAGACATTATTGATGTTTTGAAATGAGCAAGCAGTGTAGGTGTGAGTCTGGTCTTTCTCTCAAGCTTCTTGAGGGCATATTCATCTTTGCATCCACCCCCAGAGTGCCTAACAAAAGCCATTTGGGTCATTGTCCTTCAATAAATTAATGAATGAGTGAACACGTGAGTGAGTAGAGTGAGTGAGTGAGTTAGAAAATGGGTGGATGGACTATTGGATGGTTGGATGTTGGATGGATGGTTGGATGGAAAGATAGAAAAAAGGAAGGAAGAGTCAATGTATTGATGGATGGATGGATGATGAGTGGATAGTAGAGAGAATGGACAGATGATGGAGAGATGGATAGATAGATGAATAATTAATGGATGATGGGGAAAAATGGATAGATGAATGGATAAGTAAGTAAACAGATTTGATTTACTGTGTCTCAAAATCTCCAAACGCATGGAGCAAAGGAAGCAGATCTGCTCTGTGTCCCTATAAGATAGAGTTAGGATCCTTAAAGCTATAGGAAAGAAGTTTTCAGCTCATTAGAAGGTAGAAGCTTTTTGTCCCAGAGATGTGCAAAGAGAAAATAGGCAGCCCTCTCCCCCATCAGGGGCTGAGGCAGGCAAGCATCTAGATCCTATGCCCTCATTCTCTACCCTGAATCTTGGGAATTTTCTTGATACTTTTTCCTAGGACGGAGGACAGAGTCAATGACAATTGAGCTCATACTATGAACACTTACCATAGGCACACTCCTAACAACAGCCCATGAGGTTGGGACTGCTTCTCACCCTGCCATCTGTAGGCTTTTTCCATTTTGTCTAGGCTGCCTTATGGGCAAGAATGCTACAATCCCAGAATTTTAAAACACAGAGACTGGCCGTGTAGCCTTGAACAAATTGTTACCATCTCTGATCATCAGCGGCATCATGTGTCAAGTGGAGACCCCGATGCCTTCCTACAGAGCTGCTGAAAGAATTATGTAATGCACCTCGTGATGTGCTGAGCACATTGAAAGCCTTCGGTAAGTTACAGTATTGGAACTGATACTGGTTTTAGCCTTGATGTCAGGGTTCAAATCCACATCTGTATTTGTATTCATATTTACTACAAATATGATCCTAGTATAACATGTGTGACATATCATTGCCAGACTCATCAATCCAGAACCACAGATTCACAGATCGAAATAACAAATTATTAGAAACTGACCATCTCAGAAGTTTAGCACTGTAGAATTACCAAACTTTAGAGCCACAGATGGTTCATTTCATCGACTCCCAGAAACTCCCAGGACCTCTGAGGTCATGAGTCCAGCCACCCCAACCAGCCTCTACCCAGGGCAGGTGCCCCTCTCCAGTATCCTTCACCCCAATCTGCAGGCCAAAACACCCTCCGAGCCCACCTTTGGGTCCCTGGCTGGACCCCTTGGCCCTTCACTCTTGTTCTCAGACAACCCAGAATCCCAGGAATTTGCGGCCACAGCGAGTGGGGGCCTGCGATTGGGCCTGGGGAATGGTGAAATATGGAAGCTCCCAGAGTTGGGCCTGGTGGGGAAGGCCACATTTTCTGTGTCATGTTCTATTGCACGCCAATCAATTACAGTGCGCCCTATATAAACACATCATGAGGGCTTTGACAGGGGGCCGGGGTGAAGTTGGGTGTCAGGGTAAAACAGGGGATAATAAAATCACTGGAGATTTATTTCTCTAAATTGGAAACTTCATGCTTACACCTGACTAAATCATCAGGCTGAAATTGGAGCCGACTCCCACGGAAAACACATGTAACCTTATCCCATCTTTGTTTAACGGCGACCCATCAAGACGCCTGATGGATTCTGCAGATGCGGCCAGCGTCCTCCTTTGGCTCCTTGAGTTCTGGGGGTCTCAATCAGACCTGTCTTCACTGTGCCCACCCTGCTCTCTGGTTGCTCTTCCAGAGCTGGCCAAAGCAGCCTCTCCTATAGGCGGGTGTCCATGTGGGTCTCCTGCCCCTCCACAGCTTCCCTTTGCTTCCATGCCCAAGAGGACCCCATTTGTGTACCTACGATGCCCGTACCCAACATCCTCCTTTTGCAAGAAGCAATCCTCTCTTGCTACAGAGAAGCAATGTCAAATAACAGGAGAGGCAGCTGGGACATCAAGAGAAGAGCTCTAGGCTGGAAATCGTCTGCTCTGGGTTCAGAGCGTAGTTCTCCGATAAAATCCCTTTTCTCTCTGAGTAAAATGACTTTGCTACTTCCTTTTATCCTGTCTCTTCTCTCATAGAACTTTTATGAGGATTTGTTGAGTTAAGGGATTAACGGTGCTTTATAATTTATAAATCGATGGTATATATTTGTATATAATTCTCCAAGTGAATCATGAAGCTCCGTGTGTAGTACCAGGAGACCGTATGAAGCCATCCACTTCCTTTGTTAAGGAATTCCCGCGTTACCAGCAGTGACCAGCCAACCGGGGTTGGGAGGAGGAATTCGGAAGGGAAGCTAATCAGTAAGCCCCTCTGTGTGCTGGGCACTGTGTTACTGCAGCTAATACAAATATTTCAAATGATGCCCACATCCTAGATAAGAGTTACGCCCACTCCAAAGAGGATAAATCAGGGATCAGAAGGGTTACCTAACTTCCCCAAATCACACAGCCAGCGGGGATCGAAACCAGGCGGTCAGTCTAGGTTTGTCTGACTCCACAAAGTTCATTAAAATGTATGACAAGTGCTCTGTGAGGCCTGAGGGAGAAAAGATGGGCAGTAGGTTTCAGGGCTCAATATGGGCCCTCCCCTCTCCCAGCCCCTCCCTTCAAGTTCATAAATTCTTACACACACAAACACACTCAGCCCAGTGCACACCGCAGGTGGTCAGGGGCTGGGAGGCTGAGAACTGAGGCCCACAGGGCACCGGGCTCACACTTCCAGCACTGCCCTGCCCTTCGGGTGGAGCGGGGAGAGCTGGGTGGAGCAGGAGGCGGGGCGGGGAGGGCTGGGTGGAGCAGGAGGCGGGGCGGGGAGGGCTGGGTGGAGCAGGAGGTACCCTGTGTGTCATTTTCGCCCGCAGTCAGCAGAGCCTTGCAAAGTGCAAGATGGCTTTTTTAGCCCAGCATAAGGATCTAGTTAAAAACCAATAAATCAGCAGTGAAATGTGCATAGCAGCCTTCTCCGTAAAATCAACATGGCTTGCTCCTCTGCAGGGAGCCTTCTGACGGCCAGGCTGAAGTGGAGGGCTCAGGCAGAGCCCTCCTCGGTCCCATAGCAGCCTTGGGGGAGAGGAGTCTCCCCTATCCCCCCCCCAGAAGATGAGAGCCAGGCCACCTGGGCCCTGCCTAGGCGGCGCCTACACCCGAGACATCCCCCTTTCTAGCCGCACAGATCAAGAAACGTGTGAGCAGGACCCAGACTGCCCTCCGCCTCCTCCACCCCGCTCCCCCCTGACACAGAAAATCGAATTAGGAGATGGATGAGCTGGGGAGTGGATGAGAAAGGGGAGCCCCGGGGCGTCTCCCCAACACAAACTACAGGTCGCCATCTGCAGAGCAGGCTCGGGACGCCCTGGGGATCGCGTCCCGGGAAGACACCCCGCCGCCGACCTCCGATGGGACGGGCGCCCCGGGCCTGCCGGTGCCCAGGCCAGCCCCCAGGCCGGGGCTGGGGATTTAAGGAGGCCCCAGATCCCCCTCAGGACGGTATTTAATATCTGTAAAACTGCCACTCGGGCGGCCAAGGTAAACAGCGTCCCTGGCAGTTCAAAGGTGAGCGAGTTTAAATGTTTCCCCTTTGCCTGCAAGGAATCCGCGCGGGCCTGCGGCAGGGCGGCCCGGGGAGGCCCCCCGCGCCGCGGGCCCCAGGCATCTGTGCGCACAGAGGCTGCGTCTCCCACACAAATACTCAAAATTTCTCATTAAAACTTATGACTGTGTCAACAGCGCAGGCCGGGCCCCTAATCTGGAAAAGCCATTTCTCCACCCCGCCGGCCCGCCGCCGCACGCCCGGGAGCAGGGGCCCCGCGCTGTCCCTCCGCCCGCCGCGGCGCTCTGGCACCCGGTGCACCGCGTCTGCTCCTCGGGGGCCGGTGACGTGCGACACCGGGCCGGCCGCTCAGGTGAAGCGCGGGCCGGGGTGGGGGGGCAGCCGTGGCTGGGGCGGGGGGGGGCACTAAACAGCACCGTCCAGCTGCACCCCCTGCGGGCAGTCCTGCTCCCTGGGGTGCCTTTCTGCTCCTGCAGGGAACGGCTGAGCTCAGCCCCGCCTGGTGCCACCGTGCAGCCGGCATGTGGGGGGAGGGGGGTGCGGGGAGCCCCAGAGTTGGGAACACAGGGCCCTCCAGGCTTTCGGCCAGGAAGGTGTGGAGGCACCTGCCTCAGGCTGGAGGAGCGAGAAAGACTGCTCTGCAGAGGAGGAAAGGGTGAACTCTACTCTCAGTGGGTCTAGACATGCAGACCCCAGGGGAAGAGGGAAATCAGAGGGAGACTTGCGAGTGGAAAGAGTCCACCCTGGCTTCAAATCCCAGCTCTGACACTTGTGAGATTTCCCTTTCCTCCTCTACAAGATGGGGCCAATGATGGGAAGTGGGGGAAGACATTTTAGGAGAAGAAACAGCCTGTGCAAAGGCCCTGAGGCAAAAGAGAGCATGTGATCACTGGTAAAGGCCCGGATACAGAAACGAGGCTGATGGAAAGGGGCTGGAAGAGTGTACATGCTTACAACTTTCAATGAGCACTTCTGGATTTGAGTCTTTGCTGTGTGTATATGTGTGTATGTGTGCACATGCGTGCACAGTTATACCCATGAGTATACACTTAATGTATGTGGATTCGAATATCCCCCAAAATGTGCCCCCATACATGGGTACTTCATGCTTGTTTAAAATGTGTATGTCCTTTTGGATGTGTGTACAAGTACAAATGAGTGAGCATTTAGATATGAATTTGAGTGCATTCATGGGCGTACCTATACCCGTGATGGTCCATTCATGCTTGTGAGTCTGAATGAGGGCTCGTATATTAGTGTTTGCACATGCATCTGTACCCCTTGAAGTGTATAAATGCACTTGTGCTCACACACACATTAACAAATACTGATTCCCTGCTTCCCGAACCCTCCCTGCTCTCTGTGTGTGGGAGCTGGGGTGGTGGGTGCTGAACGTACCTTGCCTTCCACGGAGAGCAGACATTCCCACAGACAGGCCACGTCTGCCAATGCACTCATCGGCCTGATAGACCCACTTCTTTTTGAGACCACAGACATTCTGTTTGCTCCACCCCAGGGAAATGAGAAAAGAAAAGCTTGTCCAGATTTTTCCCCAGAAAGCTGCAATCCAGGCACCCAGCCCAGCATCCTCCCTGAGCCAGGTCTGCGGAGACCCTGCTGAGCAGAGGAGCAGGAGCAGTTCAGCCCTGGGAGTGGGAAACTGCTGCTAGCCCAGTCCAGGTGCTCTGCTGATGACTTGCCTCTCTGAGCTGCTGAAAATGAACACCTGCTCCCAACTCCTTCATCTTAGGCTGAAAGAGAACACAAACAGAAATGTGGCAGATGATGACCATCCCTCCAAATTTTTCACTGGACTGGGTTAGCTGCCTAAGTAAATAAATAAATAAATTTTTTTAAAAAGCAATCCTCAGAAAAGCTCCGTGAAGTCCTAAAGGTCCAGTGCCCATGTTGCTTCCAAAAGGACAAGAATTTTGCCTTTGTCATCTCTGTATAGTATTCTTTTCTTAGAACAGTACTCGGCACACAGTGGGTGCTCGATAAATATTTGTTGATGGGCGCCTGGGTGGCTCAGATGGTTAAGCATCTGCCTTCAGCTCAGGTTGCGATCTCAAGGTCCTGGGATCGAGTCCCGCATCAGGCTCCCAGCTCAGTGCGGAGTCTGCTTCTCCCTCTCCCTCTGCCTGACTCCCCTCCCCCCGCTTGTACTTTCTCTCAAATGAATAAATAAAATCTTTTTTAAAAATAAATAAATAAATATTTGTCGAATTGATAAATTTGTTCATTGAGCTATTTATTCATTAATTCACTCAGCAAAGAACCCTGTGCCCTTGTCCTGTGCCAGGCCTTACCCGTCCCCCACCAAGGAAGAAGGAACTCTCTTGCTTGGGCTTCACTCAAATTCCAGAAAAATCGGGACCACTTTAAATTCATAGCTGCCCACCGCCATGGAGCCTCGAAACTGCTGGGAAATGCAACTGTTTCTCCGCTCCTTCTGCTCTCCACAGCAGCCCGTTCAAATCTTCCCCCCTCTCCTCAGCACCTCCAACCTTGCTCTTCCTCAGCCCGCCTTTTGCAATGACCTTCAAGGAGAAATCAAAAGCCGTCAGCTTTCAGCCACAAAGCCTACCTATTCAGGTGTGCCTCCAAATCTCATCCCCTTCCCTCCTGTTGGAACAGCAAATGGGATTCCTCCCCCATGGGAAGCCAAGCCCTCCCCTCGGCACCCACTCCTCCCCACCCCAGGGAGCTCACCTCACCGCCTCTCCTCCTCTCTGTCCGTTCCCTCTATCTCGGCGTCTGTCACATTGATCCTTGGGAACCATTCAAGGGTCACCAATTCAATCTGGGGCATTGTGACCGGCAGTTTATAAAAGTAAAACAGGAGAGAAACTATCCGTGTGTGGCACCCAGTAAAGGTGAATACGCGTGTGTGGAGGCGCCCCAGGTCGGGAAGGAGCCGGGGGGCTGACCGTGGGCTGCAGGCGGGAATGTGGAAACAGCACCTTTCTACTTCTCTTTTGCTACCACCTCCTTCTCCTCAGCAGTTCAACATCCTGGAGAGTCTCACAAGCCGTCTCTCCCTTAAGCCCACCTTCTCCAATCACTGCCTCCCGTCTGGCCATCCATCCCCCAAATCTCTTCTTTAGGGAGCTGTCTACACTCAGCTCCTTTCGTCACTTCCCATTTCTTGGCAAATCAGCACACCCCTGGAACCAGCGTGAGCCGTGAGCTGGCTGCTGACTCCAGTGAAAGCTTGCCCGCGGGGCTCGCACCCGGGGCCCTGGCTGTTCCCTTAGGTCCCACTTGGCTTCCTCTTCTCTGGCTGACCTCCTGCCACCGGGGCCTGCCACCTCCTCTGTGGACTCTTCTGCTCCTTCCCAGCTCTTCGTGTTGGCGCTCCTGGGGGCTCCCTCCTAGGCCCCCTTCTCTTCCCACCTGCCCTCAGGGAGAGTGGCTTCCAGGTCCACAGGCTGCTGCCGCCCACCCTGATCTCTGCATCCCAGCTCCCTCGCCGGAGCGCCTCCCACTCAGCACCCCAGAAGAGAACCCAGCCGCCCCTGCACCCCCTCCCGTGTTCCTTGTCTGTGCATCACCAACACATCACCCAAAGCAGAAAGAGGTGCCATTTGGGACTCGTCCGGGGCCCAGCTGTCTGGTCACTACGTCCTGATCTCTCTGGCACCCCTTCACTCCTCTCCCCCTGCCTCCACCCTCAGAGTCAGAGTGTGCTCTGCCCCAGTTCCCGCAGAGTGTGCTCACTACAGGCTCCCCAACGCTTCTCTCTAATAGCCCATGTTGCTGTTTGCTTCAAACCAGTATCCCTTCTCGGCTGCTGGACTGGAGCACAGGCTCCTCATGCACCCTTGGAAAGACGTGTCCGTGCTGACCCTCCATCTTCAACCCCTCTAATTTTATATGCCCAGCCCAACTGGTGCTCCTTGGGTGGAGGTGGGGGGCGTGACTGGCTGGCCCCTCCACTTCCTCGGCGTCCATAAAGTCCCTCACTCTCAGGTTCCTCTGGCCAAGGCCGGGCTGACCCAGGGCACCCCAAGCTCACGTTCAAAGACTCAGGCTAGACCCAGCTGCTCGGCCCCATAAATGAGGATTAGGCGCCCCCCTTTGAGGCGGGCGGGTGGGCTGTGAGAAGAGTTGGTTTGGTAGAGATTTTATGGCAGGATCACATTTCGTCATCAGACCCCCCTCTGAAGCCGGCCAAGGGCAGGTCAGGGGCAGGGGAGTGGGAACCTGAGCCGCTCCATCAGCTCAGAGCACAGAGTTGCTGGCACAGGAGGGAGCCAGGGCTGGGAATGAAGGGTCTGAGCTCCTGCCTCCCCTCTGCCACCCCCGCTGTGTGAACTTGGGCACATCCTTCCACTCTCTGGGCAGTGGTCTATGATGTGGGGGCCCTAGGCCAGATGGGCTCTGAGGCCAGTTCATTTCCAGACTCCCAGGCCCTCTCCCAGTCTGAGCCATAACAAGAGCATCCCCATTCCCAGAAGGTTGTAGAGCTATTATGTGCATACAAACTCACAGATTAGGGGTTGCCAGATCAAATACAGCATGTCCCGTTAAACTTGAACTTCAGATAAACAGCAAATAATTTTCAGAATAAGTATAACCCAAATATTGTGTTGACATACTTATATTAAAAATTACTCCTTGTTTATATGAAACTCAATTTAACTAGGTGTCCTGTATTTTTATCTGCTAAATCTGGCACCCCACCCTGGATGCACTGGGATTCAAGGGCTATGGCCTCATGGTCCAGCTAACCAAAACAGGTTAGGTTTTGACAGATGAAGTGGTCTTGGAAAAATCATCAAGTTGGGCAAGATCAAGAGCCAGTGGGGATTTTGTGGAAGGGTGCTCCCGACAAAGGGAACAGCATTGGCAGAGGCCTAGAGGTGGGATGGTATTGGGCATATTCCAGAAAAGGATGATAGGAGACAGAGGTGTGGGATGTAGGCTTTAAGTGGCTGAGACGTGCATGAAAAGATCAGGTGGAGTCAGATCACACCATATCCAATCTATGCTGCTGCCATTGCTACCCCTAGGGGAGGGGGCCCAGAAGAGGTCTGAGTTGAAGCAGGATCACGGCCAGACATTGGAGTACAGGGAGCAGAATCAAACCACCCAGAGATTAGGGGAAAGGAAACTGGCATGGCCCGGAAGGAGGGACCTCCAGGATCCAGCCAGGAAATTTGGGCTCAGATCTGTTCTATGTACAGAATAAATTATAAATAGCACTCAGTAAACAGTAACTGTTGGGTTGTCATTATTATTAGGTGCTCAGTAAATGTTGTGGTTTGGTACCAACTGACCTCACCCTCCAGATTGTCCCCATGGGGCCAGAGCCATTTCTTACCAGCTGGGAGCCCAGATATGATAGAGCCAATTCTTACCAGCTCACAGTCTACCCAGCTCTGCCATCCTTTCCTCTCTCCTTTGTCCAATATCAATGAGAGGTAAACCATCAAGGGAAATATTATGAATGCAAGGACATTTCAGGGACCCAGTGAAAATTACCTCAGGGAGAGGGGCTGCTTTATAAGAGTTCCTACAAGATCCACTTACACGAATCTCTCATGTTGTTCTCACAGCAATTCTAGGAGGTGAGTGTTTAAGTCCCATTTTAGAGATGTGAAACCTAAAGTGCAGAGAGGGAAAGTCCCTTGCTCAAGGTCCTTACTAATAGTATGGAGAGGCCAGGTTTCAAATTCAAGAACTCTTCTCCTTACATAAGACTGAGTCTGTGGATTCAAGCAGCAAAGATTGAGCCCAGTGCCCACATCAGCCTGTGCAGGCACCCTCACCCCTGCTAATCCCATCCAGCTCAACAGATACCAAACCTCCCACTACCAGGTCCATGAGGCCTTGGAACTCACCCTGCCTCCAGGTCACATACATGCTTCTTTCTTCAGTGCTGTGAAAAGACTGGAAAATTCAGGAACCTTGAATCCAGTCTCAAATTCCCCAATTCTTGGGTACATGGTTTCAACTTTCTGAACTTGTACGACCTCATCTGGAAAAAGAGGATAACAGTATCTTTCTCCTAGGAATGTTGTGAAGGTCCAACGGGATAACGTATACAAAAGTGCTTTCTAAACTGGAACGCATGGTGCAGACTTCTTTCATTGCCTAAATCAGATAAACAATATCATCTTATAAACTTCAAAGCTTTTTCTACTTGAAATCTTCCAGATTCATGGGGTGGCCTCTGGTCTAACAGACAAGTCTAGCTCACAGTTGATTTGCAAGGCAGGAGTGATTGGTGACACTTCATTTACTCATTTGTCAAACATTTCCTAATCTCTTCTGTGTCAGGCCTTTTTTTGGGTACCGGTGAATTGAGACATAGTCCTTGCCCTCGGGCAGGTAGTCAGTGGGGAAGATTGAGACAGACAATAATGATACAGTTATAATCAGTGATAAAGCATGAGCAAGTATAAAAACATTATAAACAAGTGAGATGAACTTGTCTGAAAATTGGAGAAGGCTGTCAGATAAGACTTCCGTGAAGGGGATATTTGCACAGGGTCTTAAATTATTTATTCCTTCATTCAACAAATATTTATGGATCTCTTCTAAAGTGCTGGGATGCATCAGTGAACAAAAAATATAGTCCCTGCCTTGAAGGGAGTTTAGTGGAGAAGACAGACAATAAAAAGATGAACAAATAAATTATAACAATATGATGTCACATCATGTATAATATATGCATGTGTAATATATTAATACATTATAATATAATATCAGTGCTATAAAAAAATAAGGCAGGGCAAAGGGATAAAGACTGATAGGGCTAAAAGGGCACTGTATGTAAATTGATCAGGAAAAGACTCTAAGAAACTGACAGTTGGGCACAGACCTAAATGGAGAGACAGCATTTAAGCATAGAATGATAGCGAAAATACAACATAAAATTAACAGGATGGAGTTAAAGCAGGGCTGAGAGGAAATTTTATAACTTTAAATGTTTATATTAAAAAAAAGAAGAATGATTTAAAATAAGTTTCCATCTTAAGGATCTAAAAAAAGTGGCACCAAGTAACCAGAAGAAAAAATTATTAAAGAGTGTAGTGCATTGAAATAGAAAATAAACAATAAAGAAAAGTCAGTGAAATAAAATCTGGCCCTTTGAAGAGATTGATAAAATTGATGAGCCCATAGCTACACCGATCAAGAAGAAAAGAGAGAAGATACAAACTGCCAGTGTTAGAAATAAAAGAGAAGACATCACTACAGATCCTACGGATGTTAAAATGATATAAGGGAATATTATGAACAATTTTATGCTAATTAATTCAACAACTTGGATGAAATGAACATTCTTTAAAAGACACAAATTGCCAATATTGACTCAAGAATAGAAAATCTGACTGGCCCTATATCTGTAAAGAAACTGAATTTGTAATGTTTTTAAAAATCCCCACAAATAAAACTCCAGATATTTTCATGGTGAATTCTTCCAAACACTTAATGAATAAATAATAGAAAACTCTTTTAAAAATATAGGAGAAGGGAACACTTCCCAACTCATCAAATGAGATTAGTATAGTCCTCATACCAAAACCAGGCAATGACATTATAAGAAAAGAAAATTACAGACCAATATCTCTCTTTAAAATCCTTAACAAATTATTCTCAGATCTAATTCAGCCATAACGTGTGTGTGTGTGTGTGTGTGTGTGTGTTTATAATAGATTGTGACCAAGTCCACTTTATCTCAAGAATACACTTTATCTCAGGGCACCTGGGTGGTTCAGTTGGTTAAGCATCCAACTCTTGACTTCGGCTCAGGTCACGATTCCAGGGTCATGAGATCAAGCTCCGAGTCAGGCTCCACATGAGCTGGAGCTTGCTTAAGATTCTCTCTCTCTCCCTCTCCCTCTGCCCTTCCCCTGCTCGCTCTCTCTCTCTTTCTCAAAAAAATAAAATAAAATAAAATAAAATAAGAATACACTTTATCTCAAGAATATGCAATTCTTCATATTAACACAATAAAGGAGAAAATCAAACGACCATCTCAGTAGATACTGAAAAATCATTTGATGAAATTCAATACACATTCATAATAAAAACTCTCAGCAATCTAAGAAACTTTCTCAATCTGATAAAAGATATCTGTGAAAAACCTACAACTAACATCATACTTGATAATGAAATATTAAGCCCTTTCCCCCTAAGATAAGGAATAATTCAAGGATGCCACTCTTACCATTTTTATTCAACATTGTAGAGGTAGTCCTAGCCAGTGCAATAAGGCAAGAAAAAGAAATAAAAGGCATAAATATTGCAAAGGCAGAAGTACAAGTGTCTTCATTCACAGATGACATAATTCTGAACACAGAAAATCCTAAAGAATCTATCAAAAAAATTATTAGAACTTATTAGTGACATTATGACTTTAGGAAGAACGCAAGATACAAAGGCAATGTAAATATCAAATATACCTGTGTGTATGTGTATATACATAATACAATGAAAAAATTTTAATGAATTTTTTTAATATTTAAAACAGCATCAAAAACATAAAAACTTAGGGATAAATTAGCAAAACATGTGCAAGACCTTCATACTGAAAAATAAAAAACATTGGGGCGCCTGGGTGGCTCAGTTGGTTAAGCGACTGCCTTCGGCTCAGGTCATGATCCTGGAGTCCTGGGATCGAGTCCCGCATCAGGCTCCCTGCTTGGCAGGGAGTCTGCTTCTCCCTCTGACCCTCCCTCCTCTCATGTACTCACTCTCTCTCATTCTCTCTCTCAAATAAATAAATAAAATCTTTAAAAAAAAAAAAAAAAAAAAGAAAAATAAAAAACATTGTTGCAAGAAATAGAAGTCCTAAAGAAATGGAAAGGTAGAGGCTTAATATTGTTAAGATGTCAATTCTTCCCCAAATAAACTGATATATTCAATACAATCTCAATCAAAATCCCAACAGCTCTTTCTGAAGAATTTATATGCAATTTATATGGAAAAGCAAATGACCCAGAATAACCAAAACAATCTTGTAAAAGAAGAACAGAGTTAGAGGACTTAACGTTACTTGATTTCAAGAGTTATTAGAAAGCTACAGTAATCAAGAAAAGTTGGAAGTGGCATAAAGAGAGACAAGGATGAATCAAGAATAAATCCCCACATATATCACCAACTGATTTTTTTATCATTAAATTCAATAAGAAAAAAAAGCCTCTTCAACAAATAGTGCTAGAATAACTGGGAAAAACTGAGGTTGACAAGCAACCTCAACCACTATCTCACCCCATACCACTATTTGTTGATAGAACTAAATTTAAAACCTAAAACTTATAAAACTTCTAGAAGAAAACAGAGAAGAATATATTTGTGACTTTGGACTAGGCAAAAATTTCTTAGGATACAAAAAACACTAACAAGGTAAAAGTTGACAAATCGGACTTCATCAATTTTAAAAGTTTTGTTCATCAAAAGATATTAAGAAATATCAATATAGCTTGCCTGTTACTTATATTAAGAATATATAAGGAATTCTTAATAATAAAGTGACAAGCAAGCCAATAAAAACTGGGCAAACACTTGAACAAGTCACTTCACAAAGGAAGATATACCAAAAAGTGCATTTAAAAGTCCTCAATATCATTAATTACCTATAAATGCAAATTAAAATTACAAAATGATACAACTACACACTCAGTAGAATGGCAAAATGAAAAAAAAAAAAACAAAACAACCTGACAGCAGCAAATATTGCCAAAGATATGAAGCAACCAAAATGCTCATACACTGCTGGTAAGAGTGTAAAATGGCACAATCACTGTGGAAAACTTTTTGGCTGTTTCATATAAAGCTAAAAATGTGTCTGCTCTGTGACACAGCAATTCTACTCTTAGGTATCTACACAAGAAAAATGAAGACATATGCCCATTTCTCTTATTCAAGAGCTGTTTAAGGAAGCTTTACTCATAATGGCCCCAAGCTATGGATAATCCAAATAAATGAATACACAAAAAGGAGTATATCCATACAATGGGGTACAACTCAGCAATTACAAAGAACAAACCACTAATCCACCAACAACATGGATGAAGCTCAGAAACATCATGCAAAGCAAAAGAAAGCATACACAAAAGAATACATACTGTTGACTGCATTTATATCAAGTTCAAGAACAGGTAAAAACTCATTATAGTGTTAGAAGTAACAGTGGTACCTCTAGAGAGTGGATTTGATTGGAAAGAGTCATGAGGGAATTCTCTGGGTGATGGAAATGGTCTATGCCTTGATTTGGGTGATGGTTATAGGGGGCATATGCATTTGTCAAAACCCATCCATTCACACTTAAGATCTATACATTTCATTGTATGTAAAATAAGCCTTAATTTTGAAAAGATTTTTCTGGGTTTTTTTTAAGTTTTTTTTTAAGTTCCAGTGAGTGAACATACCATGTAATATTAGTTTCAGGTGTACAATTTAGTGATTCAACACTTACATAAAACACCTGGTGCTCATCACAGCACATGCCCCCCTTAATCCCCATCACCTATTTTACCCATCTCGCCGTCCCCCTCCCCTCTGATAACCATCAATTTGTTCTCTATTATTAAGAGTCTGTTTCTTGGTTTACCTCTCTCTTTTTTTCTCGTTTTGCTCATTTTGTTTTGTAAATTCCACATATGAGTGAAATTATATGGTATTTGTCTTTCTCTGACTGACATTTCACTTAGCATAATATTCTCTAGCTCCTTCCATGTTGTTACAAATGGCAAGATTTCATACTTTTTATGGCTGAGTAATATTCCATTGCATATATATATACATACACACACACACACACACACACACACACACTACCTCTCCTTCCTTTATTCATCAGCTGATGGACACTGGGGCCGTTTCCATAATTTGGCTATTGTAGATAATGCTACTATAAACATCGGGGTGCAACCCAGCAATCTCACTACTAGGTATTTACCCAAAGGATACAAAAATACTGATTCAAAGAGGTACATGCACCCCGATGTTTATAGCAGCATTGTCAACAGTAGCCAAACTGTGGAAAGAGCCCCAGTGTCCATCAACTGATGAATGGATAAAGATGTGGTGTATATATATATATACAATGGAATATTACTCAGCCATCCAAAAAATGAAATCTTGCCATTTGCTGCCATGTGGATGGAGTTAGAATGTAGTATGCTAAGTGAAATAAGTCAGAGAAAGACAAATACCATATGATTTCATTCATATGTGGAATTTAGGAAACAAAACAGATGAACGTGTGGGAAGGGGAAAAAAAAGAGAGAGAAGGAGGGAGAGGGAGGCAAACCATAAGAGACTCCTAACGATAGAGAACAAACTGAGGGTTGATAGAGGGAGGTGAGTGTGGGATGGACTAAATGGGTGATGAGTATTAAGGAGGGCACTTGTTATGATGAGTACTGGGTGTTATATGTAAGTAATGAATCACTAAATTCTACTCCTGAAACCAATATTACATTATCTTAACTAACTTAAATTTAAATAAAAATTTGGAAGAAAAAATAAAATAATAAAATAAACACTGGGGTACATGTATCTCTTTGAATTAGTACTTTTGTATTCCTTGGGTAAATACCTAGTAGTGCAATTGCTATAAGGTAGTTCTTTTTTTAACTTTTTGAGGAACCTCCATACTGTACTCCAGAGGGGCTGCACCAGTTTGCATTCCCACCAACAGGGCAAGAGGCTGCCCCTTTCTCCACATCCTCACCAACAGAAACAAACTTGTTGTTTCTTGTGTTCTTGATTTTAGCCATTCTGACAGGTGTGAGGTGACATCTCATTGTAGTTTTGATATGTATTTCCCTGATGATGAGTGATGTTGAGCATCTTTTCATGTGTCTGTTGGCCCTCTGTATGTCTTCTTTGGAAAAATGTCCATTCATGTCTTCTGCCCATAATTTTAAAAAGTTTTAAAACTTGTGATGAGATCCATGAAAAGGGGGCAAAGGGAGCACCAAAGGGGCCCAGAGAAAGGTGTGACCAGAGGAGGCTGCCAGGAGGAGGTGGCATTTGCCCGGGATCTTGAAGAGTGGGCAGAATCTGAATGGGAGTGCTGTGAGAACCAGAAGAAATGTCAGATGTGAAGGAATTTAGAAAATTGCTAAATGTAAGAGGTTGCTTAGTCCAATTACAAATGTCTTCTCAGAGCAAAAGCAAGAAGACCAGAACAATTTGGGGTGGGGTGGGGAGTGTCCACATGGATATCTGTACCACTAGAGAGAGACCGGTCAGGGCCAGGTCCCGGAGACTGGGGTCTGTGTACTCCAGGGGGCACGCAGCAACGTGCCAGAGGTAGACTCGGCACCTACTCCACTGCTGGGCACATAGAAAGTACCAGATAAATGTTTTTCAAATGAATGACATGTAAACAAAGGCGCTGCTAAGAGACCTGAGCCTGAACAATGACTTGGAGCCCCAGAGAGGACCCAGGGCTGGCTCTGGTTCACCCTGCAGGGAAGCCAAGCACAGTCCTGGAGTGCTGAACTTGGACACATTCTATCACGCAGCTCGAGCTGCCCTGGGGGCGCCATATAACTTTATTGTAAGCTCGTGCAATAACACGGGCAAATGGAATAACAATGTAAAGTTGGCTTTAATTAAAATGAAGGGTGTTTGCCTCTCCCTCCTTTTCGTCCTAAGCCAGGACAGCCTGCTGAGCTGTGCAGAGCAATCAGAAGAATGTTTCCAAAGCAGGAGGCAGCCCCCCCTGCCCCCCTTCGAGGTTCACCAACACTGGAGTGGCCCTCCCTCCTCCCCAAACTCCACCACACTCCCTTCTTATACGATCCACATGGTAGAAGGGCATGAAGAAGGAAATCCGGAGTGGTGATTTCTTTCTGAGGTCATCAGGAAAGGAGAGCAAAATGTTGTCAAGCAGCGTGGGGAGGGGAAAGGCCTCCAGTTCCAGAGACCTTGTCCACTTAGCCATTCTACAATTGCCTCCTGAGCTACCGTGGGCCAAACTTTGTGCCCAGCACTGAGGCCACCCTCAGAGGACTCACGGTCTGGCAGGAACTCATCAGTGCAAAAGAGGGATCCACTCAGGGAAACATGAGAAAGCCATGAATCCAGGGGTTCATCTATGTGTCCTGACATTTGCAAGATAAAGTCAACGTGAAGAATTTGCTAACTGGGGAGAAGGACCACATGCAAAAGGACCAAGAAAGATGGCACAGGGTTGGGCACTTGATAGACTTCATAGCCCAGGTCTCAGCCCGTGGTGTGCCAGCGAAGGTTTAACCATAACAAGTTGCTAGTTCTAGCAAGAGGGGAGACTTGATTTGTAGCCTTTGCCAATTGCCGTGGTATAAATTCTCCCACTGTGGCAGATTTCAAGCTACCAACGTCATGTTCACCAGCTCATGAAATTCCTGAAAAGTTAACAGTCCGCTAGTCCACGCTGCGCTGGCCCTCCCCATCAGGCCGTCATCTGGGCTGGCTGAGAGAAATTCTGGACATTAACATCTCAGCCCAGGACTTTCATTCAACAAACACTTACAGAGCATCTTCTCTGTGCTTGGCTTTGTGCCGAGAGGTCTCAAATCCATTAATAATAATATCATAATAATTATAGCTAGCATCTATTTAGAGTTTACCAGATGCCAGGTTCTCTTCTAAGGGTTTTTCACTAATCAGTGCAATAAATCCCCACAACAACTCTATGAAATATATACTGCTATTATCCCCATTTTGCAGATGTGAAAAATGAGGCTCACAGAAAATAAATTACTTGCCTAAGATCACATAGCAGGGAAGAAGCGGTAGCACAGAGTTGTCATGGTTGAATGCCCTCCCTACATTTGCATTGTTTCCTGCATCGTGAGTCCAACATTCTCCAGGCAGAAGCCAGAAATGCCTCATCTTCAGACCTCTTTGTGGCTCGGGTTCAGACATGTGGCCCAGGGACCATGGATCAGATACACCTATGTGACACCTGGGTTCAGAAGGAGGCCACCAGGTGGGAGGACTGATCCATGGCCAGGGCAGTGGCAAAGGCATCCAGTTCTTTGGGGACAGCAGTGACAGAGCCTCTGCCATCCATCTCTGAATGCCATAGGGACGGAGTGATGGGACAGTGGTGTTTTCACTGAAAATTCCCCCATGCTTTCATCAGGCCTCACTCCTCCGGCCCTCCAGAAATTCTGTGAGCTGGCCAACATCCTGTAATACATTTCTTCTTGCTTAAACCAGCTGTAATGGACTCTGTCGTTGGCAATTAGGAACCCCAGAACAATGGCTGGTTGGATCCAGGATTCAAAATCAGCTCCAGAACTCAGGCTTTTACCTCCAATGCCACACAGCTTTGTTTTCTCCTCTCCCCAACTCTGTAAATAATGCTCTACTCCCATTTCACAAAGAGACGAAGTCTAAAAGAGATCAGGCCAGCTGCCTGGGAGTACACAGTAAATTGTGAAACTATTGATATTCAATAGCTTTGGGCCTAGAAATGGCAATTTCATACAGTTCAACTTAACAGAAAGAGGGTTTTAGTCTAGAACTGTCTGACTCCAAAACTCTTGCTGTCTCTACTATCTCTGCTTCCCCACCATCAAACTCGCTCGTAGGGTCTACTGGATGAGAAGCAGCACTCAGGTGGTCCAAGGGAGGTGGTGAGGAATGGAGGGGCTTACCTCCCCAGGGCCAGGAGAAATGCTGACAGCCGGCCTCGCCCTCAGTCTGACTCGGGGCACCTCCACGTGCCCTTGCGTGTGCCCTGCCCTGAGCCTATCACTTCCGGGGAGGCCACTGAAGGAGAGGACTTGGTCCTTGCCTCTGTGGAGCTTAGGTCAAGAGTTCCGGCACGGGCAGTCCTGAAGAAGAAATAGCACACGAGCAGAACGAGGGATACCCAGCCTGTCGGTGCGCAGAAGGAAGGCCTGCTGGGGGCGCTCTTTCAGAGGCCGGGGTGCAGCCTTGAGGGAGCGGTAGGCTGTGGGTGAGAGAAGTGTCAGGGCGTCAGGCTGTAGGACTCGCAAGAGCAGAGGCAGAGGCTGAAAGAGAAAGAGGAAAGCGGCTTAGGTGAAGCGTAGGGTGTGTGGAGGGGAGCAATTAGAGACCAAGGGAAAAGCAAATGCCATTCGCTCGTTCTCCAGCATTTCCTGGGCCCCCGCTCTGTGCCAGGTGCCGTGTGAGGGATACAGCCCAGAACGCAGAGACCCAGGCCCTGCCCTCAGGGGCCTCGCCACTCCGCAGGGAAGCCAGGTACTCCACAAGGACCCAGAGAGCTAGCCTAGAGGTTGTCAACACCAAGTCTGGGGAGCTTTTCGGGTCTCACCAACCAGGGCGATGAGACTTGAAAAGAAGACGAAGAAGGTTTCCTGAGGACAGGACGTTTTTTCAGCTGACACCTGCAGAATGATAGCAAACCAGCGAAGGGGGAGCATCCCACACAGAGGAAGTAGCACACGGCAGGGCCCTGAGTGCGAAGGAGTGTGTCACTGAAGGAACCAAAGCCAGCCAGTGGGGCCCGAGGACAAGTCGGGAGCCATGCTGCACACGGCCTGGTGGGTCGCGGTGAGAAATGTGCGTTTTATCCAAAGAACCATGGAAAGCGGCGGCATCAGCTCTGTTCCTAAGGCTCTGGGGAGAAGGGACTGGAGAGAAGGAGCGCCGAGCCCAGGTAGGAAACCAGTGAGGAATTCAAGGGAGCAGGGATGCGGCCTGGCTGGGGGTGATGGCAGGGGGAGGGATGTGGGGCCTCCTGTAAATACCCGGAGGTGGCACTGACTTCGCCCGGCAGTGTAGCGCAAGTCTCCGGACCCCCCTTCGCCAGCTCTCCGGCCCGCACCGTGTGGCTGGAGCAGGCCCTCGCCCGTCTGGCTGCGGGAAGTCCTGACGTGAGCTGATACGCTAGCAAGCCTGTGAACCGGTCACTTAGCCGCGGGTGGCTCTGGGGGGAGGTGGGAGTCCCATCTTGACTGCAGTCTGCTGCAGAGCTTTCTAGGACATCCTCTGGAGACATCAGGTAGGTGGCAGGACCTCAGGAGAGCAGTCTGGAGGAAGTCGGTGGTGGGGGCTGGGGGTGACTGGTGAGCAGACGGTCTCCAAAGTCGCGGAAAAGGAGCGCGAGCCTGGGGAGACCAGAGTCAGCTGCGCCAGCGCCCGGCTGAGCCCTGGGGCCTCGCTCAGCTCCGCGTGCCAGGCGTGGGCACCGGGGCTACTCCCAGCTCCCGGAAAGAACACTGGGAACGCGAGTGGCTTCGGCAGTGCCCCTGGAGACGCCAAGCTGTTCCTCCCGACTCTGACCCCTGCGGTCTCAGCTGGTGGCCTTTCCTCGATTCACAGGGGAGCCAGGCCTGAGTCAGCTGCTCCAGGCCCTGAACCTGTCTGAGCTTTCAGACCCACGGCTTAGGCTGCTAAGCCCCAGCTCGTGCTGACAAATCCCTTCTAATGGGGAGATCAACCTTTCAATATGACCGCTGCTACTCAAAAGACACATCCCAGCACCAGCGGGAGAGTGGGCATCCCAGGGCAGCGGCCTCTCACAGCCTCTGGGCTTGTCAGCATCCTCTCCAGCAGCCGCAGGGCTTCCAGTGCCCCGGCTGATCAGAGCCACAGGCTGGGAGTCCGGTGGGGAGAGAGCAGATGAGCAAAGAATCTTGTCCCTGCAGGACTGAGAAGAACAGGCTCACATCAAAAGGAGATCTAGAGCCCTTAGCAAGGGGACACTCACCTCAGGGCCTTTGCGCTTCCCTCTGCCCTCCTCCAGATACCTGCAAGCCTTGCTCCATCACCTCCTTCCAGTCTTCATTCCAAAGTGATGATCTCAGGGTGCCTGGGTGGCTCAGTCGGTTAAGGGCTGCCTTCGGCTCAGGTCATGACCCCAGGGTCCTGGGATCGAGCCCCACGTTGGGTTCCCTGCTCAGCAGGGAGTCTGCTTCTCCCTCTCCCTCTGCCCCTCCCACTGCTCGCGTGTGCTCTCTCTCAAATAAATAAATAAAATCTTTTTTTAAAAAAGTGATGGTCTCAGGAAAGCAGTCCCTAACTACTCCAACTTAAAAGTATAAACACAACCCCTCGGCACTCCCTATCCCCCTTCCCAGCCTTATTTTTGCCCATAGGAGCATCATCTGCCATGCTATATTTTATGTCAGATTTGTAATTGTCTGTCTCTCCCCGCCAAAGAGAAAGTGCACAAAGGCAGAGATTCCATCTCTGTTGTTCACTGAGGAGTGCCCCCAAAGCCTAGAACAGTGCCTGGTGCACAGTGGACCGTCAATAAATATTTGTTTATTGATTGACCGATTGATTAAAAGGTTGTCTCTTAGGCAGGTCCACTGGACTCAGAATCAGATTCCACGGTTTAAGTTCTAATTCTCCCTTATGTCCTTTGTCAAATACTCCCTCTCTCAAAAAGCCTCAGTCTTCACATTTATAAAGTGGGCGTTATGTCAGCTGCTCGGTTCCCAAAGCCAAAGGAAACTTTGAACACTTCTTTAATATAGTAAATTATTTTTATATTATTATTTAAATAATGTTATTAAATATGTAAAGGGGGAGCGAGGAGAGAAAGAGAGAGAGAGAAGGCAGTAGGAGACTAAGTTGGGGAGGGCTTTCCAGGAACTCCCGGAGGGCTGTCTGATTCATCTCTGAGGCCCCAGCGGCCACACCAGGGAGGTCCCTCACTGGGCCTGAGCCCGCTCTGAACACAGTACTCTCAAGCAGGCTTGAGTCATCTTCCTGGAGGGGCCCCTCCATTTCCTGAAGGGGGCACTTCCTAGGGAGCTGGGAGAACCCAGACGCCACACCCACATGGCCCAGGTACCTTGAAGAAGAGGAGGGCCTCCAGGGCGTGGTTGGCATTCTGAAACCGGGACAGAGCTGCCAGCCCCCTGCACCAAGACAGCAACAGGGTTAAGCAGGAGCCTCTGCTCCAGATCTGCCCACTCGCCCTCACCATGCCTGACAAACACTCACTGATCTTTAAGACCTGGATCCAACCTCACCTCCTTTGAGAAGCCTTCCCCACCTCACTGCACCCTGGGTAGAACTGATCACTCCCTCATTTGCACCCACTGTGTCCTGTTCAGTCATTCATCCCCCACACACACAAAATAATTTGTGGAAGTCCACTATGCACCAGGACATCCACTGCCCAAGGACTGGGGCTATGACAGCAGAGGGGACAGATGATGGCAATGGCCTGCCCTCACAGAGTTTATAAATGCTACCACAGTGTTCTCTCAGCCTTGTGGATTCATGTCCGCTCTCCCACCGCACTGTGAGCTCATCAAGGCCAGAAGCCCTGCCTGACTCTTCTCTTGCTATATAATAGACCAGGGGGCTCCTATATAACTGGTAGTGAATAGTGAGAGGTTTCTGAGCCCCCCTGAAAACCCCTGAGCCCCTTGCCTCCCCATACTCGTCCCTGAGACCCTCTGGCCCTGCCTCCATCCATCACGAAAGCGTTAAAGGCCAGTGCCATGGCTGGTGAGCTGCTGATTGGAGGGGGCGGTGCTTCTGGTGTGGCTTGGTGTTTTTACTGTCACTCAGTCCTGCACCTAGAACCACAGCGAGCGCAAAGTAAGTACTTGGTTGGTATTTGTTGGAAGAAGAAAGAAAAACAGGAAGGAAGAAGAAAGGAATCAAGTCAGGCTCTCACATCATTCATCTGTTTGAGTTCCTGATTCTCATGACTCAAGTGTGGCCCATGGAAGTACAGCATCAGCATCGCCTGGGATCTTGTTAGAAATGCAGAATCCCAGGCCCACCCAGGCCTCCTGACTCAGGCTCTGCCATGTGACAAGGTCCCCAGGTGATCTATATGTGCATTCATGTTTGAGAAACAGTTCAAAGCTACAAGGAAGACAATGCGGGCCCTACCATCATCCCAGGAGAGTGAAGGGTGTCGAAGGGGATGACTAATGTGAAAATGTTTGGATTTTTGGGCCATGCTGGGGAAATGAGAAGGACTGCTAGGATGAGTCCTGTGATTAATAATAGTCCTTGAAGAAAAGCCACTTTAGAGTTCTGTTCTTCAAACCTTAAATGCTGTTCAAATGTGCTATTAAAAGTTAGGTTCTAGTCCACTTAGTTTTGTAAACCCCAAGCCTTTTAAACAGAATGGAGTCTGGGCTCCAGGACAGGAACATAGGCCCTGCTTATGATGGTTGCCATGGGCATGACTGAATGCAAATTTCTTTCCCACAGCACCGCGCCAACTGATTGATCCCGGGGAAGGAGGAGATGTTGGGAACCCAGTTCCTCAGAGAAAGGAAAAACTAAGTAGAGGCAGAGGGTGGAAAAAGACAACCATGGGGTTTCACGCTGGTTTGTGGGGTTGTACTGCATGCCTATAATCTTCTGCCTTTCAGCCTCTGCCAAACCACGTGGAAGGAAAAGAAGGGCCCTGGAGAGAAGGGAGCAGACTCGGGTGGAGAATTACCTCAGCCACAGGCCGGGGCGGTGGGCTGTGCAGAGCCAGTGTTCCCCCAGGAGTGACCACGACCACAGCTGTGGGGGGCCGCCGGGGCTCTCGGTGCAAGACTGGCCCGAAACCAGGGCCGGCCAACAGCCCCTGCAGCTTTTGGTCCCCAGATAAAGGGCAAGAGGGAGTTAGGAAGATGCATCTCGGACTACCGTTTGGGCAAGGGGCAAGAGAAAGTAAGAACTGTAATGAGATTGGGTAGCAATGGGTCAGCGGTCAGGACCGGTGAGAAAAGCCATAAAGAGCAGGTACAAGAGGCACCGGTCATCCCCCCGCCCCACCCCCGGCCACCACCGTTACTTTGGCACATTCAGCCTAGGCTGGCCCCCCAGGGTTGGCCTCTGCAATGACCGACAGCAAATGAACACTCCAAAGTTGAGGAACTTTCCAGCTGGGTCTCGAGCCTATGGCTCAGCCAACAAACTCTGAACCTAGTTTTACAGTCTCTTCTGCTTCTCCCTCCTCTTTCCAGCTATAAATGTCCCAGCCCTCTGCCTGGCTCACCCTGCCCCCTCCCTGCGTGACCTCTCAACCCTTCAAAACCACAGCACGGACTCCCTCAGTCGGTCAGTCAGTCATCAAGCACTCCCCAGCACTTTCACTGGACCAGGCCCCGGGCCAGGTGCCAGAGACATGGAGGTGAATTAGCCCTGGATGCCCCCCACGAGGCCTCTACAGGCTGCGGGGCCAACGGGATAGGAGGGACGCTCCACCTCACCCGTAAGCAGGGACATGCGAATCAAAACTATGAGACACCAGGGCGCCTGGGTGGCTCAGATGGTTAAGCGACTGCCTTCGGCTCAGGTCATGATCCTGGAGTCCCGGGATCGAGTCCCGCATCGGGCTCCCTGCTCGGCAGGGAGTCTGCTTCTCCCTCTGACCCTCCCCCCTCTCATGTGCTGTCTCTCTCATTCTCTCTCTCTCAAATAAATAAATAAAATCTTTAAAAAAAAAAAAAAAAAAAAACTATGAGACACCATTTTCCACCCATCAGACTGTCAGCGTAAAAGTTGAATAACACCAAATGCTGGCAAAGACTCAGGGGAACCTGAACGCTTGTGCCCTCCCGAGGTACAATCAGGCAGGACTAAGGGAAATTAAATCCAGATATGAGCCCTCCGGGCAATGCTCCTCCCGGATGCTCACCCCAAAGAAACTCCTGCCCTGTCCCTAAGGGAAAAGCTATGAGAATGTTCAGTGGGGCCCCTTGAGGGGCCAGGGGTCACGGGAGAGTGGGTCCAAAAACTGCAGCGCGGGCATACGGCACACGCACGGTTAGAGGCCATGGACTGGACTCCAGAGGGACACACAGTGACATGGAGAGATCTTAAAAACATGTGTTAAGTGGAAAAAAATAAGAAACAGAAGGTGCTCTAAAGCAAAATACCATTTATATAAATTAAAAACATACACAAAGAAAACAACACCATATATTTTTTCAAAGAAACGTGCATTTCCAAGGTCATACAGCAAACACATTAGAGTGGGGACGTACAGTGAAGAGGGAAATGGGAGGAAGGATTTGCCACAAAGGGGTAGGAAAAGCAGCCGAACAACAAAATAAGAGCCGGGCCTTGCAGGAAAGACGAGAACGATGTTCGGCCCTGTGGAGAAGGGTGGTTAACTAAACTCACTGCCCCCACATGAGATTTAAAAATGAAAAAGAACAAAAAAAAGAATTGGAGTCTCGGCCGAGGGAAGCAGAGGTGCAGAGACCCAGAGGGAGACAGACCTGTGGAAGAGCCACAAGAGAGCCTGCAGGTCGGCGAGCAAGGAGAGAGGAGGCTGCTGGGCTCTGCCAGCCAGGGGCGAGCTTTGAACTCTGTCTTCTGTCAGCTGGGCATCCCTGGGGGCGCAGAAGCTTGCTCAGATCTGGGTCTGAGAGCCTCTCATAGAACCACAGGTTTGTGGAATGTCATGGGCAGAAGGGCCTACAGAGATCACCTGCATGCCCTCCCTCCCCCTCACTCCCTCATCTCCAAGGACAGGAGGCCCTCAGGGCTTTCTTGTCCACAAAGCCCTTCCACGCTCATAACCCACCAACCTGCACCACACTCACAAGAGAGGCGAGGGAGATGCTAATGCTCTTCCCAACACGGGAGTTCATGGAGGCTTAAGAGAGTTAAGAGAATCTTCTCTCCTTACTTTGTAGACCTGCAGCCTTCTTTCCCAAAGGTTACAAGATCCAAAAAAGAGTCTTGTCAAGTTGAACTGAATTAAAGTACATTGAGTCAAATATGATCATTAGTGTTAAATCCATTTGCATTATGCTCAGTTGAATCCATTCCTTTAAAAAATTGTTATTAAGTGATTACTATGTGTCAGCATGGGCCAGAAGCAGAGAATGCGGCCATGTGCAAGACAGTCCCGACCCTCTCAAAGCTAACAGATTAGCAGGAGAGACCAACTTCAAACAAGTCTCTTGGCTCTCACACTGTTCTAGCCACACTGGCCTTCCTGTCCCATGAATATACCTAGTTTGTTCCTGCCTCAGGGCCTTTGCACTTGCTGTATCCTATTGCTGAAAAACACTTGCCCCAGATAACCAAAGGTCTTGTTCCTTTGTTCAGTTCTCTGCTCACATATCATCTCCTAGAGAGGCTTTCTTTGACCACCACATTTCTTAATGGCCACCAGCACCCTGCTGGATTTGTCATCACTACTTTTATGTATTTGGAATACATGGGTGACAAAAACACACAAAATCTCTGCCCTCATAGAGTTCATAGTCTAAGGAAAGTTACTGAAGGGCTGAGATAAATTAAATCAAACATAGAAAACTTTAGTTGAGCCTAATTGAGTTAAACTGGGTTGACTCAAGATGGACTGACTTGTTTTGGACCGGGTTGGAGTAACCTGGGTTGCTCTTGGCCCAGGTAACTTGGACTGGGCTTAAAACTGAACCAAGCTGAGCTAAGGTAAACTGAGTTATGTTGGGCTGAGTTAGGTTGGGTTGGGTTGATTTAAATCAGGTGAGCTGAGGGAGGATGGGGTGAGTTGAGTCAAGCTGAAAGCATAATGTGTGCTAAAAAAAACTGTTTTGTGCTGAACCAAATCAAGATGCTAGTTGAATAGATGTGGGGTAGGTTGAGCCAAGAGTTAGGTTTGGAGGTTGGGATGGATTGTTCAGAGTAACTTGGTTTAAACACGGGTCCACCGAGTTGGGTAGAAGGGAGTTTGTGCTGAGTGTCTGAGCCGTGTCAAGTTGGGTCATATTGAGTCAAGTTGCCTTGAGCAGAGCTGGGTGGAGTTCAGGTTAGAGGAGGTATGACAGCTTGGCTGAGCTGGGCTGAGCTGCTGAGCTGAATGGATCAGGGCTGAGGTGGGCTGCCCAGACCTGCAAGGTCCTAAAATAATGCCACCACCATCAGACCACAGACTCAGGCAGCCTGGGGGGAGAGTCACTCATCCTCTCCACAGTGGGCTCCAGAACTGGCCACGGCCCTTGGAGGGCTGCCTCCCACCAGGCTGGTAGTGGCCAAGTCCTCCAGCTCCTCAACCTCAAACCATTCTGACAACTTTTTCAGACATTCATTGTAGACAAGTCCCTTGAAGGTCCCCAAACCCAGATCTGTACACCATCCCCTACCCTGATCCTCTTTCCACAGACCTTGGCAGATAGTAACAGGCTGGGTGTGCACGGCCTCCTCTCTGCTCGCCAGCCTCCCCACGAGCTCCCTAACTGTTGTCTGCTTGCAGCCCCAAGCTCAGGGAGACTCAGCTGCAGAGTGCGCTCAGCCTTCTTGAGCATGTACACCACACAGTGGGGCTTCAGGCAGCAGCCCCCCAATCTCTCAAGGGCTGTCAGGGGCTGCTAGAACAATCTGCCCTCGGCGTCTGGCTCTAGCACACACCAGCAGCAGCACCCAAGACGCCCTGCGCCCCTCCCAACTGAGCCCTGAGCGAAATCACAGCCAAAGGGGGACTTCAAGGGGTGCCTGGGTGGCTCAGATGGTTAAGCGTCTGCCTTCGGCTTGGGTCATAATTCGGGGTCCTGGGATCGAGCCCCGCATAGGGCTCCCTGCTCAGCGGGGAGCCTGCTTCTCCCTCTCCCTCTGCTTCTGCCTGCCACTCCCCCCTGCTTGTACTCTCTCTGTCAAATAAAAAATAAAATATCTTAAAAAAAGGGGGGGGGTACTTCAAGGAGGGAAAGCCTCTTCTCACCCCCTTCTGCTGCCATCCACATGCTAGCCCCATAGCTGGGCGTTCCCACCCCCAGCCTCCAGACTGTGACCACCACTACCCAGACTTGTCACTACCTCTCAGCTTTGCTGGGGTCCCCCCATCAACTCTCAAAACTGGATAAGATTTCCCTGGGACTTTGTGGAGGCCATGACTTCATGAAACACACACACACACATACACGGACCCCTCATTTGGGTCACCTGCACTGAAAATGAGTCCATTTACACAGATAACAAAACAAGCAGACAAACAAAAAACTCTAGGCTTTTCTCTTCCCAACAGACATTGATAGGAAGCAGGGAGAAAGAGCCAAAGGAAGAAGAGAAAAAAAAAAAAGAAAGAAAGAAGAAAATCCCAACTATCATCTGTCATTATGGGAGTGAAGAAATGCAAAAGGGAGCCCAAGATACAAGAAATGTTTTGGAGAGGCTTGAAGGTACCACTCCCCTTCTCCTGCTTCCTTTCTAGGCCCTCCACTCTTTGAAGCCACAGAAAACAGAGGAAAGGAAGGTGAGGGCTGAGCATCCTATCTACTGTGAGAGCCATTTCCTGTGAATCAAATAAGATGGAGAGGGTATGTGTCAAGCACTCTGGCAAAACTGAAACAGTCCTTGTAGACCATTTGTGCTCTTTCTGCCCCAGGACCTTTGTACATACTGTTTCCCCTACCTGGAGTTCTCGCCTACTTTTACCAACACATCCATTCCTTCCCTTTGCATAACCAACTCCCATAGATCCTCCAGGCCCCACATAGACGTCACTGCCTCAGGAATGGCCTCCCTGACTCTCCCCCACCACAATTGGTCACTCTTAGAGCACTCTGCACCTCTCCTGTGCGGCATTCATCACAGTTCTAGTTACAGTTGATCCTTGAACAACGTAGAGGGAAGGGGTGCTGACACCCCTGCCCCGTGTCTGTAGCCAAAAATCCCAATGTAAATTTGGACTCCCCCAGAATTTAACCAATAGCCTTCTGTTGACCAGAAGTCTTACCAATAACATAAATAGTCGATTAACACATTTTTTGTATGTTACATGTATTATGTACTGTATTCTTACAATAAAGTAAGCTAGAGAAAAAAATGTTATTAAGAAAATCATAAGGAAGATAAAATACATTTACATTACCGTACTGTGTTTATGGGAATAAATCCACATATAAGTGGACCCGTGCAGTTCACACCTGTGTTGTTCACCTGTACTTATTTGTCTATCTCTCCCATTAGAATGTCAGTTCTGGGGTGC
Source organism: Phoca vitulina (assembly GCF_004348235.1). Taxonomy (NCBI): domain Eukaryota; kingdom Metazoa; phylum Chordata; class Mammalia; order Carnivora; family Phocidae; genus Phoca; species Phoca vitulina. The sequence goes on from NW_022589705.1 coordinate 64,382,757, forward strand.
CCAAGTGGCTCAGTCAGCTAAACGTCCAACTCTTGATTTTCGCTCAGGTCATGATCTCAGGGTCGTGAGATGGAGCCCTACGCCGGGCTCTGCACTCACTGCAGAGTCTGCTTGAGATTCTCTCTCTCCCTCTGCACCCTCCCACCCCCCCCCAAGATCTCTCTCTCTCTCTCAAATAAACAAATAAATCTTTAAAAAAAAAAA